>NW_024041373.1:22686692-23286692 GCF_014851395.1 Micropterus salmoides
TGGGTGATTTGCAGGCTGATCCTGCAAATCACCCACCCAAACAGGCAGCGGAGGGAGGCTTCGGCAGACTACGTTCGATGCAGCGTGTGGGTAATGTAGATAAAGATAGATAAACAAAAGCAAGACAAGCGATCAAATGCTATGTCGAAGTGGATAGCTACACACTGCATGCAGATTAGTATTGGGGAAGATGTCGGTATTATGAATGTTGGCTCAGCGGGGTCGCTCTCCTGTTCACAGGTGAGCAGGAGACAAGCGTTCTGCGAGTAAACGGCAGCCGCTCTATGGATAGTAACCATGGCAACGGCTTCTGTGCACTACACAACTGTAGCCTATTTAATTTAAATTGAAATTATATATAACTTTACCTGATAGGCCTTTGTCTAGTTTTGCGGGGATTCTCTCCCTTGTGAATTCCCTCCTGTTGATGAACTATTTAGTAAACAGTAATAGATTGTGGAAACTCACAAACAGCGAGGATCTCTTCCAAGGATTTGTGCTGCGCGTCACGTACAAAAGGTTCAAGACAATTCAACTTTGGCAGCGGGCGTGTGCGTGAGGTGAGCACTTCACCTCAATCTAACAGGGACACCTCCTACAAAAGATGCCTGTTATGATTGTGACTCTGGACTCTTAACTTGTTATATTCGCTCTGTGAGTTGTTATCAGTTATACATTTGTATTTCACTGCGTGAGAAAATTAATGTGTAGCTTGACAGCATGTGAAAGTCAATTGCGTGAGTCTCGACAGCTTGTTACCTGACGAGATTTTAATCTCACGAGATCTCATGGCGGCCATATCGCCCAGCTCTGCCTACATGCACAATAGTTTGTTATAATACATCAACATCAATAGCAGTTCACTAAAATATCTACATGGAGACTAAACAAACAAACATAAAAGTAAGGATGACACCGTGAAATAACTACAAAGACAGACAAACCGTAAACTTGTGAGATAAAGTACAGAAAAGAGATAAGAATAAGCATTAATTATTTTTATTTCGAAAAATCTACAATGTTTAGTCTGGTGACACGATATTAGTTGATCCTTGCTCCGGTCCCTTCTCTCTGGTCGCTTACTGCCTGACCCCGCCTTGGTTTTCTTCTCCTAGTTGTGCTGTTGGTACTGGCTCTCCTCTCCACTACAGCGCTCTGCACAGCCACCAGAGCAGGATCATGACTTCTTCACCTGGATTACACTCCCGTGTTCATTCCCCGAGTATATCCAACATGGCTGCTCTCAGGTGAGTGTAGGCACTTGATGTTTAGCAATCCAGGAAATACATCTCTGGCACAGACGGACAGGACAGCTACTTATGGTATAAAAATTGACTTAGTTTCACATAGCCATAGGTTGACAGACAACTCGGTTGCTGAACTTTCTACCCCGATGTGTCCTGAAAACATTTAGTTAGTTAGTTAGACTTTATTGTCCCTGGGGGGACATCACAGGAGAGACTCTCAACATCACACACCAGTGACAGAAAGTTAAATGTGCTAAATTATCTTCATTAACATATCTGACATATTTGTTAAGATCAAAATGCACAAGACACAAGATTAGCAAGTTACATGCTCAAACTTTAGCTATTGTCCTCTGAATATATGACACATTTTAGCATAATCCAGAGTAATGGTTTTATCAATGTAGCGTTGAGTCTTAACACATTTGAGTTAGCACCCCCTGCACTTAAAAAGGTTCGACACCTTCCTTGTGGTCATGCATGTGCCTCCTGGGTGCGGTAGAGCACATGAAACAAACAGAAAAAAACCCCACTCATCAAGAAACTTACTTTATTCTTATTTCCCTTTTCTCTTTCGTTCTAGCCGTGCCCACTCTCCAGGTATGGCGGCTCCGTCCTTTTCAGGTGCGGCTCGTTTCAACATGTCTTTCCACAGCTCGTCACCCAGGGGCCACCATGGCTTGTTAGCCTCTCCAAACAGCACGGTCAATGAGACGATGCAGGAGATGGAGCCCATCAGACCTGACCTCTGCATGGAGCAGCTGTGGAGTGAGACAGTCACAGCTGGCTGTCACAGGTAATTATCAGGACTGAACCCTACAGAAAACAGATGCAGAGTCTGTGCAGACATATGATTCAGTTACATTAATGACTGACAATTATTGAGAAAGAATTATTGATAGTTTTATTTGATTTCAACTTTGTCTTCTGATTGATCACATTTATTCTGGTGAGTACAGTAATGTAAGGCTGCGTAGCGTACTTTGGGACACAACTTTTAGGAAAGGACTAGTAAGTACTAGAAAATGCATTAGCTTATTAGCAAAGACATTTCACCATCTATCATTACCAGCACCCAGAAATGTGTTCCCCTGTTGTGTTATGTTAAATCTTTTTTTCTTTGGAAAAAACTTAAAGGCTCAGTGTGTAATATTTCTGAGGATCTATCAACAGAAATGCAATATAAGATCCATAACTATGTTTTCAGTGGTGTATAAAGATTATTATTACCTTAGAATGAGACATTTATATCTACATTACTGCGGGTCCCCCCTTCCATGGACGTTGCCACGTTGCATCGTCACGTTTCTACAGTAGCTGAAAACGGACAAATGGAGCGTGTTTCGTCACTACGTTCTTCTTAATAAATATATCTAATGAAACCTCATTTCTGGACTGGCTACTCTGCTGTCTCAGAAGAGACACCTTTTGTGCTGTGTCAGTCACCGTAGCAGTCTCTACTCTTTGAAAGGTTAGAGGGCAGTGGTAGACTGGACAGATGGTTGCAATTCACAACCCTCACCACTAGATGCCACTAAATCTTAAAATGAATATTTCTTTATATAGTTTTTTGTTTTTTTAATCAGGTACTCCCTTAATTTGTCATTTTTTATCACACTGTTTCAAGGTTTGGTGGCCCACGTGTAGACGGAAATTAAATGTGAGAATATTCTCAAAATGTTAGTGAAATTGGCCCCTCCTTTTTTTTTCTTTTTTTTTTTTTGCTGTGCGATGTTTAGTAACTGCTGTTCACATGACAAGACGTGGCATGGCATCACATTAATCTTGAACCTTTTTGTGTTTGCAGGGAGATGAGCAGCCAGGCGCCTAAAGTATTCCTGACCTCTGACCTGTGTGAGAACCGCTACCTTTGTTTCCTGGTGGAGTCTCACCAGCAGCTCAGGTCAACAAACATGCACAATTTAGCCACACACAATGAATATTTGATTCAGACACACACACTAACATGTATATACTGTATATATGGAATCTAGTGACCCATACAAAGTCTGGGAAAGTCTTAAACGATCTAAATCAGAGGTCTTACAGAGCAATATGACTTTAACTAAACATATCACAACATTGCTCATGTGCTAGAACAGCAGACAAACCACTCAACAACAGTTTAAATGCAACTCTGTTACTTTTTCTGTTTCTTCATCCTCACAGAATTTTTGGTAACATCTCTAATTACAAGTTTACATCTTTTTCATTGTTTCCACAGATGTGTGAAGTTTGTTGAGAGCAACGATACATCTCAGCTCATCTTCGCCTCTGTCATGACCATCCCTGCCAAAGATGCTGAACCTCTGCCGGTACATTACACTATTTAGACTTTTATAAGATTTACACTGACTTGGTGAAGTAGGTTAGTGACAATATGTTTCCTAATCAGGACGCAGTAAGTACATTTTTTTTTTATCATTTCCAGATCAGGAATTACAAAAACAGAGGCAAGAAATTACATCTTACAGTATCTCATTGTGCTGTACCCTCAGTTGCCACTTTATTAGGTACACCTGTGCAATCTAATACAATCCAATACACCTGTTCTGCCATAAAGTCGACTTTTATGATTTTTGTTGATACTGTGATAGAGGTGTTGACTAAATGTAATGTTTTCAGCATTGATGTCATAGTTAGTGGTGGTGCTGTACTGGATTGAATTAGGTTGAGAAGTGTTTCTAATAGTCTGTCCCTCTCATATATGTAAATAAGGTGAACAGAAAAGTTGAAACAGCTTTCAATAAAATGTTTATGCTAGTAGTACACCAGCTGTAGCCATAACCTGGTTATGACCATTTGAATTTACAAAACAATGTCACCAACAAACGGAACATTTGCATTAAAATGAAACATTAACAATTAAAATGTTAATGATGCATTAGTTTGAGTCTAATAATATTCTGGTATTTCTAGGTTTCTTTGACGCTGCCACAACTAAAAACTGATAAACTGCTTTCACTCTGTACCCTCATTTGTGATCTATATGGATTTGATCTCTGGTCTGGGCTGTAGGATCAGAATATTAATTTAACTAATAAATTTTTGTGTGGGAAGTGTGACGTTGTGAACATTGCGTAGGAGGGCCTTACTGGATCCCCCTTAACGCATCCGGATGTTTATGTGTTCCATCTGATATAATTAGGTCTTTACTCGCTCCCTTTGACTATAGAAACAAATGTGTGTGTTTTTAGCTGTGATTTGAATTGATATAATAATTTCTGAGGTAGTATTATCCTGCACACATTGTATTGATCATGAAAAAAAAAAGCCAAATACGTCTTTTTATGGGTGCATGTCTAAATTAACACGTTAACAGTCAAACAGCGGTTTTGAGAAGATTTACTCCATAGTGTTACAGCCTTGACAGCTAATCAAATCTGTGTGACTGAAGCATGTTGTGACTAATCAGATACTTAACTGTATGCAAATCCTGTATGTTAAAAGCTATTTCCCTCAAAAAAGATACTTAGACGTCTAACTGAAGAGCAGCATTAAAAACATCAGTCGTTAATACACATAATGACTAATTGTAATACAGATGTCTCATTTGTTTTGTCTTGATCTTGACCGCCTGTTGAGAAGGATTGTTCAAGGCGCTGTATAAGTTTGTGAGAACTGACCTAGGAGCAGTGTCGTGGTGTCAAGGAGCATTTTTGGATGTCTTCACCCGATTTTATTTTAATCACGCTTTAGTTCACTAGTTGTAGCTTCACACACGTGAATAATACCAAACAATTTTACAAAGATTAGTTGATAATAAAAATAATATGTAGTTGCAGCCCAAGTGACTTAACATGTTTCTGACAATAAAACTGGGCTCCATCTCCTCAGAATATAGATGCCATGCTGGTTCTGGAGGCCTGTGGCAGTCTGGTTCTCTACACAGGAATCACCAGGGTAAGGACAAATCATAGCATCAAGACAGATTAGTCCATCACATTTCTGGTTATTCAAGTTAATTCATTTCTGTGAAGTGTGATAAAGACATAAGATTTCTGTCTTTGTGTGCTTCTAGGTCAGTAAGGTGTTTGTCCCCGGCCTCCTGTCGCCCACCTTCAACCTGACCAACCACCTCCCTCACCGGAGCACGCCGGTAGAGAATGTTAGCACACCAGCTTACGCTGGCAGTAGGCATCTCCAAAGACTGGATGAGGTAACGCCATGTGTTGTAAACATATTTTTCTTTGTGCATTGACAGTGTTGATTATTAGATTTTAGTATTTTTTTGTAATAAAGCATTTTTAGGATATGAGATTGTGCCAGTGTTGCTTTACTTTATCACTGTGCATTCTTCCTTGTGTCATCTGCACACAGCTGGTCTAGTTGTAGATATGAGTTTAACTGCCATTCAATCTTGTACGGTTTGAGAAACAATTTCCACAGAGCAAGATAAACACGAGCACGGTAAACATAAGGCTTGATTTGGTTTCCTGTTTTTATAGTTATTAAATATGGCTGCTTGAAATAATCAGGAGATAATCTCTCAAATATTTCACTGTACACCCTGTCTTACTACACCTGAGTATTTTTATTTTATTATTATATTATTATTATTTTACATTCTCACACAATTACATTACATTCAACTCATCTAGGCTACTCAATTTATTTCATTTTAGTTTTGCCTTTTTCTCTCTACTTTTGCTCCGCCTCAACACAATTTTTTCCCCCTCTCCTCCAGGCCGTTATGCCTTCACCAGTGTCAGAGCTGAGGGGTCCAAACATTAAACACCACGAAGGTTCATTTTTGGAAGATTACATTTTCCAACCAACTACGCCTTACATCCATGCCTTACGGGACCCCGTCTGCAACCGGGTCACACTGGTAGGTTTGAGTATGTACAGGTTCAAAAGTTGATTTTATTTCAGTAATTCCATTCAAAAAGTGAAACTTGTATAATGTATACATTCATTCCACACAGACTGATATATTTCAAGTGTTCATTCCTTTTAATTTTGATGATTATAACTGACAACTAATGAAAACCCCTAAATCAGTATCTCAGAAATTAGAATATTGTGAAAAGGTTCAATATTGAAGACACCTGGTGCCACACTCTAATCAGCTAATTAACTCAACACCTGCAAAGGCTTTAAATGGTCTCTCAGTCTAGTTCTGTAGGCTACACAATCATGGGGAAGACTGCTGACTTGACAGCTGTCCAAAAGACGACCATTGACACCTTGCACAAGGAGGGCAAGACACAAAAGGTCATTGCTAAAGAGGCTGGCTGTTCAGAGCTCTGTGTCCAAGCACATTAATAGAGAGGCAAAGGGAAGGAAAATATGGTAGAAAAAAGTGTACAAGCAATAGGGATAACCACATCCTGGAGAGGATTGTGAAACAAAACCCATTCAAAAATGTGGGGGAGATTCAAGAGTGGACTGCTGCTGGAGTCAGTGCTTCAAGAACCACCACGCACAGACGTATGCAGGACATGGGTTTCAGCTGTCGCATTCCTTGTGTCAAGCCACTCTTGAACAAGACACGGCGTCAGAAGCGTCTCGCCTGGGCTAAAGACAAAATGGACTGGACTGCTGCTGAGTGGTCCAAAGTTATGTTCTCTGATGAAAGTAAATTTTGCATTTCCTTTGGAAATCAAGGTCCCAGAGTCTGGAGGAAGAGAGGAGAGGCACAGAATCCACGTTGCTTGAAGTCCAGTGTAAAGTTTCCATAGTCAGTGATGGTTTGGGGTGCTATGTCATCTGCTGGCGTTGGTCCACTGTGTTTTCTGAGGTCCAAGGTCGACGCAGCCGTCTACCAGGAAGTTTTAGAGCACTTCATGCTTCCTGCTGCTGACCAACTTTATGGAGATGCAGATTTCATTTTCCAACAGGACTTGGCACCTGCACAGTCCCAAAGCTACCAGTACCTGGTTTAAGGACCATGGTATCCCTGTTCTTAATTGGCCAGCAAACTTGCCTAACCTTAACCCTATAGAAAATCTGGTATTCGGGTATTGTGAAGAGGAAGATGCGATACACCAGACCCAACAATGCAGAAGAGCTGAAGGCCACTATCAGAGCAACCTGGGCTCTCATAACACCTGAGCAGTGCCACAGACTGATGGACTCCATGCCACGCCGCATTGCTGCAGTAATTCAGGCAAAAGGGGCCCCAACTAAGTATTGAGTGCTGTACATGCTCATACTTTTCAGTTGGCCAACATTTCTAAAAATCCTTTTTTTTGTATTGGTCTTAAGTAGTAATCAAATTTATGGAGATACTGAATTTGGGATTTTCATTAGTTGTCAGTTTTAATCATCACAATTAAATGAAATAAACACTGAAATATATCAGTCTGTGTGTAATGAATGAATATAATGTCCAAGTTTCACTTTTTGAATGGAATTACTGAAATAAATCAACTTTTTGATGATATTCTAATATCCTGTATGTGTGTGTGTTTGCAAAATTCCTGCATCCCACAAGTTTAAAGGACCTTTTGAGGGTCAAGACTTGGTTTTAGGGTTCATGTTAGAATAAGGTTAAGGTTAGGCATGTAGTTGTGATGGTTGAGGTTAGGGAAAGGGTCTAGGGAATGCACTGTCATGATGGGTCCCCACGACGATAAGAGATAAGATGTTCCTTTTATTGATTCAAAGTAAAAAGAAGAACAAATACAATACATTAGAATCAGCAATTAATAAAAGTAGAATCTGTGATAAACGGGATCAAATATATAAAATGTATACACATTATATCCAACCACAATACAGTGGAGATGGGAGATGCTGTATTTTTCAAAACGGCAAACAAATTACATTTGTCTACCTCCAACACTTTGACCTGTAGAATTGGCATGTTTTCATTTTTTTTTACCCATGGCAATAGAGGTTGCAAGGAGTGGTCTGATCTGTAGTCTGTTTAAATTACGCCCACTTGGTCAGGGATTTTGAACAGTCAACATGAACCCTACCTAAAGTGCATGTACCTAGACAAATGGACTCATAGCTGGGCTTAGATTTGTTGTTAGTTAGGATTTCTTTGAGTCAAGTGGAAGAACAAATGGAAATGTCTGAAGCTGTCCACCAAAATAACATTCTGAGGAAGTCTTAGGCAAAATATAGGGCTTCCAATTTCAGATTCATGCTTGAGTTTATATCTGCAGTAGTTTAAATCGCTGTTTGTGATGTCTGGAGCATGTAACGGCAGAAAAATGACCAGCCGACTCTTTAGAGTGTCTTAGTACAATCGAACGTTGAACAATAAATTTTTAGACCAAAATGTTAAAATTTACTTTCATGAACTGAAAACAAATTGTGAAAGCCTCAAAGTTCCTTGACAAAAACACAGCTAGCACCCCGAAACATGTTCACAGCCTGTTAAATGAAGCTTAAGGTTAAATGTACACGGTGCAGTGGATAGAGTTGCTTCTATTCTGATTGACAGGTCACCCTAGTAGTGACTGGTTAATCACAAGATAGCCACGCCCTAAAGCATACCCTGCTTTATATATTTTCCTCTATATGGGGCCATAATTTACAAAATAAACATCATGCTGTATTGAAGAAGACTTGTTTACTGAGGTAATAACTCAAGTGTGAAGTAGGGCCATTAAGTCCAATGCAACGTGACTTATTTTTGCATCCAGTCGTGTGTTGTCCCTTAGAAAGAATCAGGTTTAAGAGACTTAGGCATTTGCTTCACTTTTCAGACCCGTAGGTTGCTGTTTTACAGTATAACTTACAAAGAGTCTACTGTCTATACAATGGAGGCCTTTAGGGGAACTCTAGACTGACTGCAGCTGCAGCTATGATCATTCATAGAAATCTGTATGAGAGTCTCCCTCAAGGGGTTGTTTCAAGTCAGTGATGTTTGTGTGCGTGTGTGATTCAGGCCTTGTGAATGGGAGCCACAATGCAGTGAGTATTTTTTTGTGTGTTTCTACCTCCTGGATCAGTCCTGTCAGACTGGGTACAGATGGGTCTCTTCAGTCCCGGGACTTATTTCTCTGACACGCACATCAACAGAAACCATATTGTGTAAAAGTGAAACAGTTGCTACAGGCTGCTGCTTTTTTTGACACATTGCCTCTGTTTGTTGATTTTCTCTTTGACAAGGCTAACTGTTTGCTAATGCAGCTCGCTGGAGCTTTCAAATCACCAGCTGCTCTCTGTATGTTGTCAGGTCGATGGTTTATTTTCTATTATGGGTTTTTCTCTAATCAGTTCAGCAGTGCTGTGAAATGATGACAAGAACAGGACCAACCCTGCTGAGGAAAATGTGACATTGAAGTAACAAGATGGTGTGGTCTATTTTTCCTCTACCACTATATTACTATTGTACATAATTAAGATAACCTACTGTGATAATATATACAATTGCACACAAAAATCTACGCTGCTCATTCGCAGCTAAAAATATTATTCAATTATTTTTCAAGATCATTGCGATTGCTATGATTATTTAACAGTACTTGGTCACGAAATATTTGTTCACAGGTGTATTTAAGAGTGGGAAATTTACATTCTTTACACTTTACATTTGAAATGATGAGGTCAACTGCAAATGACAAGGAAATACAAAATGTAAACCATACTTTTTTAAAAAACCTATTGGGATTGATAATTTTTGGTAAAAAAGAATTTGAAGGTTTTTTTTAGCAGTGGATTGAAAATGGTGATGGATAATTCAGGTTTTAGATGTGGAAAATATTTGTCAGACTTATGGTGAAAAAATTCATGTTTTGTGTACATTTTATCTCAAGTATGCCAGCTGACCATTTAATAGAGCATACTTTGATCCTATCTTACCCCTTCGCCCATGACATCTAAAATGCGGTGTCTGGTGGGCTTGCAGACGATGAATCATTACACATACACCAATTTATTTTTCTATTAAGCTGGATTTTTTCTTCTCTATCGAGGTATTTCATTGCCTTGTGGTAAACAATAAGCATTTTTCATGCCAGTTAGGAAAGGCACGGCTGTAAATTAGTCAGATTAATGATGGCTGGATTCCATTTAGTTCCATCAGTTTCAAGGTCTCTGTCATTTTGCATGCTGTGGCAGTGTCATGGCTTACTGGGACACTTCAACACACACACATATCTGCTGTTTCTCATTTTCCTTCCCTTTGTAGAGCTGATTTATAGTATAGGATTTACTGAACATTCAGCTCTGCTTGTTCGAACAAACAGCTGACCCAGTTGTATTGTACGGTGGCCAGGCTATTGCAACTTAAACTTTGTTGCAATATCGTAGACAGCATGGGGCAAGTAGTGCACTGCTGTGTGAATGTGTGTGCGTTTGCGAGAGGGAAACGTGGGACCTCGTAATAAGCAATATTTATTTGTTTAGGCTATTTATCTCCGCCGGTAACGTTAGTTAGAGACCCCCACGACACTCAGATTATAACTTGAACTCTTTTTTTGTTTTGTTTTGCACATTTTGAGTCTATTTCTGAAGCTAATCTGCACAGACAGCTGTTTAATCAATCAAACAAATATCCCGCTGTTTTTTTTTATTTGACCAGAACAACGTATTACTTATTCATCAAATGGGCAAAAAAATCTTCGCAGACCCTATGAATGCGGGGTGGTTATACTGACTGATACACTACCGTGTAGTTGTGTGCAGCGGAAAATAATCAGCTATTACTAAACGTCTCTTGTTGTCAACTTCCGTTGTGACTTTTGCATTCGTGTTGTGGCGTTTGTATTTGGCCTGAGACCTCTGGGCCACCGTAGTATTGCACTGATGAAAAATGTAAAATAACAATCTCTCTCTTTTTAGGAACTAAGCAGTGGCACAATGCTGAGGATCTCCATCCCAGAGATTGCTACCTCAGAGCTCGGTGAGACACACACACACACACACACACACACACAGACACACAGACACACACACACACACACACACACACACACACACACACACAGACACACACACACACACACCCACACACACACAGACACAGACACACACAGACACACACACAGACACACACACACAGACACACACAGACACACAGACACACACACACACACACACACACACACACAGACACAGACACAGAGATGGCTGAGTCAGAGCAGTTAGGTCTTGGAAATTAGGTTTGAGAACTGCCCTACGTTGTTACACAGTGACGTATAATTTTGATGTACTGAGGATGCCATTACAAGACACACGCACGCGCAGCCTCCCACTGATAATGATTAAGCCGCTACATATACACTACATACAGCTCTGACAGAAAAATCAGGTGCATAGGAAAAAAAACAGTTTACAATATTTTTTCAAGCTGTTAATTAATTTTTTATTATTTTTAATTAATTATCTGTGGTAAACATGTCTGTTCTTTTGTGTTGTTTACCACTAATGGGTCCCTGGGTTTATACAGATCTCAGCATTTGCTCTGACCATGAACGTTCAACCTTCTTAACTTTTTTTTTCTTGAAAGCCTTCAGCAACACTAAGGGGTGTGTGTGTGTGTGGGTGTGTGTGGGTGTGAGTGAGTGACTCTGTCTGCCTTGTGTGTGTCTACCTTTGTGTCTTTGCCATGTGTTCCCCCCTGTAATTTAGTAATCGAACCTACAGACGAGGCTTTCTCCCGCTAATGAAATGGCATTTAACTACCTCTACCCTGACCTTTTCCTCTCTGGATGTCCAATTAAGATAGCCTGGTGATGTTGATTAGGAATCTGATTGGTCAGAGTTGTTAGGAGACACTGTAACACTAATTACTGTTGTTGTGGTGGTTCTTTTCTAATTTCCTCTTTTGTTTTCTGAATTTAAGGAGAAGAAGCCATCAATTAGGACAGGATGAGAATCATCAGAAAAAAATTATTATTTTAAAATTAATTAATTTAAAGTTCTATTCATCCAAGGCAGATAGAGGAAACACAAACGTTGAGTGAGTGCTGCACTCTTCTCTCAATGTTCTGGTCTAGCATCCGTTGGTAGGAAATTACTTGACATTACCAGTTTACTCAGCTGGTCCAGAGATTTAACCTCTGGGTTCTGGTCTAGAATAGGTCCTGAAATCTCATGTGGCCCCAAGACATCCTTAAAGCATAACTCTGTAATTAATAATTTCACGTATGAGATCCAGGGGATAAAGTCCAGCTTGGAACTGGGTGAGGTTACAATGTTTTCTTGTGATTTTAAAATTTTAAATTGCAGCTTAAAATGAATCCAGCTATATTACACTAAAACAACATTTCTTTGGACTGGACTGCAGTAGAAGCCATGAGAGTTTTGTGGTATTGTTCATGAGGTTTGGAGAAGGCATCTTTGTTTCATACATACAAGCGCACGTGCAACAAATTCTGGGTTACCGGAGCCAGTTTTCACAGGAACAAGGAGAAGCACTGTGAATCAGCTGTTATGAAATGATAAGCACAATATTACCATTATGGTTATTATTTTTTCTATCCATATTTTGTGGGGACATTTTATGCCTTTTTATTAGAAAGTCAACAGTGTAAAGAAACCGGAAATGAGGGGAGAGATAGACGGGGAATGATATGCAACAAAGGTCCCTGGTAGGACTAAAACTGGGATGTGGGGGTTAATGGTCAGCATCTTTAACTCCCAGGCCACCAGGGTATCCCATTATGTTGCTTTTTTAAAATAAGAATTCGTAACTTGGGACTTTGTTTAACAAATTTTTTAAAGATTTTTTTTTTCACATTTAATATGTAATTTAACTCTTCTCATCTTGTTTTGTCAAATGTCTACGTCCCTTGAACCTTCATAAATCTTAAAATGACATCTTGTGTTTTTCTATTGTCATCTTTTCTCCTCTGATTTATTTCAGTGAGGAAATGCCTTCAGGCGATTCGTTTCATCCTGCCCAAGGAATCTGCCATGAAGGTTTGTGGAATTGGTGGTTAATTCTGTAAAAGCACTGCAAAAACACTACATCAGGCTACATGGGTACTTCTTTAGACACCTGTGGACAAACCTATGCTGGCACGGTATTATATATTGGTCAATAACACCATGCCATTTATTTACTAGTCTAGAGTGTTCAGAGAGACTCAGAGAACCAGTGTTCTGTTTTATTTTAACCATCATACCAAGCCCGTATCATTATTTTGTTGACAGATTAATTTGTTATTGTTTTATTTAAAATGACATTTAATCTAAACTGATATATTCCCTTACTGAAATAAAATAGTTTGGAGAAACACGGTTTACATTTTATTTCAAGATGGCTACATGTTATTTTGCAGGTTTTGGTGAAGTGGTACAACATCTACAACGCCCCCGGTGGTCCCAGTGCACATGCAGAGTGGAGCCTGTTCGTCACCTGTTTCTTGACACTAATGGGCTACAACACTGAGCGCCTGACCTGGACAAGAAACGTGAGTCAGCTGTAGAAGTTATTTCTATACTAAATCTGCAAAATCTTGTGGGCGTCGTATGGCCCAAGGACTCATCATCAATCTAATAGTTTAGGAAATATATCCAGACATATATAGTGGTTGTGATTTGCTATCATAGAAGACTGGACTGTTGGCCTTGCCGGATGTCTGCACTTTCCCCAAGTGCCCTTCTAGTTTTAACTTTGATCACTAATTCTTGTGTCTTGACCTTTCTCTCTGTCCTCCCCCTCTTTCCCCAGCTGCATTTTGAAGTGCCTCTCTCTCCAGTGATTGCTGCCAAAAAGGCTCGTCCCTCTGATGGAGGCTCTGACGAGGTGTGTGATGTTTGTGACACAGTTAGCACATTGTCATCTTTGACATCTGGTTAAAAATAACGTATAGATCTGGCTGTATATAATTTAATTTGGAGCAAACACATTAAAAAGGTAATGCTTCATTATAAGAGAGACTGTCAAAACAAGATAAAAACCTTAAATTGAGATAACCACCTTGAAATGTAAAGTTTTTGGAAAAGTAGTCTTATTTCCAGACCAGGAAAGAATTGAAGAAATGTTGAAAAACCACTGCCTTAACAGTTTTGGACAAAGGGAAAGTGCAACACTCTAGACAAACTCTTTTAATCCACTGTTTCATTGTGTGTCAGGAATAAATGTGACATAATTATCATGTCCTACAGTTCTAAATACGCACAGACACACAAAAACCCCCTCCAGATTAAAGGTGGAGGGTTGTTAAGTAATCTGTGTTTGTGTGGGTTCTAATCAGAGCAAAATGTAACTGTCAAATGTCAATCAGCTGCAGGCATAGGTTGGCCTATGAGCTCTGTGTCCTCAAGATAGTTCACCATTTAACTTTATGCTGCACACGTGTTGATGGTTTTGCAGCCACAATGAATACACAAAATCAACACAAACACAGTATAATACATATATATGATTAATTGCAGTGTATATTATTTTTCCATTCTATAAAAAACAATGCAGCATTCTGAATGTTCCAAATAAATATTATATAGAAATATTTTGTTTCAAACTCATGCTGCCTGTTAATCTGTAAGAAAATGCAGTAATATGCCGTGGAGATAATTCTGCTGTACATAAAACTTAAACTTTATTTTTATTTATCTGTGGTTAAATGCCCTATACCCAATAACATTGAGTGACCATAGAAACCCACCTTTTACTGGCTTTTATCTTCGCTCTCTGTAGGACTGGGACTACTTATTGGGGTCTCATTACCACCGTCACATGAATTCCCAGCCTGTCTGCAGTCCAGTGGACTCCAGTGGCTCCAACAACACTCTCATCACAGAAACTGAGGGCATGTCCTCTGTAAGTTACTCCCTCTGTGTAGATTGATTACATGTTGTTTGATTTAGTTTGTTTTGCATATTTGGGTTTGTTTGAATAAGACTTCATGTTGTATATATTCAGATGCATCTTGCTGGATACAAACATTATAATCTTCATGAAAGTAGGCTTTACAGTAGGACTGTTGTATAAGACTGCTTTTGTTTTAGCTAGGTGTACCTAATGAACTGCCAACTAAGTGTATAAATGCTGCAATAGTGACCCATTATGGATAATGGTTGTCTTGTAGTCTCCTTGATTTGGTTGTGTCAATTAAGTAAATATGTACTGCTAAATTGTACAATGACAATATCTCCCTTGTTACACCTCTTACTTGTATACACACCATTTTTTGCCTTGCAAATTACTATTTGAACTTGTCCAACGAAGGTTAAAATCAAGGGGCAACTGGACTTGGTTGAAGATACTGGAAGACGTTTCGTCCCTCATCCAAAGGACTTCTTCAGCTCTTCCTTTGTCCTTCTTCCTTTGTCCTAGGCGTCCTCTCCCTCCAGTCCATCTCTGAAGTTGGACAGTTCAGCTCCTCTCTTCCCTCACATTCCTGCTCTTTTCTACGTTCTCCATCTGCTCTATCAGGAGCTGCAGCTGGACGAGCTGCAAAGAGCAAGAGCCACATCACTGGTCTGTCTGCTGCAACAGCTGGCCAGGTAACCACTACTTGTGTGTGTTTTATGTTTGTTTGCTGCTACAAGGAAAGTAAATGCAAGCTGCTTGCCAGTTGAGCAGACTGTTTGTATTGTATATTTATAAATTGATATGAGGAGTAAAGCAATGCTCACATAGAAGTGAATGAACGTGAAACACCAGAAAAAGCAAGAACTGTTGCTTTAATTCATAAAGGTTACAAAACAAAGAAGAGACTGGTGCCATTTATCGCTACAAACAAAACCTGATCTGCTTTTTACTTAGTAAACTATGCTTAACTCTCACCATGAGAAGAAAAGGCAAACACGTAATTGTTTTAAGTGTGTGTGTGTAATCAAGGCTCTTTAGTGAGGTGTACTGTGAAATAAACTTCAACGTGTTGTCAAGTGACCACTGATTGGTGATAGAATAGCTGGAGTGGGAGAGTGAAGCACCCTTCAGAGTAATTGGCCTGTGTATGTTAGTATGTGGGCTGTTGTGAAGTATGGTGCAAATGTTTACACTCTTACTGCTTCATAAGGCTAAAATGATGATCCTTTTGTTTTATTTGGCATTTACTTTGGAGTTAGCATATTTAAAAAAAAACAAAATATTTATCTGACTAGAAAATGCTTTCAATCCTCTTAACACATCCTATGAGACCATTTTATAAGTTTCTAATTTTCTTTAGAATAAATTACATGTAACAGGTTTCATAACAAACAAGTGGAATATAAAGGAATATGCAGAGAAAATCATATTCTCATGTAAATATGCAGGAATTTGATCAACCTGTGTCAAGGCTTCAGTTTGCAGCCTCAGTGGAGCATGCCCCATCTCTTTGATATTTACTAATATTAATTTCTGGTGCAGGAAATATCTACACACAGGAAAGTGGGGGGCAAAAGCCAGACATATCTCCCAGACAGCAGTAAACACTGCTCCATCCTGAGAGGACTGGATTCCTCAACAGTGTTTAGATCCTCACCTCTCACACCCCTATCAAATATATTGATTTAGGTTCAATTTATGTTCCCACAAGGTACAGTGTATAGTTTTTAGGTGTTACATTACCTTCAATATCAGATTTGGATACAGTATTAAGTATTAGATAAAAAGTTTAGATAAAAACTGTAACAAAAATGCATTTCCTGACAGAATTAGACTATTTTGTTTTTCCCTGGACTGGAAAAGTTAGTTACAATATAATTTATTATCACGGCAATGTCTGTCGATTGTGTTTAATAAGTAGTTATTTATTACACTAAAGTCAATACAATAATCACAAAAGCCAGGCTACAAGCTTAAAAATCTATGTGGGATTAGTAATAAATACAGTAATAAGTGAAATTAAATAAATAGAAAAAAATCAAAAACAATCACAAGGTAAGGAGGCTGTACAAAAGTATAAAAGCATAGAATAAAAATAGGAATTGAGCAGGCTGTAAGCTTATGAACTTTTCCCCAGTGTGGCACGCACGCACGCACGCACGCACGCACGCACGCACGCACGCACGCACGCACGCACGCACGCACGCACGCACGCACGCAGTCTGAATTGGATTAAAAACTATTGAATATTTGATGTTAAGCAGAATCGTATGGTATGACTCACGGTTGTTACTGACAGAGTATGTATTTAATTACTGCTCAAATACAAGCTAAATACCACAGATGCTCTTTGAAAAAAATGTCAAACCATTTTTAGATTTGATTAATTCTGCACTAATTTAGTGTCCAGCTGTGCCGAGATAGGCACTAAAATACCTGTTACGAGGCAGACTTACTAACCCAGTGAAACTCTGTCACTGTGAGTGGAAATGTTCCTTTTCTTCATTATGGTGGAGTTAAAACAATAAAAAAGCCAACCTGTGAGCTGTGAAGTATATACAGTTCATGTATATGGAGCTATTGCTATACAGGCATATTAATATATATTTTAAATGTTTTTTTTTGTTTGCAGAGACCTCCACTTGGAAGAGTATGTGGATCTGTACTGGAGGGACTATCCTTCATTAATTAGCGGCTTCAATGAGAGCTGCCTCATAGACCAGTGTAAGGACCTTTCAATAGTCTGATAATGGTATCAAGTCAGGAAACAGGCAAGGGCATGATGGTCCTCTGCTAATAATGGCCAGCTCTACAATCCACAGGGTTCCTGTGTATGTCTGGGTTTTAGACAGAGTATAGACAGAATAATAAGAAAGACACTTTTCACTCACAACAAGATTGTTCAGCTCCTTTTAGTCCTTTCTGGTGAAGTTTCACTTGTAACCGCTGTTTATCTTTGTTAAATGCAGTTTTTAGGACACCAAAACAACATAAATAATGTGCTTCACTGAATGGATACCTTAAGAGCTGTTGGAATGTAATGTGTTTCTATTATTTTATCCATCTCTGTATCTAATTCGTATTCAACTTGGGTTGCTGATTTTGTAATTATGGTATGCTGGAGAGAGATAAAATGACAAACATGATGTGAAATAGGAAATAATTCTGAAGTAAATGCACACGTTAGACATGTCTGACTGCCTCTTAAGAGGGTATTTACTTAATACTTCTGGAAATGAAGGCCTCATAAATGGCCAGCAAGTTAAATCAACACCTTTCATTGTCTCTGAACATCATGAGCTTTACAAAGGATCTATTTATTGCAGTGCTATTGTCTTTTTGTACTATTAACATTTTTTTATATAAACTCCTTCGTTCCTTCTTTCCTTGCCTCTCTGGTTCTCTATCTTTCCTACCTCCATCCCTCTCTTGATTATTCTCTCCTCTTCTTCTCTGTTCCCTTACCCGTCCATCTTTCTGTCCCTCCTCAGCCCTGTTAGGTCAGATGCAGCATCCGTCCTTCCTGAGGGCAAAGCCTCCCTGTGTGCTCAGCTGGCTCAGTAGCTGTCTGAGAGGGGAGGAGATCCCACCTTTCCCCTACTTGCCTGGCATCTGTCAGAGGAGCAGGCTGCTGGTTCTGGTACGACCAAAGCTTTATTTTCACCATATTTTTTGTTCAGAAATGACGTGTAGAAAGAAGTGGGAACACACTTATTTCCACTTCACCCAAATCACACAAAGATCCTTAAACTGGGACCTCACACAACCAGTATACTTCTATATTTTGTTACACGTCACAGGGAGTGAGGAACGACCGTTGTATTTGAAAAATGAAGTACATTTTTACGAGAGGGTCTTGGTAATGAACATTGTGTTTTGTATTTCATTTTGAGGTTCTGTCGGTCTTCGTAAATTTGCTTTTCCACCTGATCCCTGGCTCTGTGATTGTGTGTGCGCACGCATGTGTGAGAGAGAGACAGTGGGTGTAGAGAGTTCATCTTTGATTGAGACGCAGTCAGATAATCTATTTGCACAGCACTCTTTTATGTTCTTTCTGAAAATTAAGAGCAATTACATCATGGTATGGCTGGAAATGTGTACGTGTATGTGGTGGTTATTCAAGTCTGCCATTGTTTCTCTAGAGGATGACGGAGGTGATGACTACTATAAAACAGAGAGACAGATTAGAGACACAGACAAAGAGATAGACAGGTGTGTGTGTGTGTGTGTGTGTGTGTGTGTGTGTATATATATATATTAGTTAAACTGAAGGCATTAAAAGTTCTCTACAGTTAAATGTAGCATCTCCCGTCTTAAATTTATTTTTAAGAGGAAATGGTGACGAATCTGTTCAGTTAGGTTCTCTTGGATCTGCAGTTTTTCTAACAGCCTGATAATTAGACTAAAAAATGACCCTCAGATCACATATGGTGTGGACAAACAAAAAATCTTACTTCACAAATATGGTGAAGCTCACACAGGTTTTACTGACTGTCACAGACACTCATTTAGACCCATTTTGAGGCTATAGTTTGTAGTTTTGTTAAGTGCTTTGAACAAGTGTTCAACCTGCATTTCATCCTTTTAAACTTCATTGTTGATTACATCATGTCATCTATGTTCACACGGTGATGACATATAGATATAAATCATATGGATTTAAATCTTATGTTATGGAGTCAAGCTTTTGAGCATGTACAAAAAATCAAATCTGTTTTTGATTTCTAATGTTTATCTTTTTCTCTCTTATTTCTTTCCCCAGAGTTACGCTCTCTACATCACTGGAGATGAAAATGCTACTTCGACAGATGTATCAAAGTACCTGGCCAAGCTCTCTGCAGGTGTGGTTTCTGTGACTAGCGTTAAAGATCATTTTTGATTGCATCCTGGGACTGTGTGTTTCTGACTGAACCCGTTGACTGTGTTTGTGGATGTGTGTGCGCATGTGAACATGTATTGACAATCTGCCCTTATTACCTGCAAGTACTATAGTTTCCTGCTTCAGGGCCCAGTAACACAGAGAGAAAGGCAGTTTGCGGTGACGCAGGTTTGCGTGTCATGACAAAAACCCAATACAGGGCTGAGGTGAAAGCAGTCTCTGCAGGTATATGATAAGCCTTTTTTTCCACTGACACAGAATTTGTCATTGACTTTGTGGGCGGTGTGAGAGAATCCATTTTTTTCCCCCTCCAGCGCTATGTTGACATTTTTCAGTGACAAAACCAAACCAAACAACAGCAGATAGCATCCCACATAAATGCAGTCCTCCGCTCAACAGGAACAAAATGTCACCTTCATTTAACCTGCAATTTAAGTGCCCATTCTTTTTAGTGACACATTTTAGCAACCTATCGGTGTAGGTTTGAAAATATTTTAATACAGTCGAGAGTTGTTTACTTTAAGAGTTGTGAAAATGCAATGAGTGTGATTTCACATCTCACAAATAGGGGTAAAAAAATTAATCAATCTGTTTCCCTTGTCACCTTCTCTCATCTCTCTCTCTTTTTCAGGCCAGAAGTTCTGTGCCAGTGAACTGCACTACAGAAGGTAATTCAGCTCACAGCAATGAGAGGAAGAGCTTTATGAGGATTTAAGTAGGACAACACGTTTTATCGCTGAAAATCATGAAGTTTATTTGCTTCTGTATATTGTACAAAATACACAATTATATTTTTAAAAAGCGTGCAAACATTAAATAACCCAAATATTAAAGGTGCTCTGTGGCGTTTTCATTTGCATTTAGTTCCTCTTCAGATTGATCTGATTTTTTGTTCATTTTTATTTTTTGTCACCTGTGTTGTTTAGACCCTTGTTTGCAAGCTAGCAGTCTTCTTATTCATCCTCCTATTATTCATTATTTTTCTGGCGCATTACTGTGTTTCTTGGTGCATTATCAGCACTTCAATGTGGAGTAGTGTGAAACCACTGGCAGGATTGTGTACATGTGAATATGTGAACAAAATTGGGACCCACTTACAAAAAACTGCTCCGTAGTGTTACTAGAGGTCAAAAACGCCACAGGGGACCTTTTTAAATTTTACAAAAACATATTACTTACGCATTTAAAGTAAAGGTTTAAAATGTTGAGCAATATTTTTCAATTTCATTTCAATGATACTAACTTATATTTATGTGAATTTGTTCTAGACAGAGCAGTGTGAAGGTCAAGTTTTCCAGTGAGAGTCTGGCTGAGCAGCTGGTAGTCTGGCTGACCTCAGAAGGTAAGTAGGTCTTTTTTTCAGTTTTTATCTGCACAGAGGAAGGGGCGCTGAAACCATGTCCTTTATTTTATTTATTTAGCACAGCACTGGTTCATGTTAACACAAATTTACACATTCACACCTGTCAATTGACACAGTCTGTAAACTGCTCCCCTCACAGCCAGACCACATGTCTAGGGTGTGTTATTGAACTTGGTGATTTTGTTAATATGTTTTTATCATTTAGTAGGTACATAGTAAAACATTTGAATTTATATCAGAGTGATTTGCATGTACTGAATTGTAACACATAGCCATACATAACAACAAAAAGTGGAGTTTAGCCCAGTAATAAAAACACACATGCACGGCTGCATTTATTCCTTCATTTGGAGAAGTTTTTGAAATGGGACTGGCTTTTCTTGCTGCTATGGCGCATTCAACAGCCATGAAAGTAGGCTTATTTTTTTAGTTGTTATGAAACACTCATTCCTCTATGTTCACTGGTTTAGGTTTCACCCTGAAGGACCTGGAGTCAGTCCCCTTTGGCGTGGCTTTGCCCATCAGAGAAGCCATCTACCGCTGCCGCGAGCAGCCATGTTCTGATTGGTCTGAGGAGGTCTGTCTGCTGATTGGGCGACAGGATCTTACCAAACAAGCCCACAAGATGACCCTGGCCAAGAGCAAAGCTGTGAGTGTGAAATAAGTAACACCCAGAGTAGGACCAGCGTGCACACCGTTTCATCTCCACGGTCTCTGAAACTCTGAATCTGTTATCATATTTTACTGACCTCAAAATCTGTGAGGACAGTTTATGCAAATTCCACAAATCCTTGCAATATTTGAAAGAGTTCAAAATTACTTGAAGATTTTCATCATCACTTGCATTTTTTTGCATAACATTGCCTTCAAACTGTGTTTTTAAATGTTGCTACAGAAATTTTTACTCAGTAACTTCAATAGTCACAGGGCATGTTCAAAGTACCCCACCAAATGAATGGACTTTGGTCTTTGGAATAATCTTAAAGCAAGTAAGGTTGTTGAGATAGAACATCACTATCTGAAGACTGTCCGTTGTGGCTATATGTGAATTACTTGTTTGTGTGTGTGTAGTCTGTAGGTTCAGGTCTTTCCTTGGAACCTCCTGCGACCACAGAAGCAGATGAGGAGGAAGATGGGATGTCAGACATTACACAAGAGGTAACACATGCAATAAACATTATCTCTTGCATTGTTGTTTTGTCCGTGTTACTAATAGAGACCTCCTAAATGAAAATGTGTTCTCCTCTTCAGGTCACAGGGCTGATCTGGAGTCAGGATCTGAGGGTGCAGGAGGTGAGGAGGCTCCTGCAGAGCTCAAGGCCCGTCCGGGTCAGTGTTGTCCAGTTACCTGAGGTTTCGGACCATGAGTACATAGAGGAGAAAGAGAACAAGTGAGTATAATGTATATGTGTGTGTCTTGTTTGCCTTAGCTTTGGAACATATTATACTTTTTTCACTATGTACATTAGGGCTGAACAATTTATCAAAATCTTACAGCAGGTTGTTAAGGGCTAAATGTGGGTCAAAATACCATTTTTTAAATTAAATATTGTTGTGCTGCAGAGATGTCCTGGCCTACGCATTATATTCTACAATCTTATATCAAAGATGTTTTTCAATGAAAATGAGAATAATTATGTAAAAATTATCATTCCATCCAATATCATCAATTGCAATATCAGTCAAAAATAATCACAATAGATATCTTTTCAAAATCGTTCAGCCTTTGTGTACAGCTTTTATTTGTGTCAAGCTCTGTCTTCTCTTTGTTGCTATTTTAGGGTTTAACATAGAGAAATCATTGGGGTGCCTGCTGTAATCAAGGGTGGCCTACACCTTCGGTCAGTTATATTTTTCTGACTCAGTCTGTAACGTCTCCTTAGTTTTATTTCCCTGCTGTCTTCTCCAGACTCCTGCAGTTGTGTCAGAGGACCATGGCTCTTCCAGTTGGCCGAGGCCTCTTCACTCTCTTCTCCTATCACCCTGTACCAACGGAACCTTTACCTGTCCCAAAACTCAACCTGACAGGTAATGTGGTAGTGTTGAAATATGCACATTCTCCCCCTGCCTCTGCATTGGCCAAATTCATTAAATATAAGGAATATTATTATACTATAGATTTTTAAGTTTCAGGGGGACTGATAAAATTTGATTAATCCTCTGGGCAGTGCACCTAAGTTATATCTGGGAATTAATAGGAATATTGCAGAGTGTATTTTGTTGGTCTCAAGTTCAGTGAGGTTTTAATCTCTGCTCTAGAGGAAATTGCACTGTACAAAATCATTAACAAACTGGGAAGGGAAAACTCTTGCTGCCCTGTGGCACAGCTGGACAGCCACCCACGCATTCTTTATGTATATATTCTGTGTACTAATGTTTGTGTCAGTAGATTAAACTTAGGATATTTGTGGTTCTGTAATTATTTCTAGATTTGACTATGTATTTAAATGTTTCTACCCCAGGCCGCGCCCCTCCTAGGAACACTATGGTAGATCTGAACAGCGGTAACATTGATGTTCCTCCCAACATGACCAGCTGGCCCAGCTTCCATAACGGAGTAGCTGCTGGACTCAAAATAGCCCCTGCTTCACAGGTCAGTCTAAAAGCTTCACTGCCTCCTTATCAAGCCTTGTTTAGTTTTACATACCTGCAGCTACTTACTCACTTGTTTCTACAGTCTGCACTGCTGGGTTTCTATTAAATATGCTGTGTATACTTACAGTCCTCATAATAAACCCTCATGTTTTTGGTGATGCTTATCTGACGTCACCATGTTGAAATTTCCGCTTGTGTACAAGATAAAAATCATTGACATGAAATTTTTAGGTCATTCATGACCTTCCTTATTCTTGTAGAAATAAATGTAATTTTCTTTTTGTTTGTTAAGGTGGACTCAGCCTGGATAGCCTACAACAAGCCAAAGAGCCCTGAGCTGGCTAATGAGTACGCAGGCTTCCTTATGGCCCTGGGCCTCAATGGACACCTCACCAAACTGGCCACGCTCAACATACATGACTACCTCACCAAGGTACACACACATGCTCAAAAGGGCGTACATGGGCTGAAACTATCTCAGCATTTGTTTCACACCTTGACATGGAAAATGAATGTGTAAAATGGCAGACATATTTTGGGTTTCATGAATGCTTTCTACCTTAAAGCTCTGTTTACAGTAGACAGGACTCTAAATTACTAACTGCGGTACAAACAAACACACACATCCAGTACACACACCAGCTAACAAAGGATTGCAAGAAAGGAAAACAAATACGAACTTGAATCCAGTTTACACAAAGGTACACCCATCTACTCCACTCTCATTAACTTGCGTGCACACACGCACCTTCACACACATTTTTCTCTAGATGACTGTAAATGAGATGTAAACTTGCATCAGGGCCAGGCAGCCAGTCAAAGCGAAACTCTCCCCTCTGAGAACTTTGAAACAAAGTTGAGTCCTTCCCACTTTCAGGTGAGAAAAACAACAGGATGCCGCAAGCTAAGTCTTTTGCTTAATTAAAAAAATTCTGTGTAAAGATGTGGTTAAAGTTTACGAGTAACCATTGCACCAAATCCACGCAGTATCCACACTGGGTTTGAGGTTGATTCATTTTCTGTTCCCATTTTGATTCAGGATGTGAATTGAAGCTGCTGTTCACATTCTGAGAGAGTTCCTTATCAGTCATTTATCTATACACGAGACGTGAGAATGTTCTCATACAGGTTTTGAAGTACTTGAGAGTTGGAGAAAGTCCACTTTCTGAAATTTTTCTGAAAACTGCAAGCTCACAAAGCAATTTGGTTCCCAAATGCTGCCTGTTGAAGTCTCAAATGTTTTTTTTTAATTCCACTAATAACTATTTTATGTTTAGTTTAAATTATGTATTATAGTTATATACAATCAAAATCACCAAATTTATCCATTAAAATTAAAGCACAGAAGAATGTTTTTGGCCAAATAAAACAGCAGGAAACACTGCACAAGTGTGTGTGTAACTGACAGCCTTCAGTCCGAATGAAAGCCATGAGCACGGTTGACAGTGAAGTCTGTTTGTAGCTGGTGGTTTTCTGTTGGTTTCTATTCTCGCTGTAAAAGAGAAATTACACTGACAAATACTTTGGATCAGTTCATTAGAAATGTGTATGGTTGTGTTAGAGAGAGAGAGAGTGTGTGTGTGTGTGTGTGTGTGTGTCCCTCATCATTTGAGCATCCTAGAAGGTGAATTCACCTTGTTGCTGAAGTCTTTTACAGAGACAGTGTCATTTAAAAAAAAATCTATTTTCAGTGAATCACTAGAGAAATTAAATTTAACTGTTGTTTTGTCTTTTCATGGATATATATTTTTCAGCTTTTAGTAATGAATTGTCCGCTTTATGTTTATAGATCAAAAATTCTAAGTTTGTTTAGTTGGTTCTTTGGCATTTTAATTCATCAACCAGTTTGTTAAATTGTGTGATTGATATTCAGCTATATTATCAGAGGAATGGTTCATCCAAAAAAGAAACTTGTGTTGATTTATTTAATGAACAGCATATTAGTCAAAAAAACAGTGATGTTCAGTGGTTTGGCAGCGTGTGGTTCCTTTTAATTTGAATATAGAGCAAAAAAACTTTTTGCTCTATAATTTACACTCAAAACTTGAGATTTTGTATTTCCGAGTGTTGGTGTTACAACATGTAGGCGGAATGTGGTCTGCCTTTATGAATATTAAACACACACACACACAAGTGATCCACAGGGGTCTAATGAAAACTGTCAGTCACTGTGAGCTGCTGTGGAAGCTGACCGGACTCCTCCTACTCCACAGTCACAGTTAGAGCTGATTATACTGGAACAAATTTTTCTGCTGCAGCGGATATTTAGTACATCACACTGCATGGTCCGATGCAATTTTGGTCATTAAAATGGTCAGTTTAATGAAATTTACTTTCAGTTGTGAAAGCTACCAACTTTCTGTCGCTGTTGCTCCATCAGGGCCATGAAATGACCAGTATTGGGCTCCTTCTGGGCGTGTCTTCAGCAAAACTGGGCACCATGGACATGTCAATTACCCGCCTGCTTAGTATACACATCCCTGCCCTTCTCCCACCCACCTCCACTGAGCTGGATGTACCACACAATGTTCAGGTAAGAGTGAGCGATACATACTTCAATATCTACAAGAGAATGTATCAGTGGAATGAGGAAACATTAATTATGGACTGTGAAATTGCAGCTGTTAGTGTGTCTGTGTGGATTATGTTTAGTAAGACCTCTGATTAAGATGTGCAGTTGTTTACACAAGCACACAAATGAATTAAACGAAAAGCTTTCAATTCTCTCTGTCTGTTCTGCAGGTTGCTGCTGTAATTGGCATTGGGCTGGTGTACCAGGGAACAGGACATAGACACAATGCTGAAGTGTTGCTGTCTGAGATAGGTGTGTGTGGGGTTGTGTGTGCAAAAGACAGACAGGCGTACTGAAACGTTTTGATTAAAGTGGTCATATTATGCTCATTTTCAGGTTCATAATTTTAATTTAGGGGTTTTACCAGAACAGGTTTACATGGTTTCATTTTCAAAAAACACCATATTTTTGTCATACTGCATATTGCTGCAGCTCCTCTTTTCACCCTGTGTGTTAAACGCTCCGTTTTAGCTATGGAGTGATGCATCACACTTCTAAAAGATCTTTGTTGGGAGTTGCACATGCGCAGTACCTAGTTAAGGACTACTAACCAATCAGAAGCAGAGTAGGGTGGGCCCTGAAAAGCCGGTAAACACTGCTTCATTGTTCAGCTGTACATGTTCATCTTACCAGCTTCGCAACATGGACTGGAGCAAGAGAAGTAAAAGTATTATGTATGTAAAAGTATCTTTCATCCATGAAGTTATAACTGAGCTCTGTCTCTACATCATAGTAACTTTATGTCCATTGACTTCCTGTAGGGTAGCTAGTGTTTGGAAGGTAGAGGAGAGGCAGCGGGCAGACGTCTTATCACTGTGTGCTGCAGCTCAGTGTGTTTTTCCACTTGTGTTTTAAGGGCGTGCCTGACTTGCTGCTAAGTGAGCATTATGACGCGTATTTTGCTGTGACATCACAGCAAAGTGGAAGAAAATGCTGGACTACAAACGAGCTGTTTTCAGGCAGTTCAGAAAAGTGTTTTCTGTGGGAGATGGGAACTCCCTTTGGGGTGGACTTTTGGGCTTTTTCACTTTGCAAACCTATTACATGCACAAAAGGTATATAACTCAATAAAGGAGAGGGAAAAAGCCAAAAAACATAATATGACCTCTTAAAAAGGACCACATATCAACTTTACATTTGGTCAGAGGTGCTGAATAATTTTGGAAATCTCTTGTTTCTCAACTCACATCTCAGTGGACTGTGGGAATATACTGTATAACAAAAAATATCACATTTTATTATTATTTTTTTTTAGACCAATCAATAGATGAATTAAGAAAATAAAAGTCAGATATATAATCGGGTATAATTCTGTTTTTGGCTTCTGTGTGTGTGTCGTTCAGGTCGACCTCCTGGTCCAGAGATGGAGTACTGTACAGACAGAGAGTCATATTCACTTGCTGCTGGACTAGCCCTGGGCATGGTCTGCCTCGGGGTAAGTCACACACATAAAAAACACTCTGCTGGTCGACTCCATTTGCAGAAACATCCTAATGTTGTTTTAACATCTTGGAAGTTCCAGGTGGGCCTGGTTTGTCATGTCAGAATAAATCCAGATGGAAACAACTGTTGTTCAGAGAAAGCCACATGAAGTTGAACTTTAAATATTTGGGGTTTTTTTGCATTATAAAAATATATTTTGTCAGTACCGTTTTCCTCTGGATTTCTCCCTGTATATTTAAGGGTATCTGAGGGATGAGAAACTAAAGTCAACTGCTTGCTCCTGTGAAAGAAAACTAATGTAAAGGTGTTGTCAGTTGCCATACAATTAGTGATTTTTTTGTGTTCATGCTCACTGAGAAAGAGAAAGAACTTATGTTCTCACAGAAGTTTACAGTGATCTCTGTATTTTTTTTCTGATATTCTTCTTCTTTCTTCTTCTATGGCAATATGCTTCATTATCTCCTGCTTTTCTGTCCACTTGAATTACTTTCTCTGTGTCTGTCCCATCTCTCCTGACTCGCATCATCTCCAAACACCTGCACTTTTCTTCTCTCCTCTCCACTGCACCACACCTCCGATATTTTTCCACTGTCCTGTTTCCCCCACTTCCTCTTCCCACTCGTCTCATCAAATTCTCTCTTCCCATCGTATTTCATGTCCCCATTCTTCCTCCCTTCCTTCTCTCTCTGTCTTTTCATGGTCCTCCTGTCTCTTTCCCTTGCCTATCCTCCCTTCACACTCTTTCCTTGCAGCATGGCAGTAACCTGATTGGGATGACAGACCTGAATGTCCCTGAGCAGTTGTATCAGTACATGGTGGGTGGCCACCGCAGAGCTCAGGCCGGAGCCAGCAGGGAGAGACACAAGTCCCCCAGCTACCAAATCAAGGTAGATGGACCGATCATTTTCTATTTCTATTAGAAAATAACGGTAAAGATACTCTCAATTGTAGTGGCGTGCATACCTCTTTAAACAACCTCAGTTTCACAAATGGTGAAGTTATATTTGTTAACAACAAAACAGTAATAGTTATCTAACTTGTTTAGCTAGCTAACCAAATATTTTGTTTTCTCCAAACATTACCAATCGCCGTTCCAGGAGGGTGACACTATAAATGTAGATGTGACGTGCCCAGGGGCCACGCTGGCCCTCGCAATGATCTACCTCAAGACCAACAACAGGTGAGAAAAGACAATCTTATTAAGCACAGACCCAAACAAGAAACTCTTTTTATAGATGTAAAATATCAATTACGCCTTGTACTTTGCATGTGCTGACTAGTTGGACCAGTGCTGACCTGGTACTACCTCCACTTTGTGCAGTGGTGCTCCTTTATGAATCCCTTGCAAGACATTATTCAGGGTATTCCCTTGCTGCCACAACTGCTTTTTCTAAATAATAGCAATAACTAAAACTATTCTGCTCAATAATTAACTTCTCGCCTGTTTAAGGGAATTTTGCTTTATTTTTTAGTTTATTAATTTGTATCCTGTTTCACTCATAATTGGCATGTACATGTATGTTTGTCATATGTCTGCATCTACTGATTTATGTTCCTACTATTCCCTTTTCTACTCAAGGATTGAGTATTATTAAATACATATTATATAATACATATAATGTAAGATATTAGAAAAGGGTTTTGATGTATCACTCAACAGCTTTCCACTTTATTTCAAGATACGAATTTATGCAAATTATCACAAGAGAATGTTTATGCCACAAACTATAAATATGGCCAAAGTGTGCCGCTTCTTACTTTTCACCCATTTCTTGTTCATGTGAATGTCGAGCAGAACGTCCTAACCTCCCAATCTCATCCCTTACTGAGTCCCAGCTTATAGCTTTCAGCTATTGGTCAAGACGTTCCTGTCTTATTCCAGGTGCATCTGATGCCGTATGTCTATTGGTTGAGAGGGTGTTGAAACAGGGTATTAACACCTCCTTATATCTTCCTGGTTCTGTCCACTAGGTCGATTGCTGATTGGCTGAAACCTCCAGACACTTGGTTCCTGCTGGATTTCATCAAGCCAGAGTTTTTGCTGCTGAGGGTTAGTTACACACCGTGTGTGTGTGTGTGTGAGAATTTTTCCCACCTTTCCATAATCTGGTATACCTGTCTCCCTCCCACCTCTCACCTTCTCCATCTTGCTTTCTACCCTCTTAGACGCTAGCTCGGTGTATTATCATGTGGGATGAAATCCTCCCAAATACTGAGTGGGTCAAGAGTAACATACCCCAGGTGAGAAAATACACACCAAGAGCATCATTCAACTGACATATTTATATGCTGCAGACTTGGCAACAAGTCACCATGACATGTAAAGAATTCTCAGCTGTGAGGTTTGGTTCAAAAGGTACGCTGATGTTTGTGATTGTTGTAAGAATAATTACTACAGCTATATCCAGCTCATCAAAGCTTTTCCAATTTTCTATTATCCACACTCCTAGTAGCTCTTTCCTTTAGCACAACAAAGAAGAAATGTGTAGTAACTAGTAAGTATGAGCAGAAATAGCCAAGAAAAGAGCATCACGTATTTCATTAGCAGAAAATCCTCTGAATATTGTTTGACAGGTTATCTGAACAAAGTGCATTGCGGAAATACCTCAGTGGCGCCTTAACAACTGTCATAGAAGAGCAAGGCTGTGAACCACAGCTCCAGATAGTCAGCTGTAAAGCTTGTTGTGTTTCATTGCTCTGCTAACAGGAAAAGGCAGTGGTTAAAAATCAAAATGTCTATCTGCTGAAGTAACTAAATGGGTGAAGCCGCTGTGCTGGATATATTTTGCCACTTTGTAAACATGGTGTCCCAATTGTGTGATATTTAGTGCAGTGCAGTGGCAGTTAGTTAAAAATGTATCAACTTCTCTTTCTGTCAGGTTAATATGCCGAATGCTAATAAATGCCAGTAACCAGAGCTTGAGCACATTCAGAACACTATTCCAAAACAGAATATGTAATTGCAGAATTTATTCAACAATTTCTACAAAGCTCAAAGCTTCAATTTTCTACTTCAGCCCAGTCATTACTGTCACTGGAGAAATAATTTTATTCTACATGATTTGATGTTTCTGCATCAGTGTCTGGAGCTTTTTTTTCCTCTTTTATATACAGCATCCTGTACTTGAAATATCTTTCCACTAAACAACAATGGTTTTCAATACAGTAATTACTGTCCATAGAAAGTATCAATAAAATTGTTTTCTACATTTGTTTGGTTTTCAGATCATGAGGGGAGCTTTTAACCCTTCAGAAGACATTAACATGGAGACAATGGCGTGAGTTTTCAAACCAAAAACTGGCATTTAATTTTAAGTCCAGCTTCTGTAGTTGTGGTAGTGATGTTCTCCACAGTGTCCCACTGACTGCTCATGTCATGTTTTTGCTTCTCTCAGCCAAGCCCAAGACTACATTACCGCCGGGGCCTGTCTGGCATTAGGCTTACGCTTCGCCGGCTCTGCCAACTCCGATGCCTTCGACTGCCTCTACGAGTTTGCAAAGACCTTCATGAAGATTATGTCTTTCGCTGGTACAGCTGCTGTTGTAAGTGTTTGTATAAGTTTATATGTGAACTTGTACTTGGATCTGAATTACAAGATTGTCAAAGTCATGAATGGTGCTATGTTGCCTTGTTTACTTTCCATAATGATTTCTTATATTTCCCCTTTGCTGTCTCTTTCTCTGTCTGTCAACATGTGTGCTGATTCCTCCAGCAGATGGGTTACTACAACCTGCAGACCAGTCTGTCAATGATTCTGCTGGCAATGTCCATGGTGATGGCCGGCACCGGGAACCTGAAGGTCCTGCAGCTCTGTCGCTTCTTCCACAAACGAACTGGCGGCGAGATGAACTACGGCTTCCACATGGCTCATCACATGGCACTGGGTCTGCTCTTCCTGGGAGGTGGCAGGTGAGACAGCAAAAACACACACATACCGTGGCATTTGTACTAGGGCTGCAACATTAATGTAGTCGCAATGTTGTCAAGTGCGATTATATAACCGCAAAAAAGATGCGATTTAATAAACCAAAGTGTGTGTCACACTCTCTTCTCTGTGTGCGCTGCCTATTGCTCATTGTCCCCCAACTAGGCCTATGTGCAATCAGAAAAATTATTCATTAGCAGTGTGCCAGTAACTTTTAAGACAACAACCCATCGTAACCCCCTCCTTGCCCCCCTGCTAATCATTCACTCGCCACCGGAGCACCGAGAGAAATGCCGGTTCTCCGGTCGCTCTGTGAGAGAGACATCGTCAGCAGCTGAAAAGGCAAGACAGAAGAAATAAGGCAAAAGATAGGGAATGTTTGGGTTTCAGCTAGCTGACCTTTTAACATTAGCTGTATTGGTGCCTTTTGTTGTTCACCATGTTCAACTTTTAATAAAGCCGACGTGCTTGTTAGTCACTTTTCGTCAACTGACCAACCATAGCCTGGATGGGGCAGGGCATTAAAAAAAAGCAAACTTTCAATATGATTATTGACAAGTTAGTACGTAGCATTAATAAATTAGAGACCAATAACCACAATGATTGCTCCATAGAGCAACACGCTCCCCTTGTTCTGTTTTACATCTGTTTTACTAGTTATTGTTATAAATATTTTTATCATTTAACTTTGTTTAAGTTGAAAAAAACACATTTCAAAATTTCAATATTTTGTGCATTTTCCTTGATATTAAGCAAGTAGACTTATAGTACCAGTTCAGTTATAATCGAATCACAATCGCAAATCGCAATATTGTCCACAATAATCGCAATATGACTTTTTCTCCAGATCTGGAAACCCTAATTCGTACAAGTAATACTGTGAGGACCTTTTTCCACAGCAGCCATTTAAACGCGATATTCAGGGTCAAAACATTAAAGCGGTGCTGAGAAGATTAAAGTTGGTGTAAATAAACTGTTTGTTACAAAAATGTAAACAGGAAACTGACTGAACACAGGTTTTTTTCACAAATCCCACACGGAAAAAAAAAAACTGTTTGCTGAAAACATGTGTTGGTGGTTGTTGTTCTTGCCAACAAATCCAATGAAAAGAATGAAACCAACATGGGGTTAGTCTGTCTTACAATACTTTCTGACTTCCCTACACTGTCTGTGACACTCACCCATTGGTTCCTACTGAGGATATAAATCGTTACAAATGGGTCACATATACTTTAATTTTAAAAAAGGCTCAGTAATTTCCTACAACAGCTGGGTTGTGTAATTTTTAGTAAACTATACTACTAAATAGAGCAGTTGGACTATTTTCAACTCCAGATGAATAGAAATGTGGTGCTCAAGGGAGTGTTTATGGCAGCAGGGCAGTGTATGTGGGATTGACTCAAAAAAAACAACAGTGTACAGTACCAGTCAAAAGTTTGGACACACTTTTGACTGGTACTGTATGTTCACAGGCATAAAGGAACGTGTCACCCAGTTCAACAGTGTGGCTTACAGTCAGTACTTGTTAGGATCAATTCATTGTTGGTTTTGGTCTTTTCATGGGATTTGTTGACCATAAGTTAGATACCAACAAGGCCACTGTGAACATAGTGGCAGTAGAGGGGTTGTCAGTTGGGGAGGAGATTTGTGCACACATAAAATACTTGCAAGCACACATACATGCACAAGAAGAGATTAGAAGGTGATCATATTTTTAAAACCTCTACCATTTATAATTAGCCTCTGAGTGACCCTCCAACTTTCTCTCACATTCTGGTTTCATCTGAAGCAGTGTGTTATAGTGCTGCAACCATGAATCAATTGTCAACCATTAAATAAGTCACACTATTTTGATAATCGATTTATCGTTTTGAGTAATTTTTTTAAGAAAAAGTCAAAATTTTCTGATTGCAGCTTCCTAAATGTGAATATTTTCTGGTTTCTTTACTCCTCTGTTACAGTAACCAAAATATTTTGGGGGACAAAACAAGATATTTGAGGACGTCATCTTGGGCTTTGGGAAACACTGGTCAACTAATCAATTAATAGAGAAAATAATCGTTAGTTGCAACCTTAGTGTGTTGCAATAAAAAAACATGAAAACACAATTGGAATCAGTAGAAATTAAAATACAGTGACACACATACACTTTGTATTTTGACTCATGATTCTTTAATCAGTTTAATTAGATTTTACCCGTAGTCTGTCATATGGCACCGGAGTTGTACACACCCACCCACACATGCAAATACACACACACACCCACACACACTCACACCATATTTGTTTCTGGGAAGGACCAGGTATTGGTATGCCATGTACACACACATGGTGTGTGGTTTAGCCACACAAGTCTGTTTTAAGTGCCGCGTCTTGTGCATAATAAATTACATTTCTACAAACACACACGCACACAAACACAAACCAGGTTCCTCCAACCACTGACCTTGGCCTGTATTTTCAAGAGAAAAAACGGCTCCCACTCTGTCATTACATGTTGCAAATGTTTCTCCACCTACAGCCGTAATCAGGCGAACCTTTTGATTTTACTTGTATCGTGTTTTATTTTAGATTTGCCAGCTGAAAGGCCACGCAGCTGCCAGTTTGAATGCCAGTCACCGTAGTGTGTATTATCATGTGTGTGTTACCGCAGGTCTGCAGAGGTTAAAGTTAATGCTGGTTCCATGTCATTGTTGTATTTCCTTCATTCTCGTCCTTGGCTAGCCTGCGATTCAAGTCTGTCACCCATTTGCATTGAAAATTTCTATTCATATTTTCTTTCAATGTTGATCGTTATCGCTACATCATTGTCATTCAGTTTTTCTCATTCATTTTCTCACCTATTTTTTTGCTCATTACTCCTAATCTCTGTCGTGTTGCTTTTTCAGTGGTTTTTTCCCTCTTTTTCTCACCCTTCCCTCTCTTTCTGTTTGCTCAGTTAGTTTCTCTTCCCATTTATTGCGTTTTTTTAGCAGGAAACTGAAGTGAAAGTCATGTTTTTCTACCTAAAGTCACACATATAGCATTCAGACTAATGATAGCTACAGCATACTGTAGGTCTCTATCAGCTTATACCAAAGGCTGACGTGGGCTTTGCATGTGCTTCCCATGTTTGCTCGAGTTTCCTGCAATTGCCCTTGACCAAAACACTGGCCTCAGAACCGGCATTTGTCCCTGGACGCTGCCCACTGCTCCTAAAATAGTTATCTTTGGTCAAATGTAGAAGACAAACTTTCCCACAGGGATTAATTAAGGGTAGCAGCAAACAATAGTTAAACAACTAGAAGTTTTCTTTTTTGCTGTACGTACTGGAAGTTCATACATCAGAAGTTGAAAATGTCGAGCCCAGCATAAAAGAAAAATGACTCAGAAGAACTGGTTTCTGGCCTCCAATCCTCCTTTTAACGGCTCTGTCGTCCTGTTGTTGTAGCAGTTGCGGACCTAACCCCCAAAGCAGGAAGTTACTGTTTCTAATGTTGCTGTTAGTCACTGAAAAGTTACAGATTTTATTTAATAGTCAAGAAAAATCTGTGTTATGCGGGTTATTGGTTGAAAAGATGAGACTGTTGATGCCTCACAGTTTGACCAAGGTGCTTTATTGCAGCAGTAAGACTGATTTAACCATATTTGGTGAAGAGAGTACAGTAGAGCTAGAGAAATGTATATATTTTTTTATTATCCCTTTTAATCATCCTCTTGTCGGTCTACAATTAACGATCATTTTCTCAATTCATTACTAGGAGATCTAGATAATTTGTTTATAACTGTCCGTTACACTTGCCAACTTCAAAGTGCTTGTTTTATCACCAATAGTCCAAACCTCAAAAATATTCAGTGTATTATCACAGAAGTCGATGAAAAGCAACAAATTCTCAAAATTGAGACGCTTGAACCAGGTAAGGTTTGACATTTTTGCTTTAAAATTTTTACAGCTAATTTTCACTGCATTTGCTTTAAATCCAAGAATTTAAGAGTGAACTTGAAATTGATTTCAGAATTTTAGTCAGGTGTTCTGTCCCCATCCTGAAACAATTTTGAAACAACTGGTGAATGCGATTCTCAAAATAATTGTCTATTAGAAACCAATACATCGCTTATTCGTTAGTCATTGCTCTAAAATATGCCTGTTTATCATCACATTACCAGACTGTGAGAGTCTGTTTTAGGTTGGTTGAATTATAATCGTGTGGGATAAGTATGTAAATGTTCAATGTGGTAAAGGAATTTAAACATGCTATGCTAAACATAGCCATTTAATTGAAGAGCAACATCCTTTACCTCAGTTGACCCTTAATAAGTACTCTGACAAGTAACCTTCCATGTACAAGCAGCCTTTATGTCTGACCTGACTTTATGGTAATGACTCCATTAGTCAAAGTACACACTTACTGCCAACTATTATGTTTAAGAGGCTCTGTTGTGGCCTGTGATGACGTTAACCAGATTACAACACACACCTGCTTTCACTAACAGAGAGGGTTTTTTAAAAAGTGTTTCATTTAGAGCAGTGCTTCTATTAAAACTTGTGCAGTATTGACAGTGCTTTGTTGTAAGTACAGAGTGATAAAGACATTCCTGCATTTATTGTGATCATGAACACAATAAATGTCATTTATTATTTTATTATATTTATAGGTTTACTTTACATACCTATCACTGTGTGTATGTATGAGCGCCTGTTACAACAAGCAGGCCATTTCAGTGCACACGTTTCTGTTGCTTGTGATAAGTGGTAAGAGTTAAAATGTGTGTGTGTGTGAGAGAGAGAGGAATGTATTTTCAGTATTTGTGATGTTGTTTGATGTTGTCTTATGTTAGGTACACCTTGAGCACCTCCAATTCAGCCATTGCTGCTCTGCTGTGTGCCCTGTACCCTCACTTCCCTGCTCACAGTACTGACAACCGGTGAGACCGGCACACACACACACACACGCTTTATAAGATAAATCTTTTCTATGTTTGGTGAGTGGGTGATGTTTGTCGCATGCAATGATCCATAGACTCCCAGAAGGTGGAGATATGTATGAGGATGAGAACATTGTGGACCTTCATGCTGGATCTTGCAATTTAGAGCAATGCCTCAAATTATTTGTAATCACAACTTGATTGCATCTTATAAATGCACACATGGAACATAGCAGTGTTAGTTTGTATCGGGAATCATATGACTTTTCTGTCCAATTTAAAAAACAATCTTAGATTAAAATCAGCATTTTGTGCTGATGTTAAATAAGAATTTTAAATAAACAATTCATATAAAATGTTTTTTTTCTCCCCAAAATGTAATTCCTGTCAGAATAGATAAGCCTCTAAAACAACATATACACCATCATGGGACATTAAAACAACCTCCAGTGAAACTAGATTAATGAAAATCCTTAAAGTGGATTGCTGGTTCAAGATTATATGCAGGTTAACATAAGTTATGGATTGTATTGTGCTCCTGTGTAATTAACAAAAACATAATTTGAAGTGAAAACGATAAATAAAACAAATAATATAAGTAATATAAATGATTTATGAACTCATCAGGTTTTCCAAGCAATTTATCTGTAGGTTTGTTAAATGAGGAGCTTCCTTAATACAAGAAAATAACAACATGACTGCTTGACTATCTTAATTTTATTCAAAGACAGTATACCGGATCGGACCGGCCCTTTCATATTCTACTGTAATCAGAAACTGTGTGTTGATGGTGCTCTTATTGCTGCAGCTACCACCTGCAGGCCCTGCGGCATCTGGCCGTGCTGGCTGCAGAGCCACGCCTGCTGGTCCCTGTGGACGTGGACTCCCTGAAGCCCTGCTACGCCCTCTTGGAGGTCACCTACAAGGTAAGTTCATTAAGGTTGCTTGGGCTGACACAGGTAGCCACAAACCTGTGAATAAAGGAGAAGCTCCCCCATGAGCCTTCCCTTGAACAAGGGGCTTGTTGAATTTTTCTTTTGTCTTTAAAATGGTGTCATAAAGTGTGTTTGCAGGAAAAAGGCAGATGATTAATAGATTAGTGGTTCTTCCTACCAACTTTGTATTATTGCTTCACCATGGCAGAACATGGTGGTCAGACAACATCCAAAATCACAAGCTAATGAACTCTAAGTACAATTTCTCTCTCCCATAGCGTGCACTTCCTTTCTCTCTCTTGTTTGTTTTCTGTCACATGTACTAATTTGTTCATTCCTGTACTTCCTCTTTAAAAGCTACTTTACATGCAAACGCACACATGCTAAAACAAACTGTCAAACACTATGTGATGGTTTTATTTAATTGTGAGGCGCAAGAAAAACGCACCCGTCCACCAAACTAGCATGTTCTGCTTCCTCGAACTTGAGGTGTATTTTGTGCAACTTGCTCACACCATTTAACCAAGGTAGCAGCAGCTGTCCACTTGCAGCCAGAAAAATGAAGAATTAGTTCAAGAATAAGCAACTTCCTACCACTGCAGAAAATGATTTTGTCGTGGCTCAGCAACTGACATCCATGGATATGTTTGGCCTCATCTCGAACTCAAGCGTCTGCATATTAATTCCATACCTGATATTTTAGGCCTCATTACGTTCTGGGGACTAACATATTGTGAGAGCGCAGGCCATATTGATTTAGTTTTTTACACATGTATGTACATAGATTAGAAGAAAGCAGCCTAAGCAGAAATTTATCTAAAAACCAACCAACCAAGTTTCTTCAGACATAGAGAGATGGCCAGCAGCAGCATACAGAGTGCAGGTGTTTCCAAGCTTGGAGGTTAAAAACAGGATTTATTCCTGTATAAGAAATTTGATTTAAATTTCATCTTGGAAATAAAGTTTGTAATGTGGGATTTGAATGACAAGTTATGATCAATAATAATACCTAAATACTTATGTGCATACTATTTCAATTTCAACTTCCCAGGCAGTTGAGATTGTAGGAAGATTAAAGAACATCAAAGGCAGATTGCAGGGTTTGTACTACTGAAAGGGCTGAGCAGTACATAATGGTATCATCTGTGTAAAAGCCAAATGCAGCTTTAGACACATTTTTCAAAAGACTCCAAAATGAGGAAGCTCTTTGTCAATCTGCGTCTGTCAAATCATTTGTTTTAGGTTCTGGAAGACATAATTAACCCTTCTTAGTGTAAAAAGCTGGGTTTACTTAAAGATGGTTTTCTTTATTAAAAGCAAGATAGTTAGAAGCAATCGGGTTTTGACAGGTAGTGAGGATCATTTAGAATGCATTTTGTCAATGATAGTGAAATATTGCTTCTTAAAGGTTCAGTGTGTAAGATTTAGTGGCATCTAGTTGTGAGGGTTGTGAATTGCAACCATCTGTCCAATCTACCACTGCCCCCTAACCTTTCAAAGAGCATAGTACAACTACGGTGGCTGACACAGCACAAAAGGTGTCTCTTCTGAGACAGCAGAGAGTAGCCAGTCAAGAAATGAGGGTTCTTTTGGTATATTTATTAAGAAATTATATTTACTATTATATTTACTTAATTATTCAGTAAAACCATATGCTATTGTGGCTTAGCCACTGACAGATAACATGGAAAATGTAAGCCAAGAGTCAAAACTCCCCACCAACAATAATATCTGACCCGCTGCTAGATTATGGTGCTTTGATAGTGGCAAAAAATATAAATAAATAAATAAATACTTTGATAGCAGTGTGGAAATAGATCTGACATGACCATAGACTGTATATAAAAAGGTCATGACAGAAATAGTTATTCACTGCTTGTTTACTGTAATGCAGTATTTGGAGTTGAACTGAGCTTTTACTTCTGAATAACATTAAGAGTCTTTAGCCTGCTTGACACACCTCTGAAAGAGCCGTCAGAAAACGTGATTCCCCTAAATGTCCTCTGCCTGGAGATACTGGGGAATTGCAAAAGTGTCCGTAGGTTGATCGATCTTTACACCACTGAAAACATAGTTATGGATCTTATGTTGCATTTCTGTCGATAGATCCTACACACTCAACATTTAAGGTAGTGAGTAGGCTGGTACTTCTTAAAACTGATGAACATCTTAAAGGTTCATGCAATTGGGACGTGGGAAACTTTCCAAGTGTTAATAGCTTTTTTAATTTCTTTATCAGACACTTCATACCAAATTTTATCCTTCTGAGCTTCTTCCCATTGTCTACACAACCTTCAGTTTTAAAAGTAAACCATGCCCAATGTAACTTCACTCTGACTTGTATTTTTCCACATATAAAACCTTTTTTCGATGTCCACTATTAATTTTTCTACTTTCTAGTACCACCCCTTGTAATAATTTAACTCATTGATCTTGTAGGTTAGCAAACTGCCTTCCTTCAATTCTCCAAAGGCTATAAAAGATGATTTTACCAACATAATTGCACATCAGCTGTATGTCTTGAAGCACTGGTGCTGCCCACAGGGGCTCAGACTTTGGGTGTTGCGTGACCTTGCATAAGACTACAGTGTGTCCATTCATATTGGCCACAGTTATAGTCATTTTCATCATGTGGGCTCATGTGAAGCAGGAAGCAGACACACTCTGGCAGCTGATCCAGATGCCCACTTCCATTTTTAGAGACGTTTAAAAAAACAACAACCATCCATTATAATGTTTAACCAAGAAATAGGATGCTTATATGCAAATAATAGTAGATGTTTTTCTAGTGTTCCATATTTCCTCTACTATTATTTTCTTACAGTCTATCTGGAGTGCCTCAGCTTTTTTAAACATGTACAGTCGACAGCCATTGTTACAATACTGTAGTTGTTTCTTTAGAGATGCAGTAAATAGCTCCTGAATTACAGGAGCGGTAATTTCTAAATCTCCCTCTGTGAGGTTTTGTTGCTTCTCTCTATAGATGTGGCTAGTTGAGAAGTCTTACTTTGTTCTCTAGTTTTTCTACAGCCCTGTGGTCCTGCTTTGTTGTTGTTTAGTATTTTAGTTTAGATTTCAGCCTTACTGATTTAGCAAGGAGTCAGTGTAGGCAACTGTAGCTGTGTGCTAAAATAGGCTGTGTGACCTATTTAGAAAAGTGTGCACATCCAGTGGTAAAGTAGGTGGAAGAGTTTTATAGATGCAAAGTCCCTTTTGAAGGGAAGTTTACAAATACAAATTCGAGATCACCAGGACAATTCGTGGAGGAAATTGAATAAGCCGCAGCCCAGTTTCCTGGAAAAGCGAAGGCACAAAAGATTGTAGTGCTACAGATATTTCAGTATTTCCACATATGAAGGATGATGGAAGATTAAATCTAAAGGTTGTTGTCCACAGTATGGTTGGGCCGATAGACGATGCCATCGTCCATTGGCGATGGCTAACAGACATCACAACGTTGAGCCGGCATCGTGATTGTAAAACCCCCGCCCACGCCAGCAAAAAATAATCTCAGATTTTCACATTATACCACCCTTTGAAATCAGGTTTTTATGACCATGAACGGATTATCATTTTTTTTTAAGTATGCTTTGCATCTGCCTCAGAATTCTCTTCTCCCCACACTGACACACTCACACACACCTACACCTCAGGTAAACACCCCGGCTTGCCCCGCCTCTATCTGTCTCTCTCGCCCCCGTCTGCTCCATTTTCTCCATCAGCAGTATGTTTTATAAAGTCGCCTAAAAGACTGAAAACTCGTCTTTTTCCCATATATTTCCACCCGCGATCCGTTATCATGGCAACAGGTGAGCCGCACGAACTGAAAGCAACAGCTGCACCCTGTGTGTTCACTGCTTTTTACCGAGGGAAGTCTGTGCGAGAACACATGCACATAAGATGTCAGCTGCCCCCTCGTGCACCCGATGACATCGTCCATCCCGATGTTTCGTTGCAAATTTTGTACCTAGTCCACAGTGAGAATATCATTTGACAGCATTCTTCACTTCAATTTAATTCACAGACAGCTCAGCTTGAGGCTATGAACATCATCAATCATTACGTCACTCCTTGTGAGAGAAAAATACAAACATTCGTACACATTTTTAATGCTATAAGAGTGTATTAATATTTGAGAATGCCTACCTCTATATAACATATGTAAGTACAGAAAGCTGTTTTATTGCTTAATGAGCACTACCCAGAGCATTGCTCATATAGCAATGTAGATATTCAGTAGAGTATCAGCACACTTCGAGTGTGTGAAACTGTGCATACATGTTCTTGTTTATATTGTAATGATGTAATTTCTTGTTGTTTCAGGAGACCAAGTGGTATGATGAGACGACCGTAGAATTGATGGCTCCCACTATGCTTCCAGAGCTGCACCTTCTCAAACGGGTAAAGCCTATGAGCAACACTTGACAGCCTCTGGACTTCATAGCCAATATTAGATTGCTCAGAGTTCAGCTCCCACTCTGCTGAGGATTATCTAAGCTAAGCTTAGATAAGTCATGTGGGTGTAGAGTATTGGTAAATGCACAAAATATGAATGCCACCCACGTATTTGTAGTAAAGTCAAGCACTCCCTGATATCTTCATGCTTTTTATTGTCTAATTTGTGTTTGTTTATTTATTGTAGATTAAGGTAAAGGGGCCACGATACTGGGAACTGTCAGTAGACCTCAGCAAAGAAACACAGCATCTAAAGTAAGTACAGAGTGAAATATTGGAAAACTTTACAGTGTTTTTCAAGGCAGTCACTCCAATGAAATCGTTAACTACACAGTGTGTGAAAATGATTAGGCACCACCTTTTGACCTCTTGTCTCATGTATTGATTTGGTCAACTGATTTAAAGGACAATCTTTCTACACATTTCCCGCAGGTCCATCCTGTCCAGAGATGGGGTGTTGTATGTAAAACTACGGGCCGGCCAGCTTCCTTACAAAGACGACCCTCAAGGCTGGAGGAGCCTGCTGGCCTCTACTGTCAACCACCGCAACTCTGGAGTCAGAGCCTTCAAGGTAAGACATGAGGGATCTCAGTCACTAGACCAAATATATACAGACCGTGTAGAAATTTGTGTCTGCTTTTTCTACAATGTAGTTCTGGCTGTATGATGATTGAACACCCAAAACGTGACATTTACTTTGGTTGCTGTGGAGCAGCTTTCCTTCTTAGCAGCTGGAAATGACTTCTTAATAAATAGACCCAAAATTGTAGTGTACTCTCACTGGCCACTTTCTTGGGTACACCTTGCTACTACCGGGTTGGGCTCCCTTTTGCCTTCAGAACTGCCTCGTGGCATTCGTCAACCAAGGTGTTGGAAACATTCCTTATTGACATGATAGCATCACCAGAGATGGTATTCTGCATACCTTGGTTGTAATGGTTATTTGAGTTTCTGTTGCCTTTTGTCATCTCAAACCAGTCTGCCCATTCTCCTCTGACATCAACGAGGCATTTTCGTCCACGCAACTGCCGCTCACTGTATATATTCTCTTTTTTGGACCATTCTCTGTAGAAATGGTTGTGCATGAAAATCCCATAGATCAGCAGTTTCTGAAATATTCAGACCAGCCCGTCTGGCACCAACAACCATGCCTTGTTCAAAATAACTTAAATCCCGTTTCTGATGCTTGGTTTGAATTTCAGCAAGTTGTCCACATTCACATGCCTAAATGCATTGAGTTGCTACCATGTGAATGGTTTATTCGCTACTTGTGTTAAAAAGCAATTGAACAGGTGTCACTAATAAAGTGGCCGGTGAGTTTATATCACTCATTAAATACTTAATTTGGATTTTGCCTTTGAAACCTTTCCTTTAATAACTCTGTTTGAAACAGACCAACTGTTAAGAAATAAGTGTGCACCGATAATAGGTTATAAATAGAAGTGGAAATAAATTGACCTCCTTCCCAGTGGCTGGTCATGTCCAGTCTTGGCAGATTGTCACTACATGTTCAGCAGGCAGCTGTGTGGTTGACAGACAATTATTGGTTCCCTGATGGCCTCAGTGTACGCTGTCAATACACCTGCAGGTCCAGAGGGAAAAAAGCACACATTGTTTATTCCACTCGTCCTCACTTTCCTTCCTCTCCTTCATCATTTCCTTCTGAAGCATTCATCTTTTCTTCCCTTTTTCCTTCTCTTGATCGCACCTCCTTGCACCCTTTTCTTTAATTCATCCCTCCAACTTGGGATTCATTAAAATAATTATTTGTTCCTTTTCCGTTTTTGTTATTATTTCTTCCTTTTCCATGACCTACTTTTGTGTCCTTCCTTGTTTCTCTATACTTCCATTTTGTATTGGTTCAGGTAAATAATTGTACAATTTCCTCTTGTGTTTCTTTCTGTAGCCTGAAGCCATCTCTACGTTCACCTCTGAGCCCGCCTTGGTCTCCTTTGCCGAGTACTTCTGTAAAACCTCTGAAGGAATGAAACAAGTGAGTTTAACACACAAGTGGATGTAGGTGCACTATGAGGTCAGTTTTGCTTCTTAATTGCATCCCCTTGCAGTCATTTTACTGTCGTGACTGAACAAAAGTAATGCTTGTCAGTTTCATCCATCCCTAAGTTATTGTGTAAAACATCCTGAGTTCTTAGTAATTGCTAGGTAATTCCTAAGTAATGATTTACAAAATCAGGTGCACCATTATACTGTAACTTACGGAATGCCTTATGTGGTGTGTAAATCCTACGTGTAGCACCATCCGATCGAAGGCAATCACCAACATCAAAAAAGAAGTCACTGTAGCAAAACAAGCTGTAACATAAGTTGCGAGTAGAACAATTTTAGAGGGACAGTTTATGAATTTATTAAAGGATAGCCTCTTGAGATGCATCATCTCATTTTCAAAAGGGTCCTATAAACACAAATACAGAATACAAAAGACAAATCATAAGCAAAAACATTACATAACATACATCACAGATACACATACAAAACTCATTCATACATACAATTAATGCATTAAAATTGTCAATTGTTTGTGAAAGTAGCTATTGCTTTTGTTTTACTTTTACATCTAACCATGAAGAAATTGTTAGTAATAGAATGAGTAGGAAATATGCGATTGGTTCCTCTTGTTCTGAGATTTCTAGAACAGCTTGGATTGTTTAGAAGTTTATTATAGACAGAAAAAGACTGGGAAGTTTGGTAAAGTTTCTAAGCAAGTCTGCGAGTATCAGGGAATTTTATTATGTAGATTTCGCATATTTTTATAGCCTGATTCACATGTCAGTTGTATTATATGAGTGGCTTCAGTCCTAAATTGTGGAAACATAATTGTTCTCTCCTTGTAAAATAACATTAACAATCCAGGAGGGAGTCAAGTCTTTAGCTCCTGGAGGTGCTCTTGATTAATGGAAAGTCATGAAAAGTTCACATTTTATCAGGGCCACAATGGAAACTGAGCGCTAATTTACACTTTTCTTATTAGTTTTGAGTTAGTGATTGGTTGATCTGGCTATCACTGTCGGAAACTCTCATATTAAATAAAATTAAAGAAAATATTCAACCATCTAATAGTCAGGAAAAATGCATGTTTCAATTTAAGTAAATGTCTGGGCTGTGCTCTTAATAAATTATATCAGCTTTCTTGAATAACATTAGATTATCAATATGCATGCAATCACACTGAATGTTTCCATGATAAATACAACCAATGTATACTATGATTAAGACTTTACATTATTGAGTGCAAAATGATTCTCCAAACACCCACATTGTCTTTCAGTAGAGATGAATTAAAAGTAAAAACAAATGAAGTATTTACCAGTTATTCTGTCTGTGTTTTTATACGTTTATGTAATAGATTGTTTGTTTGATTGTGTGAAACGTGTCTGGATTGGCTAGAAAGTTCCCAAGGTTCAGCAATCTCTGGGGTCTTGATAAAAATCTTGTGAGAAAGGCATTCAACTTACAAACTATGACTCAAAATGCCAAAAACAGATTCTCTGAAGTGCCACTTGGTTTTCTCTATAAACTTAAAGGGGCACTCCTCTGATTTTACACATAAATGACATTCCACCAAGTCGTGTTATGTCTATTGTGGCTCTGGAGGAAGCCTTTTAAAGTCTATAAAGTATTATTTTTTAACTCAGCTTGGGCATGAGACTTGAATTTGAAAGCTGTGGGCTTTTAGGAGGCAGGAAGGGATCTAATGAAAGATGTTTTTGAATTGCATTATGGAAAATGTAATATCAAGCTTTAATTTTGACATCAGACTTTAATTAAAGTAATGCTCATTTCAGACCAGCGAAAATAGGTATGAGAAAAACACAGTACAGAAGTGGCAGATTTTCTCATCTTTATATGCTAGACCACTTTCTATGTATAGCCCATGCCATACACAGGGGAATTTAAAGAGTTAAAATACATTGTATAGATTTTCATGGCCAATGCTCAATCTGCTTATTAATCACTGGACTCCTATTTTCTTAGCAGATAACTTCATGACAGCTTCGGGTTAATTAGTTGGATTTTACAGAGGTCACTGGTTTCAGCTTGAAAAATTGTCATTTTGTAGCATAACGTGTAATTTAATTTAATGACATGGCAATTTTCATTTCATTTGCAAGACCTCCCAAGTCATTTCAAAAGTCAATTAATTTTGTTTCCAGGAACCCTGTAAAAAAAAAAAAAAAAAAAACAAACAAAAACACCTACAAAATTAAGTGGACTTGCTGGTGTATATGGCGTGTTTACGCTTAAATGCCAAAAACGACATGAAATAAAAAATGTAATTGAGATGCTTGAATGCAAATGTATCATATCAAAGTCTGTGTCTGGCTAAGACTACATGCTCAGATGGAGAAGTGCAAAATGTTTACAAATTTAACTACAGTATCATCAATACCAGAACGCTAAATATAGAGACATGAATTTGAAAGAAGAAAATTAATTCTAATCAAGAACTTTAAACTGTAACACACCAAAACAAGCATCAGAATATAATATTTACTAAATCATTCAAATAACTAAAAAATGTAGCTGCTAAATGAGCTTAGGCATTTGAGCTTTGTCATCGACCCACCTAGATATTGTCAGAGTGTCTTTTTAGTAAGAATTTATGTAATGTATGCTCACTCATCGGCTCACTCACTCAGTCTGTATTGTGTTTACAGAGAGAGGATACTCTAGTGTTGTTCTCGGCCATGCTGTATGAATGTGTGACGCAGGAATGTCCAGAGATGCTTCCCACGTATATAGCTATTGAGCAGGTAACGAACACAACCATACACGCATACACTGAGTTTTGTGCTGATGCTGTTGAACTTTTTAATTGGTCCTCCTTATTAACTTGTCACTGTTTCAGCATTTGTAGAGTAATTACATTACCGACAGCTACCTCTAAGTTGGGAAATCAATTTAAAAATGTAAATACTTTGGAAATGATTTGGAAAAATGTAGACTATGTCCAATTTGTGGATTACAAGATATAATTTTACCCTTGTGAACATCAGTTCAGCAAAGTATATTGAAATGTAAAGCAGTAGAATCTGATGGAAATGATTGTTGTAGTGTTTCAGTATTACTTGTTGCTACACAAGATATACTCTATGAACATATTGTATCTCTACCTTCTCTTATACTTCACTAAGACCAAAATACAGGTATTACATGACTAAAGCTGGAATTATGCCTCTGTGGAGATGCATTTGTGAACCTACACTGAGAAGAGTGTTGCATTGGCTGGCAGAGGAACAACATGACACACCTCCCATATCTCAACAATGCAGACCTGTGCATCAAGCAAACTGATTGTTGGGACATTTTCTCTTTCAAAGTTTGGGTGTAGTTACATTTCATCATAGTACTGGAAGTGATCTTCCAGCAGAGCACAGGAAAAGAAATTTCTCTTCACGGCACTTAATATTGTTGCCCATCTTGTCATTGTCCCTTCAATTTTATGTTTATAGATCCAAATTCTTTCACATTTGTTTCACGGATATAGTGGTTTGTCTATTGCTGGGGTAAAATTGATTTCTGCTTTCTGATTTCTTCAGTGATTTCTTTACATTAGGGTTTTTGAAATATGATTCTGCTTCGTAGCGGACACATATGTTATACCCTTAATCCCTCATATAAAAGTAAAGTATAAAAGACATATCCATGTACATTTTCTTACGTGCAGCCCTGAGAAACATAATGCCAGTTTAATATTCTCACCAACACCCTGAACAACATAAACCACAGAAATTAAGGTAGGGCTAACGATGATTTTACTACTCGAAGCTTATATAAGCTTCTATTCAACGATTCATCAATGCGTCGTTTAAGAAGTACTTTTGCTTGGCGGTGGCGGATTAAACAAAGCCTCGATGCAAAGAATTTGTGTTATACTCATAATTAATAATACTACATTAATGACCTAAAAAAAAGGAGGTCCGGTGGCAAAAAATCACTAACTTTCTAACCATTTATTCCTTTGTCAATTCCCAATCTGAAAATCTAATATAATGGAAACCTGTTTTTAAAGTTTGGAATTATGTGACATAAACATTAACAGATGAAAACTGTCACTGGTAAAAGATAAAAATCTGCTCTGCCAGTGGTAAATTATGTTAACCCATGTTGTCGCCGGTGTCTCTCAGGCAGTGTCTGCTCTGCGTCGGGGTGACCTGCTGCAGACCTTCCCCCTGTGGCAGATGCGACTGGTGGTGGAGTTGTGGGACAGCAGGTTGCTGCGCGGTCCTAATAACCGTCACGACGCCCTGCTCCCCTCTGAGTTTCTACCTGTAATGAAGAACATGGTGGATGTAGCACTGGACAGCTGGCTCAAAGGTGAGGAGAGGCGAGACGGGTGATGGGTAATGGATGCGTGCGGAGGCTCCATAGCTACACAGTAGGCTACGCTGTGATTAATGTGCGCTGTCTCAAAAATGTTACTACACATGAAGGCTTTCTGATGCCGGTAGAGATTGATCACAGTGAAGACAGCATGAAGAAGGCTGAATAAGAGACTCTGAAATCTCTATAACACGCAATGTAAATACAACGACCAAACGGTATAGATGCCATTCAGTGATGAAACGGCGTAGGAACCTCCAAGCATCACGTTATGTAGTTAATTTACTTGAAAACATGTTTAGCTCTGTTGAACAGCAGTGTCACTGGTTGCGCTTTTCACATGCTGGATGTGTTTCAGCTCGTTTTTCTCTGTACTGGGTGTAGCACAATCATTTCTCAGTTTAGAAATAAAACAATGTGTAGATACTCAAGCACACATTCCATCACTTACGTGCAGACACACACACAAACGTACAGTGGAGAGGGCGTGGGAAACAGGTGAAGTATTTGGAAGAGGCTGTGATCCTGTAAATGGTTCTAACATGCCTTCACTTTCATGTTTCATGAAGCCTATTGGCTCTGGCATATGTTTCAAAAGCAAACCAAACTAACTTGACCTCAAACATCAGGAATGTTGCTGTTCTCTGGAACTCACCCATGAATAAAATATGTCTTCATCTATGCTTTTTATTTTTTTATGATTCTTGTTTCTACTCATTTGCTCTCAGTGCCATTTGTCTTTCTCAGAACTCAGTGCTACAGTGAATTTGTACACTGAAATATACCTGATATACCTGAGGTCATGCAGATTTGATGATGGAATTCTTTGAAATTAATTAAATAGTTGTTTGTGTGAGGTAGGATGATACTGGACAGCGGCCTGAAGAAAGACCCTCTGGCAGAGTGAAATAATTTAATTACTTGTTTAATGAAATGTATGGGGTTGATTGTTAGGTTGTATGTATGATGCTTTGGCAATATTGTTGTTACACATTCATGCCAATAAAGGTAATTTAAATTGAATTGAAATTGAATTTCCCAACATCTCGAGAAGTCGTTGAGAAATACAAATATGTATTTTGTCTTTTAAAATATTTTTATTTTTGTTCATTTCCGTTTCATATTTAAACAAACATGGAGATTAAGGCATTATAATAAGTATGTAAGTGTTTTTCCCTCTGGAGAATTCAGGTCTGGACCACTAGTGCATTTTGTTCTTACAAAAACTGAATCTCAGTTTTTTTTCTTAAATCACACATATGTAACGTGTCACTAACTAAATCTGTCCGTATAACCGTTTCATTAATGAGGCCCATTGTTCCTCTGATCATCAAGGCTTGTGATTAAGAAACAACACAAACGTTTGATCAAATGTTTTTGTATCTTGCAGTCTTGTCAACACTATGCTAACTAAATTTGTCTTGTATGCAGATAATTTTATTTCAGTGACAGCTGTAGCTACACCTGTTCTACAAAAAAGAATTAAAAATACACATGCCTTGTGTGTGTGTTTTCTCGCCTAGACAACAGCTCAGTGTTAAGGTCCTACATGAGGGGCGAGGCCCTCCCTAAGGACGCCCAGTCCACCGTGTTGGCCTGCTTCCTGGTGTATCGCTCCATCCCCTGCCTCAGGAACACACACACACGGCTGGAGGGTAAGACATGGTCACACTGAACTGGACAGCTTCAGCTGTTTACAAGCAAGTAAACACACTGTTCATACACAGCAACAGGAATGTAACTTACCACAGTTTAAAAGTCTCACTCCTGTGCAGTACTGAAGTGCAATTTTGAGATACTTTATGTACGTTTTATGCTACTTTGCTGCCAGCCTAAGGCACACCTGTGCAATACCGATGCTGTCTGATCAGCATCTTGATATACCACACCTGTGAGGTGGATGGATTATCTTGGCAAAAGAGAAGTGGTCACTGAGAGAAATAGGCCTTTTGTGTACATAGAGAAAGTCTTAGATCTTTGAGTTCAGCTCATGATGAATGGGGCCAAAAATGTTGCGTTTATAATTTTGTTCAGTGTATATAAACACTTAACACATTATTGAAGATTACCCCAGATGTTCCCAACCTTTTTTGGCCTTTGACCCTTATAAAAAAAGCTGTGTCTAGTACGAGCTCCTTGTCACAGGTTTCAGATGTTTACTCTCTAAACTTCTCAGATTGCTTTTTTGAATAGTATATTCAATAGATTACAAAAAGCAAATATTAAAGAAAAGTTAGCTTTCTTATTTTCTACACCATTGTTAATCTTGTGACCTCCCAGATTTATCCTGTGGCCCTTTGGATGGGCTAAACCCCTAATTTGGGAATCACTACCTGCCTAACTGTATCTAAAGTTGTTAAAACTAAATCCACCTCAACCAGCTAGAACAGTAAAATGCTGCTTACGTCAGTATGAACAATCTAATAATGCTATAATAATAATAATAATAAAGAGGTTGCAGGGGACAGTTTACTGTGAAACCAGTTCAACCTCAAGTTCAGATGTTCTTCTTCTACACAGTGGACTTGTGTTCATCAAATTACATAAATGAGTCTCCTTTAGCGGAGCCCCATCCCACCATATCATTCAAACATAACAGCTGCACATTACTAAAAAATTGATTCCAGACCGTGTTGTTAAACACGTCTGAAGCTCTGTCCTCTCTCCTTGCAGGCTGCAGCTCACTCGGGGATTTGCTGGCACGTAGCAGCCAGCTGGGCATCCCTCTTAGAGACCTGTTGAGGCTGGCACCCGTCCTGCTGGGCTCTGCATCAGGACCACAGACACTGCAGGGCTTCCCTCTGCAAGCATTTTGATCCTGATGCTCAGTACTAGTCAACTGGCTAGTAACCTCTCAGAGATGCAGTTCATAGCCTACCTTCCCACTGCGGGCGCAGGTAGGACAGATAACTGATTTCTACCTGTAACACCTGCAGGTGTGTGCTGCAAGTGGGGAAAGATGTGACCATAAGCGGTCTTGTGCATGGCTGCCCTACCTTTTGAGAAGAACTCTTTGGAAAACACAGGATTTCTTTTTCCTTCTAAGCCATTAGAAAAGGGAATAACTAATATTAGAGTTTTGTAATATAATATTTTTATTTAGTTTTTTTTACAGTATTAATAAAATTAGGCTGCAGTAACGATGCAGTACATGTGCCATTTTTGTGGTACAACAAATCCAGAATGCGGACTTTTTTGATGGGTACCACTTGCTCAAAAGTCCAGCAGCAGACAACTTTTCTTCACCGCCAAATAAGGACAGAAAGGACTGGTCAGTACAATATCAAAGGATTTGGCTTATTTGTACCAATGCACAGGGGATCTCCTGAGTTCAGGCCACTGAACTCAGGAGTCCTGTGTGAGGACGGGAAGACAAAGTCAAGTCAATAAAAGAGAAAAGTAACCACACACTTCATGAATACTGTGGTTTATTCTGTGATATTTCACTGTGAGACAGCTCTTGGGTAAGACGTCAGCTGCCTTCCATTGTTTTCTTGTTTGTTTTTGTTTATTTTAGTATGTCCACAACTTGAAAGAAAAAGTATTTTTGCCCGTCCCCACCATGAAGAGATCTTCACTTGTTTTGACATCTTGCTGTGGTGCCAGCGTTGAATTGCTTTCATGGCTTGACAATAACGGCCCCGGGCCATCGGGGCCAGTAAAAAGTAACGTTGAGACAGTTGAACCAGCAATTGCAAAAACATTAGTGCAAAAAAAAAAAATGAATTAGAAACTCAACATCCTGCAGTTGTTTTGCAGCTCTTGACGCGCACCGTTGTCCAATCCAGATTTGTACTTACGTGACGAGTGGTTGTCAAATGTTATTTCTCTAATCTCAATCAAGCGGCAACCTCTGGGTCTGAAAGTGAAACCATGCAGACGGAACTTAACACTGCATTCTCTCTAACGGCCAGCAGGGGCGAGTCCGCTGGTTGCAAAAAAGAGGTCCGGGTTCATTGGAGATAATGGTAAAATGTTGCTACTTCGCAGCTGAATTATTACTACTTAACACTTTCATGATGAGTTTATGGTCTCAGTCGCTAGTTTCAAGTATTTTTCAACACAACATGATTTTCATTGAGTAAATTATGGTCCTATTTAGGAGGCAATAGACAATAATGACTGACAGGTGACTGACAGGTTGCTACCATGGCGACCTGTCAGTCAGGATAGAGGTGACTTCTATCGCTGCTCTGTGTACATTTTTTTAATTAAATGGCTGTCAGCAGGGGAGAGAGCACGTCATGTTTTAATCTGTTAGTATGTTTTGTTAACCTTTTTATTTTTTATAATTTTAACTGATTACATTTTATTTTTTTATTTTTTTATATCCAGAATGTATTTAATAACCGATTAAACATGTTAACAGTATAACATAACTTCTAAGTCTGGTTTTGTTGTAACACTGATAAATAACTTTTTTAAGGAGGGCCAGTAAAAGGGACCACATCCAAGGGGCAAGCCGATGGCTTCATATGGTTAATGATGGCGGAAAGAAACATTGATTTAAAACAGAACTGAAGAAGTCTTTTGGATGATGGACGAAACCTCTTCTAGTATATTCAATCAAGTCCAATTGCCCTTGATTTTAACCTTCGTTAGATGACTGACCTGGATGAGTGAGAACCTTCACAGACAACGAGATGAAGGATACAACATGATCTCTGGGACAGATAGGTTGTGGGGTCAGCTGCTAACAGTCTGGGGTCAGATTTTATTAAAAAAATATTTTAAACTGCTCGCAGAAGTTGGGTGATGCAAGCAAGTTAGTGTTAGGGGAAGCACCAACAATCCGGACTAGTGTTTTAAACAATACATTTGGGTTAGGATGATGCTTGTCAACACAAAATATTAGGCTTTCGAAAGAGGAAAACTCCCCACAGGATACAGGCTTATAGAAGAATTGTCTCTGTAAACTATAGCTACCCCCATCTCGGCCAGACAGCCAAACATGAAGATACTCCTTTCACACTACTAGTCAGCATGTGGACTTCCACACTACTGTGTTTTCGAATGAAAACTAACTTGCACTTCCCGTCCAGACTAAAATGGCGAAAATGAAGACCTAAAACGGAGAAGTTTGGAAACACTGCCGACCCCGTTTTGCGTTTCGAAACTCCAGAGAGCGTTTTAGTGAAGATGGGCCAAAACGGAGGACTTTAGAAACGATGACGCTCGGCTCTCTGATAGGGTTTTATAAGTCATGCAAAGCAGACACACGGTGCTACTGACTTTTCGAGTTGGTATGTTTATGAAAATATTCTGTACCGTGCAAATAACACTTACACAAACATTATGAATGCATTCAAGGCAGTCCCCCCTTCCATCTTTGCACCTCACACCATCTCTCTGTGATTCTAATTCCCTGCTCACCTGAACATAACTTTCTGTGAAGGAAATCAAGGTCTGGTCACAGGGAGCCCGCTTTGAGTGTACTGACTGGGCCATGTTTAGGGAGGCTGCCACTGACAAACAACATATCAACCTGGGGGAAATATGCAGAGTCTGTGTCAGGAAACATCAGTGCATAGACAATGTCTTTGTCACCAAGAACCAGAAACCCTGAAACAAATCTGTTAGCCTATAGCAGTTTGTTTATAAATCCAAATTTGTCTTTAAAACAGCAACAAAAGTTTAAGTTATGTATCACACATTAATGACCACAAAGGTACTCGACAGAAGTAAACTGAGTGGTCAAACTAAAATTATAAAAAGTCCAAGAAATGAAATCAGCAGCAGTAAACACCTACAGTCACAGCTAGTGATGACATAAATGGCCATAATTGCTAATGAACTCAGATATCGTCCACAGTGTCAGGGCGTTGTCTTGAATACATTGGCACAGTTAAGTGATGCTGATGCATTTTCTCATACTGTTGCATGCCAGCGTTGTGTTTAGCCAACAACTTTGAAACCCAAGACTGTGGGACTTTCCTACCAGTGCATGAATGCATAATGCAAGTGCCTAAAACTTTATGATGATGGAAATTCCATATCGTCACCAAAATCTAATTGACCATTTCTTGGGCTGTTTCTCTCACATGAAATTTTGAGGAGTCAAACTTCTAGACCTTAGCCCAGATGTTGTTGAACTGAGGAAGGAGAAACTTGAGGCAAAGTTACTGCGTGAGGTTAAAGGGATAGGTACATGCCAGTGGTCTTAAAAAAACACCATTAAGTTAAGTAGTTATTGTAGTTTGGCCCACTTATCAACCTGGTCAGTAGTTGAAGCTGCACCAAAGACTGACAGTACATGGAGGCAATTAAGGTAGCTACATTAAAACCTGAGTTATTGTGATTTTGAGTAAAGGGGCCCACAGTGTCAGACTTTTAGAACACCTCCCTTAGCTTTTAAAGTTGTTCAAAAGTCTTGGATTTTCATGGCCAAATGAGTATTGAGACCCTAATGTCCTGGAGTGTGTGGGAGGTTGTGCAGTATGTGTTCAGCTCAGTCTTAGATCATTTCTAACCAACAGCTCTGAGAACATTCCAAAGCAAATGGAAAACATCCGAACAAACAAGTGGTCCACACCCTCCTCACAGAGCTGCAACACACAGAGCAGCTCCTCGCACTCAGATCAAACTCTAGATGGTGAAATGTGTTTGTATTTTCTTTGTTAATTTTGTGCAATGAGGTTAGATGCCAAAGGGTTTGATGTACTCAGAGCTGAAGTAATAATTTGAACTGCCTTAGGATAATTTTCATCAAAGGGCATTACATTTAGCTGCACAAAAAGTAGGTTATAATGGTGGATCAACAATGTATTTTCTATCTCTTGTAAGTCTACTCTTCCTCATACCGAGGCTAATTCCCCTGGTTTGGTTAGACAGAACACAGGATTGAAAGCATCTTTTAAGCTCTGAATTGGCTGGTCCACCCACACTTAAACACCATTGTGCTTTCTGCTGAACAAAGTATTAAAGGAAAACCTCTGAAAGATTTTCTCAGCATTTTAACCTTGAAAAGGCCCCAAAATAGCAACCAGACATGACTGACATACTTCTTATGGTTTAAAAGAAACTTTTAGATGTGGACTCCATGGACTTTCATTTTTTGCCACAAGAAGGCATTTTGTGGTTATGACTGTTATGCCTTTCTAGCATACTTCCTGCCCTTCATCACTTTTATCAACACCCTGACGGTGGATACTTGACACGTTTCTTGTGTCCACCGTAACACCAATGGTTCATTTTCTAATCTGTCCGGCTGTTTATTCTTTACATACTGTATCAGTTGTATGTGACTACTGAGGTGTCAGGTATTTCCCTTCGGAGACTCAAAATGTATGATAATACTACGCCATGTCTGCTGTATGTGTAATAGGCAACTTTTACTTGCTGACATTTTCACCATAACTTCATAAAGTGATAATAGTAAATGTTGTTTTGTTTTAGCTTGCTCTGCTACCCCTAAGTGACAAAAAGAAAAGATCAAAATGCAGGTTTAATGTTCCAAAATGTAAGATCTATTAATAATGTTAATAAATATATGTCCAAATTAAGCATTAAGTTTAGAGAAAATAAAACAAGCATGGGTTTACTTGCACATTAAACTTATTTAAAATAACCATACTATACCTCATCACGGTTGATTGTTTTCTTAGGAACTGCCATACAACCAAGAACCACTCCTCCTCTATATTAACATTCTTACTGTCCTCCATGTTTTCTTGTGACTTTCTTCTTCTGTGGTGGTTGGCAAACCAGCTTTGAGGTGTATTGCTGCCACCTACTGTTACGTTCACATCACGTGGGAATGTGGTAAGTAGTCCTGCTGCCCAAATCACGGTACTTTGCGAGGCAGCTGGATTTGTGAGATCAAGCGTTAATTGGGAAATCGCGAGAACATGAGAATCCAACCCTGATTTGCTACATAGCCCGCCGCTAACATATATAACAGGAACCATGAGGTATCGCCCCCGTGGTGGAAACTGTATTGCCAAATCACTACTGGTAGATGCATTTCTACTCTCGCACAGTAAATACCATCATATTGCCCAATTCTACTGGGGTTTAGATCAATTTTTGTTATTAGGAGCCCTGCCACCTTTACTAAGGATGTCATGAAAACCGATACTTAGTCAATACCAAAATTCTTAAAACATGTCGGTACTTGTTTTTCTAGATACAGTAGGTACTGTAGGTAACGTTAACGAGGATCCAACACGTGGCCACAAGTGCAGCTGCAGCAACAGCTCCTCCTTGATTCGTCGAAGAGAAAAACAATAACAGTCGTGTATGGATGTACTTTGCGTAACCATTATTTTTGTTTGCGACAGCTGCCATTGCTGTGTCACCTGGCCAACTATGTTCCATACAACATTTGCAATGGCTAAAGGCGACCATGTTTAGGCTAATGTAATGTAAACATAGCTCGTAGTTGTAGGATGCTGTCCTTACCGTTTTATTCTTTTAACGTGGTATCGAGAATCATGGAATTTCTCTGGTATAGGTATCGACTACTAAATTTCTGCTACTGTGACATCCCTAACCTTTACTGACTTCCCTTCTCACTATGCCAACATGCCACCCATGTAGCATTATGTTTGACTGGGTTTCCAGCATCACTGTGTAATTTGTAAGATAACCGGCCTCAGTGTCTTGCTGTGTGTTTAGCTTGCTGATAATGTGTGTGTGGTTTCCTGGAAACACGTGACATTTCAGTCAGCATGCCTTAACTAACATTCCAGGGAAATGTAACATGGCATTAACCAATAAACAGAGAGTCCAGGGCTGACAGGAACTGGAACAGCTAGAGGGTGTCTTTAAGATGATCAAAGTCTAGTTGTTTTAATAGTCCTGGTGTCTCCACTGAAAGCCATTTAATGGACTCGTCTTCTTTCCTGTACTTGTATGAGCTACTTGTATTCCTGCTTTCATGATGCTGCAGGGCCATAGTGGGTTTGAAGTAAATGGCTAAATACTGAAGAGGCAAAATAACATTTTTTACTGGATAAGTAATGCCTTGTGCTGACGAGGAGACGCTTAGTCTAAAGCAGTTTGGTAATTGCAGCTCATTACAAGATTCAGGTTGTTCATGTGTACACGTTTGTAAAGTGTGTGTGTTTAAGTCTTATCTCTCAATTTCCCTTTTCAAACCCACTGTAAGTGGCATCTGCCTGTTTTGATAGCTGGTTAAAACTAAGGATTGAGATTAAAAAGACGAGTCAAAGAGGGATGCAGGATAAAAGAGTGAAAGTAAAACTAAACTGAAGCTGACTTTATCTAGTAATTCCATTGTGGTTGCTGTCTAAATAAAAAAACACCAGCGGATAACAGTCAGTGACACTGAAACAGAGAACATGTTTGATACCAATGTGACTCGTGTAAGATGTGGCGGCTGCGTTCAGAAGCAGTGAGGGTGATTTTCTCATAAAGGGGGAGGTTGAGGCCCTGTTAAGTGATTTCAGTGATCTTCTGACTTCTCTTCTAGAAGCACTGGCAGGTCAAAATTTCTACTAGCCATAGCTAAGCCCAAGGCTTTATGGTGATATTTACAGCCCTTTTCATCATTCCGCCTGTCTGCGAGTCCACCTTTCTCAATACAGAGTACGCCAAGGTCAAACTCCCATTTTTGGGTGATTGTACTTGACAAGTTTAACTGTGATGTCAGATCTGAAATGAATAGGAGGATGCAATTGGGACAACAGTGTTCTTGCTGATGTCTATACACTCAGTTCATTTAAAAAATATATATATAAATAATTGATTTAATGAAGTTTGGCAAGATCTGTAACATCAGTGCTACAGTTAACAAAAGGCTTGCAGAGAGAAGACTGGTTTCTGATTGGGAACAACCTTGGACATTGACTAACCGGTAATCTTGGGGACTGGCTTACTAGCTAGAGATAGCTTGCCCACTAGTGGGTCCTTGGGTCTCCAAAAACATTGGAGCGCACATTTAAAATGGCATTCAGTCTTCTGCATATTTAATATTAAATTTGGTGGGAATTACACTTCCACTACAAACATTTAAAAAACAATTAACAATTCAACTTCAGCTCTGCCTTGGGCCTAATGCTATTTTTGCTGTAAGCATAGCAGACTTCCTTTCTACTAGCAAGTAATGTAATGCCTACCACATTTTATCTTTGCCTACCCTGTTGCAGCAGCAGCAGCAAACATTTATCGGGTGTTATCTTGTTGTGGAGCACAGTGATGCTAAAAAAGAAACAAAAAGAAACTACATTGCATACCAAGTGAAACACCCACTCTTGCCAAAAGGTGAAAAGCTATCTAGTCATTCTAACTGTCAAGGTTAGGCAGTTTGTCCCTTTATCTATCACTGAATCAATAACACTGCTGTCGAAGGTGAGCCTTTGGTATTGTTTAATTCATTGTAAGTCATTCTGGATCAGATTTGTGAGCAGTAAACAGAATGTAAGATTGTGTAATAATATGGGGGTTGTGTTTTGTCTCAGACTACACAGAGGCATGTGTTTGGAAACTTTGACTGAGTCCAGTGTTTGTAAGGAATATCTGTATTGTGCCTGTGGGAAAAAGAGCACTGCCTTCAGGAAGAAAAATCCTGCTGTTTGTTTCCACAATAAGCCGAGTGTGACGCAGTGAACGCGCCCTCCAACCTTGTGGCTTTTCTCACGTCTGAACTTCACACCCAGGAGCACAAAGTATTGAAGTGCATTTTGTTTTAACAAAACTTACCTTTCATTCACTTACATTTTAAGCACTCTTTCTGCAGCTTCCATATAAAACCACAACCTGACTGTGGACCACCAAGGAGACGGAACTGAGTATAACATGGCAAAGCAGTAAAGAAAAGGATTTTTTTAAAAAGGAGGCTCTTTTGAATATGTCCTTTGTATCCTTTGAAATCTTTTCAGTACATCAAAGGACCTGAGACAACAGAGTCAAAAGATTTTCAGTTCCACACAGTACCACTCATTCAATCAACTGGTAAAATTCCTGTATGACTAATTGACACTAGAGTTTGATTTTGAAACGTGACCACAACATGAAAGACAATCAATCACAAAACAGTTCCACGATGAAAAGCTCTGTACAAATCTCCTGGTAAATATCGATGACACCGAAGTACAATTAACATGAACTATAAAAGGCACTTTGTTTTGTGATTTTAATTGTTTTGAAGTATGATTGCCTCTGCTTTTTCCTGACTGACTTTTCTGGGACTTTTTGGTACTTTTTTTTGACCACAGGACAGGAAATCATCATCTCTGCCTTTTGTGACTTTTTTTGTAACGCCAATAAGCCAGAATGCACTGCAACACTTTTAAAATTGGAGCGTACTGCAAAAAGCGATGCAATAAAGCTACAAACACGCTCCTCCTTCTAGTAAACTGATACGGAGATGCAGTACTGACTTGAAGTATTGTCGTGTACTGCCATGTAACTACTTGATATCATCTTTAACGCCATAACCCCCTTCACTTTACCAGCAGTATATAAATCCAAAGCCTGTGTACGTAGGCTTAATTGCATATTATCCACACGCCATTGTAGGCTGAACAATGTCATACCTGCTAAAATGACTTCTATCACAAGCAACTCAGCTATGGTTTTCGTTTTTTACAGAAATATCTTCAAATGCTATATGCCCCGGTAAAATGTCGGAAAAGTATGGGGGGGGGGGGAGATAGTACTCGAGCCAAATATTGGATTTCTCCAGAATCGCATACCCCACCTTTAACACGTCATATCTGGTTTGTTTAATCTGTGTAAAAATGACAAAGACTTTGCAGAAAAGCATGTTTTCCAAAATGTCAGATTATTGAATTTGAATATATGCAATCAATGTCTCATCACTGATTGCATATGTTGACTTGTTGTTACCTGTTCAACCAAAGAGTATCAACCTGAAGAAGTAAAATCCCGTGGTTCACTAGAAAACTAAAAAATCCACATTATGTTTTGCAATAAAATGTTTTTCTGCTTTTTTATCCTGTTAATCAACTCGTGACCTGTCAGATTTAACTTGGAACTCCATGTGGGGGACCCAACCTACTGATCCAGGGTTGGGATCACACCCTTACTCACTTAATTTACTACATTTCTGTCCAATATACAGAAATCATACTGTCTTTCCCTCAGGATTTTGAGTAGACATTCAGTAAATGACATTTGGATCACTTGTAGGACAAAGATTTGGAAACATCTGTACTGGGAGGAGTTCATAATCTACGACATGACACCACATCTTTACTTCCCTATCCTCTAACGTCCACTTTGCATCACCAGTTCAACACTACAAGCAGCAGTGTTTCCACACAGTTTGCACTTAAAAGAAAAATTACGTAAATATAAGCAAGACATTTCTCACTTAGCATTTATCTAGAAGCTTGGGCAGGGATCATCTCTGTTCATTATAAAAGTGTGTTCACATGAAGTCATATCCATCCCATTGAGACTTGAAGAGGAAAAGTTTGGTTGACATTTCCACACACATAGTGCAGTGAAAAAGACACCTCTTCGCCTCTATTAATAGCCCATGTCTACTTTTGAGCAAGGCATCAAGAGCTAAACGAAACAAGCTGCAGGGAAGTCACCCCAGCTTTTGCCACAACTTCTGCTTTTAATTCCTCTGTGTGTTCATGAAAATGTGCTAAATTCCCCAGTCTTTAATGCATGCCAGCTTTTAATATATCTGCATAATGTTGTGTAATATTAGTATATGAAACATGGGAGAAGAAAAGGAAGATGATGACTGACATCTCCTGCCTGTGGACAATGTGGACTGTCTCATTGAATGCGACTTTAATTTCAGTTCTAGTTTTTTTATTGTATTGTTTGAATGGTTGTTTTATTTCTTTTAGTGGTCTATGGTGGAATATTGTTATTTTATCTATAGTTTTTATATTCATGTTTTTAGTTATGTTTGGATGAATAAATTAAATCTTTAAGGTTTTTTTGGGCAATATTAGAACAGTCCTCTACATCATCCTGTTTTTGGACAGAAACTACAGTGGAAATCAGTCATCAACTTTCTTGTGTTGACATTTTTGCAGTTGTTTCATCTAATGTCCTCATGTTACTAATGCCAAATAAACTAGAGACATTATTAGCTTCTTAAACATAATTGGGTTTGACTTACACTGCTTGGACTTCCAGAAGGGTGGAAAAATGGCACAAAGGCCATCATAATGAAAACACCAAGCAAGGTAAGTAATCATATTTACCTATACAAAACTGATCTTTACTTCAGATTTTTTTTTTTCTGTCCTAAACTTCCCAACCAGTATTCCGGTTAATGTTTTTTTTTTTTTTTTCCCAGAAGCAGCAGCCCACGATGAGTGAACTTCAACTCTGATTCCCAGATAGCGAGTTCACCACATTGTTCCTAAAGGTCAGTGAGAAGTAAGTTTGTACCTTCAACATTGTTGAATGAATGCGTCCATGACTTACAGTATGTGTTTGTGGTTTAGTTTAGCACTGATGACAGACAGCTCCAGTCATTATGGTACCTCTTCTGCTGCTACAGAGAGGGGAGGACTGGCGGGTGGTGGGTGTGACCAAAAATAAATGTATTTCACTGCAAGCCTCACAGCCACCTCAGTATGAATGGTGGAGCTGAGGAGGACATCTCTGGTGCAGCAATTAATAAAGTTAGTGAGGAGACCCAGAGAGAGAGCAAGCGCGCACGCGGTTACTGTGTGTGCAGGATGGTTTTTAGTCACCAGTGCAAAAGTTTTAAAGTGAAAGAAAATGTGTCAGGTCATATATTGATGCAGATGTGCGTCTCACAAATGCTGGCTGAAAAGAAAAAGAAAAGACGTGCAAAGTTTGCGCCTGTCCGCCAGTGAAGTGGGGTAAGTCTGTCATTCATTCAGTTCATTTTCTTTTATGAATTCAACGCATAAAAGTCGGATAAGTTTTCCACCTCACAGCTGTGCTCTCTTCAGAGTCCAAACGAGGAAGCAGTATGCGACTTTTATAACACTTTGCATTCACCGAGGCTGAATTTGTGCATCGTCGCAACGATGTTTTAATACTTTTCACACAGAATTAGACTCTGCAGAGCTGTCAACTGATAAGAAGTTAAGAGAAGTTTGAGGGCATTGCAGAGCTCACTCATGCGTAATGGGCGGTTTGCGCAAAGATAAAAGGAAGTATGCGGTATCAGACAGAGATAGTAACCCGGCCTTCCTCTTCCTTTTGTATTTTTTAAAAAAGTTATTGAATGACTTGACCTGAAACGCTTTTCTTTGACTTGGTTGCAACTCTCTTCCCCTGTGTGGTGTATCCATGAACGCACAACAAGTGTCAGACGAGCAGCACCCGGTTATTATCAACCCGCAGAAAAAAGTCTTGAGTGAACTTCACTGATCTTTTTATAGTTGCATATGATCCTTATCAGTATGAGAAGTTTGGTTGGTGAGCGTCACCTCCTGGAAAGAGTCTTACCAGAATGCAGTGGGCGTCACTTAAATACTTGTTGCTGTAGTCAGGGAAGTCACCGCGAGATGTTGCTTTCAGGTGGTGTCGGAACGAGTTAAGCTGCGTTTGTGTGCTCGTACCTTACAATTTATTTTTGTGCTTAAAAAAAAAAAAAAGATTATTACACAGAATGACAAATTGTGATTTTAAGCTGTTCAGAATACTACACCATACCATGTGCTACATCATCAGAATAATAAAGTTAAAGAGTTTAATTTTAAAGAATGTGCTGTAAATGAATGTTACAGTAGAACATTATACAGACATTTAGATGTTAAGACATTACTACGCCCTCTCACAATATTTTCTTTGCTATTGCACAGGACAAGTAGGCTACTACTTCTGACAACACAATCTCAAGATTGATTTAGTAGATGCTCTAGAGCTTTCAGTTGCATCACATGATCTTCCTCAGTTTGAAGTGTGTCTATTGTTAGGGATGAGCGAGTACGCCATCATCTGTTTTAACCAACTAAATTAGATGTAGCCTATCCCTACTCAGATTGGTCGGGGCTTAACCAGCACGTGGGCGGGGCTAACCGGAAATTTTAGACTGACATTTATATTGGTTGATTAGAAGTTGGTGTATTTTTTAGAAAACTATTTTCAAAACAGCTTCAGAGAAATGTTTTTGTTCATAATAGTAAGAGAACTATTTACAAAACAATTAAAAAAAGTAAAATGGTTTATTACGGATATTGACTCCATTTTACTCTGATACTCGTGAAAGTAACGGACATTCGTTTCAGTCGAGTACTCGCTCAACCCTACTAGTTGTCATGGAATGTTATATGTTTTAGTTTCCATTTTTTCTGAGTGTTTTAGGGACCGTTCATCTATGTTTGCATTGTATCCGTAGTGCTCAGAAAAATGAAAAAATTGAACACCAAATACATGTCAACTAGGCAAACTGAGTTAGATTTTGTGACGTGATCGAAAGCCCTAGAATAGCTACTAAATGGCCCTACAACTACAGTTCAAATAAAGATTAAAGAAGAAGACATCAGTCATTTATTGGGTGAGATTTCGGTATTCTTGTTCTCTGTTCCCCTTTGCTGTGACGTTGTTTAACGTACAGTGTGTATATACAGTATTTGAATTTATCACCACACTGGAAACCTATTTTTCTTAGTTTCACTTTCCAAAAAATGTCTGAATCTTGGAAGAAAAACGAATTTGAAGAAATGGCTCGAGTAAATATCACTCAGCTTTCTATTTACTTTCTTTTTCACATCTTTGCCCATCGTCATTCCACCACCTAATTTGTTCACTATTTGGACTTACTAAAAGTAAAGGTTCCGATTAACTCTACTCGGTGGAGGTGTGTCTGTGTCTGTGTGTGTGTGTGTGTGTGTGTGTGTGTGTGTGTGTGTGTATATGAGTTTCATAATAACTCATAGGAGTGACATGGGGTTTCCCTGCCCCTGTTTCTTCCATTCATGTGGCTGAAGACTGAGAAGTATAGAGCTGTCAACCCGGATATGGGCTGAGTGAGTGTGTGAGGAAGAGAGACTGTGCTAGTGTGAGAGCGAACAGGAGTGTGAGTGCATGCAACAGGAGGGAACAAAGTGTGTGTGTGTGTGTGTGTGAAAGAGAGACAATAGGAGGGAGTGTGTTTGCATGTTTTATTTATACAACCTTTATTTAAAGAGGCTTGTTCTTTGACATCATATTGTATTCTCTTTGTGTGTGTGATTAAAAAACCCAGCAGCTCAGTCATTTCCTCATTGTTCTTCCTTGTGACCACAGCAACGCAAGCTTCCTCTTGTCACATGCACCATTTTCCTTGCCCAGCAACTAAATATGACGCTTAGCGGAAGGAAGCCAAACACAGACCCATACACTTTGTCTGATGTTAACTGATATATCATACATTCACACAGGCTGGAAACCGACACAAGATGACAGATTACATGTAAATTACTTGTAAATCGGAAAGACATGTTTCATCCTTGCTGATCGGTTGCAAAATGCCCAACCAACTCTGATTTCTTTGTAGATATTACAGCTAAACACAAGTTAAAGGGCTTTAGGTTATATATGATTCGTATCGGCAGCCAATGAAAAACTGTGATGGTTATTTTGGTCTGTCACTATACAAAAATATCGATTTAAAGATGTATCACGATGCAATACTGAAATCATAATCCTGCATTGGTCGAAGAATCGTCTTCTTTTATTGAGCTAGTAAAACAATGCCACTAGGGGGCAGTGTTACTTCAAAACAGTGTGTGTCCTAAAATAAGGCAATCTCACAGTGAGGCATTGATCAGTGATCCTATCAACTACCAGAAGTAGTAATTCATATGCTATCAGAAAGCAAAACCCTTAAAGAAAGCCCTTACACATCTATGGTGCACTCGCACAGGTGGTTTCACATATTTTTCCTAATTAGGTAAATTCTCAGGTGTGTGTGTGTGTGTGTGTGTGGGAGTTTGGTGGCTTATCTTCTACTATAGGCCTTTTTCACAGCAGACAGACATTTTGATCTGTCGTAGTAGGAAAAGAACAGGTGTTAACAATAATGTAACAATGGCTCTGTTCTATTCAAGTGAGCCATGACAGTGTGAAAGTGAACTAGCATGCACAATACCAGGAACCTGAAACTGAATCAGCTAAATGGAATTCATTAGTTTTGCTATTTATACCAGTCGCACATGTTAAAATGTCTTCAGTGAAAAAAGGCCTATTGAGGAAGGAGAAACTTGAACTATTGGTACAATATATTTGTTTCACCCAACCTGAACAGTGTGCTAACGGGCCTTAATAAATGAAGACACCTGCATGGGCGAGCAGGACCTTTTTAAGAAACAGTCTGACATTTGGGAAATACGGTTTCTGTTGCCAAGAGTCAGACGAGGAGAATTATGTCTTTCTCTCATTTTGACATGGTTTCATGTATTGCTTGCTGGTCTTTCGTACAGAGTTTTGTATCGACTAGAAAGGTGCTTACATAAATATACTTAACTTTCTTAATTAAAACTTGCTTGTCAAGCACAGATATTACTAATATTAAGGATGGCTGCATTCCATTTAAGTGTGCCAGTTTGACTGCCCAGCTACCGGTTTAATGATTAGTCAATTGGTAGGAAATTTATCTGCAACTTCCAGCTTCTTAAATGTTGGGCTTTCCATTTCTTATTATTGTAAACCTATATCTTTGGATTTTGGACTGTTAATGGGACAAAACATTTGAAGATGTCACCTAGGGCTATGAGAAATTATACTATTTTATAGACTTTTAATTGTTTAATACTCAGTTAATCAATAATAAAAATAAGCGTTAAGTGCAGTCCCACTGGCATTCATTAAATGAAATGAAATGTGCTTTTAGCTGGATTGAGAGATCTATTTAGGTCCAGGATTTGTTAGCATAGCTTAGCACACAGGCTGGAAACTGGGAAGAAGCTAGCCTAGTTATTCCTCATTTAAAACCTTTTCCACCATACTATTTTTCCCCTTGTGTATGTTCGCCTAATTAAAATAAGTTTCATTCAATATAGACACGGCTTTGTTTACAGTATAAAGCAAAAAGGCGTCTTTTAGAATTTATTTAGCACAGCAAACTCACGTCTGGCCATGATCACACTGAAGAACGCCCTTATCCCCAGTAGAGCTGTGCTATTCAGCCGTTGTATTGTGAGTCGGTGAGCATGGAGATAAATTCAAAGCAGGAACTGGCTGATTATAGGTTGCTCTATGCGCTGTGCTTCCGTGTAGACAAATTAGGGGAAATGTACACGAGAGATGTTGTCATGGAGACGCAGGCAAAAGCAGTGAAAGTTGAGAGATAAAGGTGTGAGGTTCACTTCAAGTTCAGATTCAAGTTCAAGTGAGACTCAATTTATTGTCAGTTCTTGTGTTGAAGTATCATCTACAGCGGAAAGTGAAAGCATGTTGAAAGCATGATCAAAACAAAGTTAATATTGCATAGCCAGTCCTCTTTCCCATCATGCCGAGAGAGGGAAATTCAGCTCAAAAGTTGAAGAATCCAAAGATTCCAGTGCACTATTGTTCAAAAGTTGGTAATGAGACTAGAAAACCGGTACAAAAACGGCCGAATTCAAATCAGAAAGCGGCAGACGAAACAAACCAAAGGTACTGTTTCGGGAGCTGGTTGTTCTCTTGCCCCGTCTTACAGCCAAGTATCAAATGACTTCCAAAGGATTTCTTAAAGACCATTTTATGCTTTTTAATTGATAAGCTCTGATTACGAGAGATTTAACTTTAACCTGCTTTAACAGATTTTTTGGCCACTTGGGGGCAGCAGAAACAAGCTGTAAACACAATCATCATATTATTTATCATCATTCATTAGGGCCCGAGCACGACCGTGCGAGGTCCCTATTGAATCTGCTCGGATTATTATTTTTTTTTTTTTTTATTTTTTTTTTTTTCTGCAAAGTAGGCCCAAATGACATGGCCTAAACATACTCGAAAACTCACCAAAATTTGCAAACATGTCAGAACCGGTGAAAAATTTCGTATTCTACAAGTTTCGCACATGGGCGTGGCAAAATGACTCGCTAGCGCCACCTTGAAAATTGGAAATGATTAGCCCCTCGTTCACGTTCAACCTACATGTACGAAATTTTCTGGGGACATGTATCGTATCAAGACGCACAAAAAAGCCTCAAGAACCCATAGCCTAAAGTCAACAGGAAGTCGGCCATTTTGAATTTTATGGCCATTTTTGGATGATTTACACACTTCGTACTTTAACGAACTCCTCCTAGGGATTTAGTCGGATCGACGTCAAATTTCTGCTGTGCCTTCTAAAGGCATTGACGATGAAAAGTTGTGCTATTTGCGCGTTTTCGTCAATGGGCGTGTCCGTGGCGTCGATGATTCGCAATGAAACAGGAAGTTGTTGTAACTTCAGTGTACATGCTCACATCTGGACCAAACTGTACATGTAGGATGAGAGTCCCGCCCTGAACACATGTACATGCCGACATTCACCCACAGTCATAGCGCCACCTGCTGGCAACAGAAAGTGACCTTTAACGAAGCAGCCCCCGCCGCACGTTTCACCTACGTGCACGAATTTTCTGTGGTACGTGTATCATGTCCAGACGCACAAAAAAGCCTCTTGGAGCCATAGCCTAAAATCAACAGGAAGTCGGCCATTTTGAATTTTACGTCAAATTTTGGATGATTTACACACTTCGTACTTTAACGAACTCCTCCTAGGGATTTAGTCCGACCGACCTCAAATTTGTGCTGTGCCTTCTAAAGGCATTGAAGATGAAAAGTTGTGCTATTTGCAAGTTTTCGTCAATGGGCGTGTCCGTGGCGTGGCGTCAAAGATCAGCTCTTCGCCATGACACGGAAGTTGTCGTAACTTCAGTGTACATGCTCACATCTGGACCAAACTGTACATGTAGGATGAGAGTCCCGCCCTGAACACATGTACATGCTGACATTCACAGACAGTCATAGCGCCACCTGCTGGCAACAGGAAGTGACTTTTAACGAAGCAGCCCCCGCCGCACGTTTTACCTACGTGCACGAATTTTCTGTGGTACGTGTATCTTGTCCAGACGCACAAAAAAGCCTCTTGGAGCGATGCCCTAAAATCAACAGGAAGTCGGCCATTTTGAATTTTACGTCAAATTTTGGATGATTTACACACTTCGTACTTTAACGAACTCCTCCTAGGGATTTAGTCCGACCGACCTCAAATTTGTGCTGTGCCTTCTAAAGGCATTGAAGATGAAAAGTTGTGCTATTTGCAAGTTTTCGTCAATGGGCGTGTCCGTGACGTGGCGTCAAAGATCAGCTCTTCGCCATGACACGGAAGTTGTCGTAACTTCAGTGTACATGCTCACATCTGGACCAAACTGTACATGTAGGATGAGAGTCCCGCCCTGAACACATGTACATGCTCACATTCACAGACAGTCATAGCGCCACCTACTGGCAACAGGAAGTGACTTTTAACGAAGCAGCCCCCGCCGCACGTTTTACCTACGTGCACGAATTTTCTGTGGTACGTGTATCTTGTCCAGACGCACAAAAAAGCCTCTTGGAGCGATGCCCTAAAATCAACAGGAAGTCGGCCATTTTGAATTTTACGTCAAATTTTGGATGATTTACACACTTCGTACTTTAACGAACTCCTCCTAGGGATTTAGTCCGACCGACTTCAAATTTGTGCTGTGCCTTCTAAAGGCATTGAAGATGAAAAGTTGTGCTATTTGCGAGTTTTCGTCAATGGGTGTGTCCGTGGCGTGGCGTCAGAGATCAAGTCTTCGCCATGACACAGGAAGTTGTTGTAACTTCAGTGTACATGCTCACATCTGAACCAAACTTTACGTGCTTGATAACTCTCCCACCCCGCTATGGAGGACCGATCCTGACACAGTCAGAAATAAATACAGAAATAAATAAATGCTCAATAAATAAATAAGCATCCAATTAAATACACAAAAAAATTAAGTAAATAAATAAATGTAGGTAGTAATTAAATTATACAAGGAGACATAAATGTATATATTTTAATTAGTGCCTTTACTTATTCACCTTTGTTATAATTATCTTATTTGTTTATTCAACTTTATTTATTACTAATTTTTTTAATGTATTTATTTATGTGTGTTTTAATATTTTGTCTGTTTTATTCTTCCTTTGTATTTATTTACCTTATTTATTTTCACCCATGGTATTTATTTCTGCCTGTCTTAAATTTTTGTATGCATTTCTGCCTCACTATGCAAATGAGGAGGGGCTGTGTCTCAAGGGGTCATCTTCTCTGCTATTGGTGGACCAGTCAGACAGGAGAGCTCCTACTCTGCCTGCAGACATCAACGATCTTGCCCCTCACACAGTCAGATGGCTTCCTTCAGTGCGCTGAGGTGTTTAACAACTCTGAAGACAATACTACCAGCAATGTCTTCCTTCTCTTTTCACGTAGAAGCACCGACAGACAGTGCTTTCAGTTTGCTGCATGCATGGACACAGACCTGCGGTATAGGGAGAAGCACACGGTCAGCTGGCTGCAGCTAAATCTGGAGTGCACTCGTATTCAATTCTGTATGGTAAATTCAGTTTTAACGGAGCAGAGCGAGCTGACAGGCAGAGTTAGAGACTTTTTCTGTCTGTTTCTCTCTTTACAAAGACGCATGTTGCAGTCAGAGTCTTCTCTGAGATGCGAGCACGACATACAACACAATTTATCAAATTACACAACGGATATACAGTATGAAAATAAGATTGATTGGATTATACTCACAGGAAGTATAAAACCTCTTACATGGGTCTATTAAAAGTAAAGTAACACAAAAATGTCAGGGAAATTACTTTACTTAGATTTAAGTACTGCAGTTGTACATTTGAAATACCTTCCTACCTTTCTGATAGGAAGCCTTCTTGAGGTGGTATAAAACATTTCTTCTTATATTCTGATTTGAGTTGTGGACAACTATGACCACATGAATTAAAAAAATTAAACATTTCACTGCCCAAGTCAGCTATAACACAAGTCTTGTTCATCAGACTACATGCTGTACAGTATTTGTGGACAGATTTTGTCCCAGGATTTCTTATGCATTTCTTCTTCTTCGTTGCATGATTTAGAATAATAAGGTGAGAAATGGGTCTATTCTGAGTTCATCCTGCACTGCAGCAGCTAATAAAGTCCATTTCATCCCAAAAACGCTTTTCTTTTAGGCAGGCTGGAGCAGAAAACAACTCACCTTTCTCAAGTTGTACAGTAATGTCACATGTGTATGAAGGTGGATCAAACAAGCTAATCTTAAATGTCAAAGTAGAGAGGAGCCTAGTAGGCCTATTTATTTTCATTCATTACACAATATGAATAAGCTATGCAGACAGTTGTAAAGAAAGAACATCTTTTTCTTCTGTTCTCTACTTGTTATAGTTACACAGTATTAGGGGTGTGGGCTGTATTAAAAGTATCCACTGTTCTCCCATGCTCTAACACACAGTAACGATGAAATGTGTGCTGTTCTCACATTCTTCCTCTGTATGTACACATAAACAACAAGGCAAGGAATTTATTTTATTGTTTGTGTACATTATTGTTCAGTGTACATGGTCACATCTGAAACAAACTTTACGTGCTTGATAACTCTCCCACCCCGCAGACATCTACACGCCAATACCGATTTATATTCATAGCGGCAAGTGCTATGTAGCTCCACATAGGGGACACAGGAACTGACATATAGCACATTCATGCGGTGTCGGAACCGCGTAGGAAATTCACAGCCGCACCGGCAGAGCTCCAGAATGTGCAACTCGGCCGGCTCACGCGCGGACGCGCTTACAAGTGCGAGGGCCCGCCCAACGCTGCTTGCAGCTTTAATTTGCAGTTGTTTTTCCTCCTGAAGAAGAAAAAAAGTATAAAGGAAATTAAAGTATATTCAAAGTATATTAATATTCACTCTTTTTTGCTCTCTTTTGCAACTCCCGATGGAAAAATATATCTCTTTAGCTGCCAAATTGCACCACTGTTCACCAGCTAGTTGCTAACTTTGTCTGTTTACCACTGTGAGTGACCCCCTTGATCGATTGCTAATATAAATTTTGATTATTGCAGCTTCACCTTACCCAGCACCACCAAAGCACACAAAAGTCTATGAAAATGTGGGAAACATCTTAGGTAGGCCATGTTACTCTCAACAAGATGACTGAGCTTGCAGCTACCGCCCAGTCAATTAGAGAGGAGGTTCAACTGTTGCCTCCTCAGACTGTACCACAGTAGTGGGGTTGCTTTTCTTTTGCTAGCATACAGTCACCAGATGTCTTTAGAGGCTACTTCTGCTCTTTATGTTGCAGAAAGAGATGCAAACCGCAGATAACTCATTCAAATGAAAGTAAACCTTGTGTCTATTTGTGCAGCAACAAACCCAAATGAGTAGGCAGCTTTTACATCACACACACGCACACATACTGAAATTAGCTCAAGTCATCTCACTGTCACGTTTGTAATCTTTATCGGCTTCAATTCAGCCTGAATCATGGTGTCATTGGATTAGAAATGAATACAGCTGCCCGTACGAGGGGATGATATTGACTTTTAAGTCAACTAATACAGCATAGATGTGTTTTAAATAGATACCTCGTTGATTAAAAATAACACTTGTTTGTGGGAGGCCCTTAATCTGAAAGGACTTTTCATGTTGTATGAGGACTTTTCATGTTGTGTGTTCCTTCTTTTAACACCTTTGGTCTTATGAAACCTCTTTCCGAACCGCAGTGGATAAAGTCACAGATGCAAAGTTGTTTTTCTTGACACTTTTTCTCTTTGGCAGCCACTATGTTTCATTTAAAGCAGTAGTAGTTTCAATGGAGAGCTTTAGGGTCTCAAATGGTCTTAAAAGGAACCATTTGAAAGTTTGGGAAGTATGCTTGTTTTTTTTCTTGCTGGGTGTTAGATTAGAAGCTAGATAGATACCACCCATGTCTCCATTAAGTATGGAGCTAGAGATGGGAGACAAGTAGCCTAGCTTAAGCACAAATCTAGCCTGGCTCAACATGTAGTTACTGTGAAGGTGCCAGACAACTAGCAAAGTCTCCAGGAAGTCACTAGCTGTGTCTCAATTTGGATACTTCTGTTAGTACACTAACATGTTGTACTATGAGTTCTCTGAAGTACTCATAGTGCACAGCATTTTTCCATACTTGTCGGTGTGAACACACTTGTGTACTCAAAATAACAAGGGCAAGTATGGAAAGGTGCGAATTGAGACACTGGTACTGTTTAGAAAAAGTTTAGAGCACGTTAACTCCCCTAAAGTGATCTTTTTTTGTGTAAAAAAATAAATAAAAATAAGATACAATATTAATTAATTAAAAATGAGTTTGTTAGCTTTAGTGCTGGTAGATGTATAATTGAAGTTTGGTGATAGCCAGGCTGTTTACCCTCTGCTTGCAGTCTTTATGCTAAGCTATTCTCTTCCAGGCTGTAGATTCATATTTAGTTCATAGACAAGGGAGTGGTATCGATCTTCCCATCGAACTCTGCAAGAAAACAAATAAACGTATTTCCTAAAAAGTCTGGGATGCTTTACGCCTTCCACCAAAGGTTCCGATCCTCCTTGGTCCCATAGAAGTCTGCAGTGTCACAGAAGATTGACAAGATTCTCCTGCATTTGAATTATCTTTATACTGTACTGTACATGTGTCACCCCAGTACATGTTAACTCAAACATGCGTCACTCACAGGACAGGGACAGTAGCACTTCCTCTTTTGTCACTGTCAAGCCTCAATTTTGACAAGAAGTCTTATCTTCAACATCTTAGCTTTTCAGGAACTACTAGCAGCAACATTGTAGCTTGACAAGCATCGTGTTGCATATATTAGATTCACCAATGGGGTTTTAGTCCTTTCTGAACGCCTGAGGGCGGGAGAAACGAGATCATTCTACCGAGTTTAAAACATGAAAACCACAAAATTTGTTTTATGCAAAATTCTGACTGAACTAATGCTCTTGTCATGTGTAGAAAAACAAATTTGAAAAAGAGTGTAGAAGAATGTATGTCTGTAAGCACTTGCTTGTGTATGAGAGTGCTCGTGTGTGAACTTAATGAGGTTGTTTGTGCACACTGTATGAGTGAGTGGGTGCAGTTTGTGCGCATACCTGTTGCTCCTGTGGCCAGCTGTAACCTCTTATCCTCTATTTTGTAAAGTGAAAGTACAGTGGGGTTTGGAGGTAAGCTAATCAGCCTAACCTTTTAGCTGCATTTCTATCTTATCACACTTTCTAATATCTTATCAGTTGATAATTTGTGGAACATGTAGCTTACTTGGGTGGCTGTCTTATCCCTGCCGTGTGTTACTGTACTTCTACCAAGGTGGAAGGAGGGTTGTGTTTTCTTTTCTTGTCTGACTTAGACACAGGCTTTCAAGTATTTGCTGATTTTTCTGTTGTGTTTTGGTGGCACAGAAGAAATCTCTGGCTGAACCTTTTCTCATTCTGGGTTTTTGTGGATGTGAGGGTTTTTTTTTATGGAGGACTTTAAAAGCTGCTGTGGAGACCGGCAGGAAGATCAGAATGCAGTGCATATATGCAGAGCTGTCTTAGTATTTCCTAGTAGTAAACCAAATTTTTGGAAGGCTGCAGTTTTGCTTGTTGCAGAGTTGTTCTGTGTCTGTGGAGGTTTGGACTCTGCAGTGAGCCATGCACAGTAGTTGGACAGCACAATGATCAGGAACTGGTCTCTTTCCGTTTTCAGTTCAGTCCGAGAAACTGAAGTGACTTTAGCAACTGTAACGTCATTCACTTTCAATACCATAATAGGCAACACTCCCATGTTTGATATCTGTAACTGAACTTTGAAACAAACCTCCTTCTTGAATTGATAGTGATTTGCTCTTGTCAGAACTGTAGCAATTACAGTTGATTCACACCAATAATACACAAAGGTTTTTGTGGGCAGATATAGTTGAGCGGCCACTCTGCTTTACAGTTAAATCTACTGGTTTCCAGTAAGCTGCTGCCACTAGGTGCAGCTGGGTGGATGAAGGATGTGTGACAGTTCTTATGTAGATACCACTGAGGGGTTAACTGTCGTTCACTGTGCAACATATCGGTAACGGTTGACACAAGTGCACTGTACACTACTACTGTGGTGTTTTTAGTCAGAGCTACTGGTTTCCAGTAAAGGCCTGCACCCAGTGGCTTCACAGCAGAGGAAGTGGTGGTGGTGGAGCCTGAAACTCTATTCAGAAAATGAAAAGTTTTCACGCGTCAATTGCTTATCTTTTCATGCAAAATGGTTTTTGCCTCACATGCATTTACATATCTGCTTTTTGTTTCATTGAGCTGATGCTACAGCAGCTTCCTGTGAGCACAAAGACAAGGTTAAAGGTCAAAGCCACACCCCAATACAATGAACAGAACAAATATGCCTGTTTTGATGCATCTTGAGATATTGCACTACTTGATTGTGAAATTGTCATAAGTAAATCTTAAAAGCAGAGCTGACATAATATTTTTGTCACAGGTGACCAACAAAGAATCTGACGTGACTGTTCAGAGTTTCTGGCAGTAATCTGTTGGGTTTGAAAAGGCTTAAAAGAAAAAGAAAAAAATAATTTCAATATAATCTCCTTTTTTGAATCTGTACAGTATTTAGTACGTCACATTTTACTATGTGGATGACGTAGAGCCAGTGTCACCCCCCAATGCTATACACAGGCTTATGTCGCCACTTAGTGGAAAAGCACAGACATTACATTTTCCTGCACAATGTAGCGAGCTTCTGCAGCAAAGTTCTTATGTTTTAATAGGAGTAAGGACTTAGCTTGAAAACCGGAAGGTCGCCAATTCAAGTCCAGCTTGGATCACAGTTGCAGAGTGTGGACTGGTAGCTGGAGAGGGACTGCCAAAGGCGGTCTTACGTAAGCCCCTGAACCCCCAACTGCTCAGGGCTCCGCGCTAAATAGCAACCCTCTCGCTCTGACATCTCTCCGTGTGTTGTTGCTATAGGTCCTGTTTGTGCATGTGTGTATTTCAGACGTGTGTGTGTGTGTGTGTGTGTGTGAGACAATAACAGAGCACTCAAAATGATTAATTGACTATTGAATAGTCAACATACAGATAAATCTGCAATGTTGTAATAAGTACTGTAAAGACATCTCCTTGGGCTAATGGGGTCAACCAACCGTTCAGCCTCAGACCTACAGGACCACTCTGACTCCACCTGCTGTTGGAGTTTGAAAGCTGCTGAAATTGAAACCCTCCTCCATTCCTTAAAACACTCCATAAAACATATCACTAAAAAGTGTTTTACTAATGCAATTTCTTTTATTTCTCTAGCTATTTTTATCTCAGTTTATTGTATTTCATTTTTTTTAATTGCTCAATTTTCACATTTGTTGATCTGTAGTCTTGTAAGTTTTTGTCTTGATTTACCTAGAGGGCCCTTGGTCTTTGAGACAAGAAAGTCAATGATCCATTTATTTATGTGGCAATGAACAATAAACTTAATAATCAGCTCTGAGGTAGAATGCATCAGTAACAGAGTAGAAAATAAAACCTGCTCTTATTAAGTTTGCAAATTTGTGGGTCCAAATTATAGCAGGAGTTAAATAAGAAACATCTTGTTGTGTGATGTCCCTATACTGCACATAACATGCCTTTTTTAGGCACCTAAGATATATTTATATTCATGCCATAGGCTACTGAAGTGAATTGGAAAAAATACACATTCTATAAATGTATCTGCAAAACTGTGTTATCTTAGTCCATATGGGGAGTTATTTGAAGGCTGTATTTTATTGGGAACATCTCACTGACTACTAAAAAGTTTAAAGTAGAGGAAGTAGGCTATGGAGACAAAAAATGACCTTTGCCCTTAATGTAGGTCCTGGCTGTTGCCAGAAGGGTGCGGTGTTTCCCCACATCCTTCCAATCCTTCCTTCCATCAGCTGAGAGTCTATGTGCTGGAATTAATGCTCAGTACATTCCTGCCCTGCACCATCAGTGGATTATTTCAACCTCATTTCCAGAGGGTGAACGTTTGAAACCCTGCCCTCTGGGGAACCAGTGGTATTGATTGGTTGGCGAGTGCCATCTGGCGGTATTGATTGGCATACTAGACAACAATGGAGGAGAGCAGTGAGAATCAGTCAGGTTTTGTTTCACACAGTAGATCAGCTCAGTGAAGGCAGACAGCTGTGGCAATGCATTAGGTTAATTCAGTGTGTCCCATTTATAGTGAATATTGATTTAGTTGCAATTGAAGTTTTCCAGTGTTGGTGGGAGAGGGGGGCAGCTGCACCTGATCAGACCAATGTTCATTCTTTAAAGGAACTTCAATTCATTAGAAATGGATTCCAACAGCAATCCAGTTTCCACAGAGAAAACTGCTCTACAGCTATGCTAGCAGCTTTGTGAGGCTGTACGTAGGCACATGTAACATGCTGATGTTTATCATGTTCACCATCTAAGGTGTCCGTGTTAGCATGCTAACATTTGCTAATTAGCACAAGAGGATGATGCAAATTTCAATAGTTTATCATTTGGTCATAAACCAAAATTTTAATCCATACGTTTTTATCCTGATGGTGACGCTACATACAATAGAATAAGCTAGTTTATCATTAAATATTACATCAAAACATTTCACATCGTTTAATTTCAGGATTTTGTTCTTAAATCTACTCAGGACTCCAATAATTTTCTTGTCTATGCTGTGCAGACACAATACCTGTGTGAGATAATTGCTATTGGATCCTTATCGCACTTCTTATTTAAAGTTAATATTCTGAACGAAATATAATTACTCCCAGAAAGAAAGATGATGGTTTATTTAATTAAATTTCCATTTAATTTTCCACACAAACAGCAGGCGGAGGAGTCTGAATTTGCTTTGACTGGGCTGTCATTGACAGACACTGTCAGACACAGAGTGACCTGGAAACTTTCATTTGGCTTTCATTTGTTTCCAATCAGAAAGTGGAAATCAGACGCCTCCTCCAATCTCATCTGGCTTATTGTGCTCATTAATATGAACGTGAACAGAAAGCGAATGGGCTTATAGTCAGATTTTTGAGTTGTGATGAAACTTTGCAAAATGCATTTTAGTGGTACAATATGCAAAAGCAGTGAGTGTTGAAAAGAATCTGAATCACATCGGAGTAATCCTCTTGGTAATTTTAAGGCAGGGCAGTCACTTTATAACAGAATAACTCCTGGAGTGACTCAAAAATTACAAAATGATTATATCTTCAATTCAATTACATTCTATTTATATAGCGCCAATTCACAGTACTATTCAACAGTATCTCGCACAAGACTAAGGGAAAGATATAAGCTTTCCTATAAAACTATAAGCTTTATCAAAGAGGAAAGTATTTAGCCTACTCTTAAATGTGGAGATGGTGTCTGCATCCTGAAACTCAAACTGGGACCTTCGATACGATTCCAATACCTTAACAACTAATTAGGCTTGTGTAAAGTTATTTTCTTCTTGAAGGTTTATAAAATTGTGTATGTACACTAGAGCCGCATTTTAATTGTCAATTAGTCTGCATATTATTTTCTTCATTAATTGACATGTTTTTTTTTAATCCCATGGTGACATCTTCTTATCCAACCCATAGTCCAGAAATCAAAGAAATTACATTTTCTGTAATGTAAGACAAGTAATCGTAGCAAATTCTCACATCTCAAATTGTTTAGTTAATCGCTTCAAAATAGTAGCTAATACATTTTCTGTCGATCAAGTAATCGATTAATCAGCTAATAATTCCGGTTCTAATTTAAACTTTTGCTACAATATTGACTAAGAAATAAGTATTTGATGTGTTTTAGTCATGTCTGGCTGATCGCAGTTTAAGGATTATTGGCAATGATGCCGATCCAGTATATCAGATTAGTGCGTAGATCAGTGAGACTGCAGCAGCCACCTTGGTGGTCTCACTCAGGCATTAATCACAGTGTCAGTGTGTCTCGTGAACTAATTAGACACACAATAGCGTCTCAGTGTACCACCTTGAAATTAATACTGTTTAGACTCAAGAGGAGCTGAGTCAGATCCTCTGCTCCCTCTGACTCATGACCTAGACCCAGACTGGATGGAAAAGGAGGAGAAAGCAACGGTTTTGGGGGGGAGACAGCGGGAATATGGGAGGAAAGACGAGGGAGGTGAGACAGGGAATATATCTTTTTAGGGGCAGACAAAATAAAATACACACCGCAAAGAAATATATGCCTGAGGCAATGATCCGTTTTTGTTAAGAATGTCTTGATGGTCATTTTGGAGGCTGGAGCCGGTTAGTGTTAAAAAGTAAATATCCTGTTAAATATCATTACTTCAGTGTATATGCTGAGGTCACTGATCCTCTTTTTATAATGCAGTTTCCTACAGTATGTTTGCTTTCTAGATTACATACATTTGCATTTTTCAACTGATGCAACAGCCAGTCAGGTCTGGTTGCTCTGTTTGGCTTATTATGCTTTGTAAACTCACTTAGGAAAATGATGACTTTAGATTCCTACTAAAGCTAACACATACTGCCCATTTAACTTCAAATGACTCACTTGTGTAGGTGCCTTTTGTAACAGCAATTTACAGTAGCTGCTGCCTGAACTGTGCGTGTTAGTAACAAATGTAGCAAGGTGGATAGTAAAGGGGTTAGTAAATTTCATCCAAAGTGCTGGAATTCCTCCCCCCACAGCTTTTCGACATTGGGTTTAAGGGGGCTGCGTCTAAACAAGTTTTTCAGCTGCTCAAAACGGACAATCCAACAATTACACCTGAACGACTGACGTGTGTGAAGGTGAGAAAGTATGCAGGATTTTAACTTCTCTCTCAAGATTGTTTCTGTCACTTTTGGACAAACAAGTGCACATCATGCATGCCCACTGCCTGTCCAAATGTATCTTTCTCTATATATGCAGCATTTATGTGTACCAATTGACTTTCTACAATGGCATGGCTGCCTAGAAACAGACAAATGGGTGTAATTTGTCTGCCTTTAGACATGGTCGGCACAACATATAAACTTGTTTTGTTTCAAGCATATCCTGCCCTTTAGATTGTGGAGGTCAGTGAGATGGATGGGCAAGTCTGACATTCAAAAATTTACCATTTACCATTTATTTGCCATGTGTAGATATTGTGGAAAGCAAGAATTTTCACAAATCCCCCCCCCCCCCCCTCAAAAAAAACCAAACAAAAAACCAAACCCTGTAAATCAACATAATGTTCTTGCAGAATTATCTAGTATCGACATTCTTTTCTGGCGACAGGATAGCATGCCAAGGCGCAACATCTCATAAATCATCACAACTTATGCCAAAAGAAAAGCCCGAGGCTTATCATATTGCTATTTACTGCAGGTACACTGCACTGTAAAGATGGATGTTTCTGTTATTTTGTCCACCCCTGTGCATGCGCATGATGGATATATATGCTGTGACATTAACAGAAAAAGAGAGATACAGTGAGTGTGTGTGGGTGCTAGTTCATTCCCACTTGCTGTGAATCTTAAGAGTGCTCCAGCCCTACAGTGTTTCCATGGTAAAACCTCACCAGACAAATTGTTCCACTTTACGTCAGCACAGCAAGAGCAGCAACCAGTAATGGTAACTTCATAATTTAAAGGACAGAGGTGGAAGTGTTTTGATGAAATGGAAAGGACTGGAGGAGAGATGGACTGATGGAAATTGGCTGCTAAAATGAAGTGTACTCAGAAAAAGGGCTGTTGCGTAAAGTGATATTGTGTTTGTCACAGAAGTTACTGTACTGATACCTTCTTATTCTGAGTAGAAGTTAAAGACAGCAAAGTTAGCTGTCCTACTTTGCAGCTAAAGCAAGTGACACAGCCCAATCTTATTGACTATTTCCACTGTCAAGTACCCTGGACTGAGGTCAACAGTTGGACCCCTCTGGCCTGCTGAGTCACCGGGATGTCCCGCAGAGTGATGAGGTGGAAGAAATTGATGGTTACTCAACACAGTCACACGGGAGTGCCTAAATGAGTCAGCGCTAATGTAGGAGAACACAGCTGCTGAGCAGCGCTCCGATCTGAATAATATAGCTAGTGAGGAATAATGAGGAATGCACTATATTTAGTGTTACCAAAAAAAGGTTAGGGTATTTAGGGTAGGGTATTTTTGGCATTGCTGGAAGACACATTTTTGCACTTTAAAGCACTCAATGCAAGCTAGCTGTTCCCTCCTGCATCATTTGAGCTACTCTAGGCTAAACATGGACCTATGTCTGTAAAGTGCTGACAGAGACGAAAATGATATTGATCTTTTTTTCTGGCTCTGGGTAATAACTATTTATATTGCACATTTTACTGGCCAAGCCACAAAGCAAAATAGAACCAATTTTAATAAAACATTAAATAAGATAAAGACATAACACAAATCAGATTTGATAAAAAATGATTAGTAATGAATTGAAATGAATAAATGAAGGTGTGGAGATATGAAATTTACTCCACTGAGAATCATCACCATACTTGGTAGCGACGCTTTCCCTGCTTTCAGCTCATCATTATTTGTCAGACTTGACATAATATGAATGCCAGTTCATATACAGTGGGGGAAATAAGTATTTGACCCCTTGCTGATTTTGCAGGTTTGCCCACTTACAAAGAATGCAACAATCTACAATTTTAATCATATGTACATTCTAACAGTGAAAGACAGAATCCCAAAGAAAATTCCAGAAAATCACATCATATGAATTTATAAAAATTGATAACCATCTGATGAGGAAAAACAAGTATATGACCCCCTACCAAACAGCAAGTATTCTGGCTCCTACAAGCCAGTTAGTCTTTCTTTAAGACACAGCCCCAATCCCAACCAATTATCTACATCAAATACACCTGCCTCACCTCGTTACCTGTATAAAAAACACCTGTCAACACCCAAACAACCAGCATCCAACATCACCACCATGGGCAAGACCAAAGAGCTTTCTACGGACATCAGGGACAAGATTGTTGATCTGCACAAGGCTGGGATGGGCTACAAGAGAATCGGAAAGCAACTTGGAGAGAAAAGATCAACTGTCGGTGCAGTTATCAGGAAATGGAAGAAGCACCACACCACCGCCAACCTCCCTCGGTCTGGGCCTCCACACAAGATCTCGCCTCGTGGGGTGTCCCTGATCATGCGAACGGTGAGGAATCATCCCAAAACCACAAGGGGGGAACTGATGAATCAACTGAAGGCAGCTGGGACCACAGTTACAAAAGAAACGGTTGGTAACACACTACGCCGTCATGGATTGAAATCCTGCAGCGCATGCAAGGTCCCCCTGCTCAAGAAGAAACATGTACAGGCCCGCATGAAGTTCGCCATTCACCACCTGGATGACTCAGAAGAGGCCTGGAAGAAGGTGATGTGGTCAGATGAGACCAAAATAGAACTTTTTGGCCTCAACTCAACTCGTCGTGTTTGGAGGGCAAAGAACACCGAGTACAACCCAAAGAACAAAGAACACCATCCCCACCGTCAAGCATGGTGGTGGCAACATCATGCTTTGGGGGTGCTTTTCAGCCAAGGCGACGGGACAACTCCATCGTATTGAGGGGAGGATGGACGGGGCCATGTATCGTGGAATTCTGGACCAACATCTCCTTCCCTCAGTGAGAGAGCTGAAGATGGGTCGAGGATGGGTGTTTCAGCACGACAACGACCCTAAGCACACCGCCAAAGCAACAAAAGAGTGGCTGAAGAAGAAGCACATCAAGGTTCTGGAGTGGCCTAGCCAGTCTCCAGACCTGAATCCAATTGAAAATCTTTGGAGGGAGCTTAAAATTCGAGTTGCCAGGCGACAACCTCGGAACCTGAATGATTTGGAGGCTGTCTGCAGGGAGGAGTGGCCCAACATCCCTGCCGAAATGTGCACAAACCTTGTCACCAACTATAAAAACCGTTTGACATCTGTGCTGGCCAATAATGGCTTTTCTACAAAATATTAACATGCTGTTTGTCCAGGGGGTCAAATACTTTTTTTTTCCTCATCAGATGGTTATCAATTTTAATAAATTCATATGATGTGATTTTCTGGAATTTTCTTTGGGATTCTGTCTTTCACTGTTAGAATGTACATATGATTAAAATTGTAGATTGTTGCATTCTTTGTAAGTGGGCAAACCTGCAAAATCAGCAAGGGGTCAAATACTTATTTCCCCCACTGTAAATCAATGGGAAGATGTCCAGCTTACAAACTTACACAAGCCAACTATATGCTCAACATGAAAGTCAAACGTTAGGCAAGGTACCCAAGTACTTCTATCAGAAGTTGGACTAAAACAGAGCTTCAACGCAAGTGAATACTGGCTAACGTAAGCAATGTGTTGCTAATGTAACCAGCAACTTAAAGTTGTTTCAAAGAATCTGTGCAACTCATTTCAGATGCTGCAGGCTCACCCAACCACTGCCCAATGGCAGATAAAATGTCCAGATATAATACAACAGTAACACGGGCAGAAGGTGGAGTCTCTGCAGACACAGATGCTTACAGACTAACCAGCCCTAAAAAAAATGACTTTGTTGGAAAAGTAATTATATGGCATTTTAAGGAGGAAAATTCTGCTCAGTGCTTTGACAGACTCAGTGTTTAAACAGTTATGTTCTTGTTCTTTTTATGTCTTGCATTTATTGCAGACCATCATAGGAAACTTACTTTTCCTGTAAGTAGACGTGTTTTTATCTGTTTAGCATTTGTAAGAAACCAGGCCTATTTAGTGGTAGGTCTGAAGTATAGTACTGCCTTTAGCTGGAAAAATGTGCAAACATTATGTGCAAAATACTAAAATACTTTTCTATTCATGCTTTTCAGATTCCTTTTTTGCAACTGAGGTCATTTAGGAGCATTCCCCATATCACCAACAATATCATTTGACTGTTCATTAGCAGATGATAATGACAGCCAACCAACTGTAATGCGTTTATTCATACTTACCTGTAAACACAAGCATGTATGTTGGATCTTTGGCACCAAACTGGTATAAAAACAGACATGTTTACTATAAACTGCAGTTTAAACAATACCAGGAGTTTTAAAAAGCACAACACCTTTTTAATCTTACTGGATTTCATCCAGTTCCGTGCAGTTCTGAAGGTCAAATCAATGTAGAACACAATCTTATTTTATTTTAAAGTATAACCAGTGTGTCTTCAAAGTACATTAGTACAATATTTAGGCATGGGCACATAACCCATAGCAACGAGAATTGAAGGTTTATTCCCACACGGACACTAAAGATAGACCACTGTGCCATTCATTCTGATATGTGTAATGGTTCTCCTTGACTCATCTGTAGACTCAATCTCCCACAATCCTCCCACAATCAGCACTTTGCTGAGCCAGCTTTTATCAAAGTCTTACTTTCATTTCTTCTTTATGCACTGAGTATGTATAGCTACAAGGGAGTGAAGTAAACAAGTAAGAGGTAACTTCTATAAGTACCATGTGCGCATGGCTCTATGGATGGCAATATAAGACTGTCGGTTGGTCCACCTCCTTGGTCCAGACTGAAATATCTCAACAGCTATTGAATGGATTGTCATGACTTTTTGTACAAACATTCAGGGTCCTTAGAAGATGAATCCTGCTTACTTTATTGATCTCCTGACCTTTCTCCCAGCTCCACCTTTAATTGGACCAATACTTTGGTTTATAACGAAACACCTGCAAAAAAAATTACATTTCCATCTGCCTCGGCTGTCCTAAGCTAATTTGCTAATGTTGCAACATCATTATAAATCAGCATGTTGGCATTGTTATAGTGAGCATGTCGCTGTTAGAATTTAGCTCAAAGCACTACTGTGCTGGAGTACAGCCTCAAAGAATCACTAGTGTGGTTGTAGATTCTTAGTCTTCTTTTTGTGCGTGTCATTTGCAAATCAAGGACCTGCCAGCATTGTGAAAACCTACATGCAGCACATCAGTTGCAATGATGGCTCCAGTTTTGGTGTGAACTGACTGAACTGCAGAAGGGGCCACTGCCATGTTCCACTATTTGCTTAGGCCTCACATTATACACTTTATATTATATTTTCTAAGGTGGACAGGGCTGTACAGTGATGATGCAGAATAGCTTCTAACTTGATGGTCTTCTACCAGAAACTGGCACATATAGTCTGCAGTGAAGCAGTAACACTGCAGAGCTGTCATATCCTGTTCTTCAGCAATGTACAGTATATGCAATTAACCAGGCTGAACTACAGTAGCATCCGGTGCAATGATCTGTGTTCCCCATTTTGTCACTGCTGGTATGACTACACATGGTATGCATGAGATATCATGTCCAAGTTTGTAGTTGTGAGTGTGTCTATTTGAATGTGAGGGATTGTGTACAGTATATGTGTGTGTGTTGAGAAAAGCGTGGGAACTGCAGAGGAGGATGTGTGTATTTACGAAATTGGCTCTGAGTTCCCATGATTTCCTCCGGATAGCAGACTGTGCTAGACGGGGCTGGAATTAATTTGTATCAGTAAATCCTAGAGGCAGACTGATTTATACTGTGAATAGAGACAATAGAATAATGGTCAAATCCAGAGTTCCCACTTTTCTGTATTATGGATGATTTCAGGTCTGTTGCCTCTCTGCACTCTTAGAACTTGTCTCGAAACATTGCAAACTGTATCAGAGTGAGTGGTTCCAAGGTTACATCTGAATGTACACAGGCCTTGAATATCACAGGAAAAGACAAACACTAGGGACGATACAGTCATTTTGTTTTCACTTCTATCTCACCATCTGTGTCATTACTACAGTGTCAGTCTGTGTAACCTTGGGCAAAATGACGAGTTCCTAAATGTCACAGAAAGTGCTGGTCAGGCTGAGGATGCAGATGTTTCAATTGCTCCGATTTACAAAAAACTAGACAAAGACATCAACAGCAACATAAAATGAGGTCAAGTCGAGTCCAAGAGAAATAAAATAAATGACAGCCCCCAATAGCCTTAAACTGTGTAGTTGGGCCCATTCAAGTCAGGTTTTCTTTATTCGTGCTTTGTGGGATTCTCAATTTGCGCCACAGAGACAAATTTCCCAAATCACCAAACTATTCCTCAAAGCTCATATTTGTCTTGCTGCACCCAGATGTGTTCTAACAAGGTCTTGGTTTGTTGAGCTCTTAACTTAATTGTTAAACAATCTTGGGGAAATATGCTTGTTTGCTTTCTTTCCAAGAGGGATCTGAGAGAATTGATATTGTAATTATAATATATAATTGATAATTTCAAAGCTGGACTCGGGCCATAGTTAACCTAGTATAAAAACTTACAGAAGGGGGAAATTGTTAGCCTGGTTCTGTCCAGTTAAAACAAGAAACAACTCTAAAGCTTGCTAATTAACATGCGTACTAGTTGGTTTAACAAGTATTTTAAAACATTTGGTTTTTGGGGTTACAAATAAGGGAGAAATGTTTCTTCGCCAATAACAGCGTGAAGTTACTGTGTGCAGCATCCTGAAGTCTTGTTATCACAGTGAGGTTAAAAAGTGCCTTTACAGAAGCCAAAACTGAAACTTATGCTGTATCAGGCAATCTGTATTAGCCAGAGATGCTGCTCAGAAGATAAACTGGTATTTTTCAAGAAACAGTTCCAGTGCATAACTCACTGTAAAAACACCACTTAACGCTTTTACATCTCTGTTTATGAATGGATTAAACAAACAAGATGGGATGTGTTAATTAGTGAGCTTTAGAGTTATTGGCAGGCCCAACTTGATGTTTCCTCCTGCTTCTAGTCTTTATGCTAAGCTATGTTAAACATGTTCTAACTCTATCTTCATACTTAAAGCAAGCCTATGTAACTTTTGTTAAACAGCAGCCAGTGTGGCTACAAGTAGCATTCACAGGAAAACGGTAAATACTAAAATGTTGTGGTGTGTTATTTCTCCTCTCAAAGGTTACATACTCTCTACACTTTACCACACAATCATGAGATTGATATTAATCACTTGATTTTACTCTTGGGGAAAAAAAGCAAACAGGATTTTTTTTCCAAAATGATAAACTATTCCTTTAAGCAAGGGCTGATTTCCCCAGAAGCGTATAGTATGGATCAGTAACCCTTCACTGGATGGATAAAAGTTAAGAAGCCATGACTCTGGGAGTTCTGGGAAAACATTTTCCTGGGAATTTACCAGAGGATTGTGCTGCTTCTCATAACACACACAGGTCAGTTCATGGGTCGACTTCTCAGGCTTTCTCTTATACACACACACGCACATGTACATACACACAGTCATCCCAAATCTGTTTAAGGGAAAATGGTGTGAGCAGTATGAAGCTGAGAGGAAGAAAGACAGCAGCTTAAGAAGGAGATTCTTGTGTTTTTTTTGTGTGTGTGTGTGTGTGTGTGTGTGTGTGTGCTTGCCTCAGAAAGTTGGCCAGTCATTAGTTGAGAGCTCTTGGAGGAAGTGGTGGTTACAGATGACTCAGCCAAGCCATGCATTTTATTCTTTCTCTGCGCTTTCCTCTCTCTCTGTCATCTGCTTTTCTTTCTACATTCTATTCATTCTTCTTCTCTGTTCTGGCTCTTTATTTTCTGTCATTCTCTGAATCTCTGTCCCCCTTTCTTTTTTGTCTTTTCCTGATTCATCTTGACCTTTGGAGGTATCTCTGTGAATGTGTGTTATGTTTGCCTGTGTGAGTAGCACACTCAAAAATGTGTGTGGGAAGATAACTGGCTTCCTTCAGAGTGATTAAAACATTCCTTCTCTCCTTTTTCCTCTCTCATTTTCTGCCTTTCTTAGTTTTCAGTGAAGACTTTCTGATGAAGAGGAGGATGAAGACAGACAAACTGGTGAGTGAAAGCTAGCTGGACATGACTTTATTTCAACATTGGCCAGTATTTATCAAGCTAAGAAGGAACGCAGCTCTAGGAAACTCAGATTTTAATGTATGGTCAGGTTTGTCATTCTAGATCAGCATTTCTGCTGAGATTTGGTAAAGCAGAGAAAGTTTAGGAAAAAAAAATCCAGATTTTGGATTGTTTATTTGTAACTGTAGAAAACACGGCTAAAGAGCAGGAAGGGTTCAAGAGCTTGATAGAAAATAGTACAACACGCTTTCCAAACTTTGATGGATTTGACCCCGTGAGCCGCTGAATGGCATTTTATTTCTCCTACGTCTGTAAAAATGAGTTGATGAATACCCTTTTTCTAAATAGATCAAAGTGATTTTCTTTGAGCAATAAATAGCACAGCATGCAAAAGTAGATTCTTGTCCCGTAGTGATGGGTTTAAAATAGAAGTGTAATGAAGATATCTGGATAATCACAGAGACGGTAAGTAGCATTGTGAGGACAAATGTGTTCATTTTTTGGCAGTCAGTCAGGTTGCGGTAGATATTGGCTATATTTTGCACTTGCTTGGCAAGTAGCCCGCTTCTCCGAACTTAGTCATGTAATCATGATGTGACGCACTGACCGCACCTGTGAAGGGCTGAAGTGAAAGTAACAGGGTTACGTATCCTGGTGATATTACAGCAGCTGTCTTCAGATGGAACAAGGTCCAGCTCAGGAGCATTTTAATCACCTTGATCAATCTGTGTATAGGAATGAGTCTTTCAGTGACGTTAGTGGAAGTTTCACAGTTGGTACTGACGCACATTATATAAGATTTGTGAGCTGTTCGCTTATGTTATTTCAATGTGCATATGAGGAGACTATCAAAAACAAACGTACAGCACTGCACTCCAGATTCACATTTTGAATCAACTGAAAGGCTTTTTTGAGTGGGCTAGCTATAAGTGACAACTATATTTGCACAGGTTGTATGCGGCAATACATAGAAATGTTTAATTTACTGTAAATGTAGTAAATGATCACTTGGAACTTAAGGGGTATGTGTTGTTTGTTTTCCTCGATGGCAAATCACAAATTGCATTCACAGGTCCAGTAATATGTGCAGTGGCAGAAACTTAAGACACGTATAGACTCCACAGCCACACTGAGCATTCGCATCTTCTGGCAGCTATATTGGTTCTTGTGTGTGCAGTACGCTACAAAAATCTGATTGTGTATCTGAACGTACAACTCAGGCGCAAACAGGCATGATTACGATCTATGTGGCTGATTGGGTTGTGATCATTTCACTGATCCGTTGCGGTACACACGTCATGTGACTTGTAATTCTGACTGTGTTCACTTATACCAAATCATCTCACAGCCCACCGCTGTTCCTGGGGCCTTGATAATTATGCCTTCTAACTAGTTAACTAGCTAAACAGCAAGTGGTAAGGTCTTTTCAAACGGTGAGGCAAATTTCCACCGCACACAAACAGACGACTGTACAGACGTTAGCTGTAAGCTAGCAAGCATTGTAAGCACCAACGGTATGTGTGCCTATATATGTTTGTGTTCTGTTCAGCCATTGACTGTTCTCCGAACTCACCTTCGTCCTATTATTTTCCTCGAGTCCCTCCTATTTCCTCTCATTTCTGTAGATTCATAAGGCCCCAGTATTCGAGTGACTTTTCGTGGAAACATTTTTAAATCGCTTGGTCACGTTTTTGCCGAAATGTGCACTACCCCGGTTGAAATCATGTCTACTTGCGTCTTACTCATAGACTGTATATAAGAAATGGACGTAGTCATCGTGACGTCACCCTTTGGTTTGTGGCCTGCAGTTTTGAACCTTTAGTTTGGCCAATAGGGCGCCACCATGTTGAGTTTTTGCAACCAGCGGCAATGGACGTGACCATATTTGGACAAGACAGTTGAGCTAACGGCTGTGTGCGGACCTAGCTAGCTTGCTTAGCTAGGTGCATCTGTAATTCACCTTAACTATCATTTTAACAGGGCTGATTGTCTAGCGAACAACAATAAAACTATATGTACTCACCAGAGAAAGCCGACTCCTAATAAGCTTTTTCAGTGGCGCTGGTTAAATTTACACAGTGCCGAGGGTACGAGTCTATCTCTAGCCTGATTGACAGGTCGCCATGGTATCGACTTGTCAATCTTAGATTATCCCGCCCTGAAACATACTCTGCTTTATGGTCCATTTTAAAATAAATGGAACCATTATTTACTAAAAGAACATAATTTTGTATAGAAGAAGACATGAAACTAGCAATTGAGACCATAAACTCATTAGGAAAGTGTTTACTGAGGTACTTATTCAGGTGAGAAGTAGCCTCATTTTACCATTATTTCTAATGGAGCCGGACTTCTTTTTGTAACCAGAAGAGTCGCCCCCTGCTGGCCGTTCGATAGAATGCTGGTTTCAGGGACTTCCGCATTCGCATCAGATCACTGACCGGAAGCTTCCCGCTTGGTCTTTCCATCGAGTGTATATGCAATGGAATGTACAAAAAAACATTAATGCCATACAAAGAGAAGAGATGCTTTGCTCCTAGCTACTTCCTGTCTGCTGTGGATTGGTCTTCAAAAATACACCACCACTGAAATTGTTTGCTAGCTTCTCAAAAAGTACAAATCGCCATATAATTCATCATTTATCATATTTTAACAGTGGATTTGCTACACTGGATCTTCCTTCCTCACTTTATGGGAAGCATTGTCATCATCACACTGACAATCACTGTCAGCTACACAGATTTTGAGTCAATATTAATATTGTGAACCCCTGTCAGTCAGCCATTCATGAAATTAATGTTAACAATTAACCATCTTTTGTTGTATTTGGTCTTTTGACCAACAGTGGCCCTAAATATACCCCAAAATAGACATGAACAGCAGTGTAGATAGTAAATGGGCATGCTGGCCTGTACATACTACAGTATTTGTTTTTTGTTTGTTTGTTTGTTTTAACCAAATAGTTCCAGACATGTCTAGTTACCACACTCATCAAGCCTCAGCTCATGTTCTGCTCATGTCCAGAAGCTCGGGACATGCACATGAAAAATTTTATGGCACAGATCGTCGTGGCTGCGCAGATGTAGAAAGTAATGTGTAATTTGGGCTCCCAGCTGCACAGCTGAAAAAGTAACAAACGTGTCATTCTTGTCTGCACCATTTCTTGAACAAACTTGTTACTTCAATCAGAAAAAAAACAAGGTCAATGGATTCAGGAGGGGCAGTGTTAGCAGTTATATTTTAGTTGATTTCTTACATATGCCTACTATTAAGGCTTAAATTTGAGTAAAACATTAAAGACCTTTCCCTTTCTTAATCTGAATGTGTAAGAACTGAAATATTGATGTGACAAAAACATTCAAAGCTTGATGTCTCAGTGGTAGTTACGGCCTGCTTTGTATTTGTAGTGTGTTGTTGAGAGATGTCCATCTTATTAGAAATTTTAATTTAATTACACCTGTGAATCTAATTTGACTTGTTTACTATCAAATTCCACTGGATTGTCATGATCAATTTATACCTTGACCTTCATAAATGTCAGTGAGTTCATCAAACTGCGGCCTAGAGAGTTGGTCTCAATATCAATATCTCTTTCACTCTCTTTCTCACTCTGCTTTTTTCTCACTCCTTTCATTCTACACATTCTTCATAATGGCCTTTAAGTGGTATCAGTTTCCATATATTGTCTCACACACACACACAAAACACACACACACACACAAAACACACTCACACCCACACATGCCAGCCCTGTTCCGTCAAGGCTCCCCCCGTTTACGGTAAATGTGTGTTTTTGTCATCTGTGTGCCTGGATGAAGTGATGCAGTTAGTTTTGGTATCATGTCCGTGGCCATGCAGCTCCACCACTGAGAGAGACCGAGAGCACTGCAGTGTGGGTAGGCGTGGGAGGGCTATGACAGAGATGACTCAGCATTCTGTTGCCGGGTAGAGAAGCTCCAAACACTCTCACCCCCATACATTTAAAAAATACAGTATCTGATGTAGCTGCCATTCACGTCCCAGGCTTGTGTAAACACTTATCTAAACTGTACATGGTTAATATTTGCATGACACATTTCCCAGCAATGTTCCATCCACTCAAGGTCCACTAGAGAGTTAGCTGTGAGTAGAAAACGGATTAATAAATAACTAAGCCAGGTGAGAGATAAAGAAATACCTGGAAAAGATGGTGGGATAAATGTTAAAGGAGTCCACTAAACTGTATTGTTGTTAGCTAGCAAGCATAGCATCCAATGTATACTTGAACACGAAACTAGTCACAAGCTCGCTTCTATTATATAGGCTATAAATAGGCATCCATTAACAATCAAGCCAAAACTGTGTTGTCAGCAAACCAAAGTATCTGGCCAGTGCTGTTTTGCTGAAAAAACACAGAATCAGCCAAGATTCCTTGTGAAAAATACAGCTATTCAAAGCCCGTCTCGTAGAAATTTGACTGCAAATATGTTTTGAAGAAAACATAATGCAAACCGGATTATGTTTTCTTTCAACTTAATGAGGAAATTTAGTAAAATAACGTATCTGACAAATTGTTGTTGCTGAAACTGAACTTATTAGTAAAATGTTCATTCACAACATGCTTCATTTGTTTTCTGAGCTAGCTACCACGCAGGGTTCTGTCTGACCATCGGGAGCAGTTTGGGGTTTAGTGTCTTGTCCATGGACACTTCTGGACAGGAGGAGGAGATGGGGATCAAACCAACAATCCTGTGATCAGTGGACGACCCGCTCTACCACCTGAGCCACACAGTATTAACTGATTTTATTAAAAATCCTTTTAATGGTTATGTTTAGGCACTAATAGCACCTGGTTAAGATTAGGAAGTCAGGAGTGGCGTGAGAAAATATAATTTTACAACCCCGTTTCCAAAAAGGTTGGCACACTGTGTAAGGTTTTAAAAGACACAAAATGTGATGAGGTGCAAAACATTGAAACCCCCTATTTAGTTGAAAATAGCACAAAGACAACTTATCAAATGTTTTAACTGAAAATGTTCTTGTTTTTGGAAAATAATATGCCCATTTTGAACTTGATACCAGCAACACGTTAAAAAAAAGTTGATACTGTGGCAACAGAAGACTGCACAAGCTATGAAATGCTAAAAGAAAACACCTGGTGGGACATCTCACAATTAATTAGGTCAACTGGCAACAAGTTCATAACATGATTGGATTTAAAAAGAGCATTCCAGTCTTTCTGAAGGAAAGATGTGGAGGGGTTCACCACTTTGTGGAAGACAAAGAATCTGGGGATTTCATTGTCTACAGTAGATAATGGCATTAAAAGATTCATAGAATCAGAAGAAATCTCTGTATGCAAGGGCCAAGGCCAAAAACCAATATTGGATGGCCGTGACCTTTTGGGCCCTCAGATGGCACTGCACCAAAAACAGACACGATTCTGAAGAGGGCATCACTGCATGGGCTGAAGAACACCTCCAAATACCATTGTCTATGAACACAGATCGTTGTTGCATCCACAAATCCAAGTTGAAACTCTACCATGCAAAGAGGAACCCATTTGTAAACCAGATCCAGAAAAGCCGTGTGTGGTCTGTGGGCCCAAGCTAATTTTAATATGGACTGAGGCGAGGTGGAAAACTGTCCCGTGGTCTTAAATTCTGTGTGGAATTCAGCCATTCATTACCACCAATCACCATTAATGCTGAATGATATAAACAGGTTTTGGAGCATTTATGCTGCCAAGTAGAAAATTTCAGGTCTTTTTCAGGGATAACCTTGCTTATTTCAGCAAGACAATGCCAAAATACATTCTGCACTTATTACGGCATTACTCCGTAGTACAAGAGTCTAGGTGCTAGAAAGGGTGCTAGACTGACCTACCTGCAGTCCTGACTTGTCACCGGTTGAAAAGGTTTGGCACATAATGAAACATAAAATACGACAAAGGATACAATGAACTGTTGTGCTGAAATCCTACATCAAGCTACAATGGGAAAACATCCCACTTTGAAGGTTACTGCAGTTGAAGATTACTGCAGCTGGTCTCCTCAGTTCCCACCTCTTCATTTAACAACTTTTTTTGAAACGCGTTGCAACCATTATATTTTAAATGGGTATATCATTATCCAAAAAACATTTTCAGTTGTCTTTGTGCTGTTTTCAAATAAATTTGGTGTTTCAAAGTTTTGAACCATCCTATTTTGTTTCTATTTACATTTTACAAGTGTGCCAACTTTTTTGGACCCAGGATTGTATTAACATTTAACAGAAACCACAGACTTTAGTCTGGATACAAACTCTGGAGTCACGGTCCTGCACTGTGGATGCCCACCATTCTCAACCACCTCCCTGCAACTCCAGTGCCATACAAAAATTATTCACTCAAAAAAACATTGCCTCTGATTATATTCAAGCCAACAATTATGTTCGACAGCACAACTTAATTGGTAAAACAATTTAGTAATATATAAATGTATACAGGGTTGCTTATTCCTAACTGTGTCTAATGAATTCTGTTGATACACTATTTTCTTCAGCTGGTCAAAGCCATTGTAACATTTTGCCACATTGGTTTGGGCTTGGCTAGAACCTGGATGGGAGACCCCCTGGGAAAACTAAGTTGCTGCGGGAAGAGGTGTTGGTGGGTGAGTAGGTTGCAGTCTTCCATCTGGTCCTAATAAAAAAATCCCAGTGCAGTCATGGGGAGGCTGTGCTTTAGGAGATGCCGTCCTTCGGATGAGACATTAAACTGGGGTTCCTGACTCACTCTGGTCAGGAAAGATTCCATGGCAGTTATTGCATTAAAGGGGGGGGGTTCCCCGGTGTCCTGGCAAAATTCCCACCCTGGCTTTGTCCATGTTGACATCTAATCATCCTCCAGTGTGATTAGCTCTATGTTTCTATCCCTCCAAGCTGATGTGTGGTGAGCCTTCTGGCGCAGATGGCTGCTGTGCATCACCCAGGTGCATGCTAAACATCGAAGGTGGTTGAAATGAGTCCCCATCCCCTGAAGCGCTAAGATAAAGCGCTAAAGAAATTTTTCACACAAGCTGCAGTACATTGATTTGCTGATTTGGCTGCTATTCTACAAGCACAAAATGATATGTCCTGTTGCTTAAATTACACTAACTGTAAACTTGTTGGTTCATGTTGAGTGTCAGACTGATCAGTTGAATCAAATGATGTGCCTTTCCAAAAGCCACAGATGAAGAGAGGGACTCAGATTCAGCAGTACAGATATTTGAGTTTTAAAGAGTTAAACTAGGTTTAGAGGAATATACTTACATATTTGAATTTTTGTGCTCAGCAGATAAGAGCAGCTGCAGACAAAGTGAGAACTTGCTATGTGTCATCTTTAGGATTAAAGCAGAAACGAGAGATTAGAAAATGACTTTGCACCACAGCTCCCTCGAGGTATATAACGATCAGCACTGTGCTTTCAGTATGAGAATAGTTAAATACATTACGTTAGAGATAATATTGCACCTGAAATGTTGCATACAAATGATTGCACACTTTAAAATGTATTCGTCTCAGTGTGTTTGATGATCGTCTCTGAAAAGGACCAAAGCAATAGCAGAAACGATGTAAAATCACAGAGCAATTTTGACTCAACTTCACTTGAAACAAGCAAAGTCACGCGAGTCTTTTTTTCCTGTGAGTGCTTTAAAGTAAATGCTGAACACGAACAGGCAGAAATGAGCTGCAATAAAACAAAGAAGAAGAAGAAAACAACAAAACACAGAATGACTAAAATGCGCGTGTTTTGTGTAAGCTTCGTACTGGTTTCAATCAAACTGGTTTTGGTTTGTCTGAACATGAAACCTGACATTGTCCTTAAAATGCCTTCTCACCATAGAAATTCATGAGTCAGTAATGTAATGTACCGGTAGTAACGTCTCATCCATGGGGTCGAGGTGCCACATGTGGGCTCAAATGGTATATGCAGGCAGGTTTGCTGGAAATTATAAATCTGTTGTGGAGGAGTTTTTCTTGATTGTTATCGAATTTTAAATGGTTAAAAAAGAAAATAATTTCTCATAATTGGAAAGTTTGTTTGTTTTAAATATAGAATACAAAAGAAGAAATTCACATGAAAAGACTGTCACATGCCGAGGTTAGGGTATGGGTTAAGGTTAGGCATGTAGTTGTGATGGTTAAGGTTAGAGTAAAGGGCTAGGGAATGGTGTGGGGGTGTGTGTGTGTGTGTGTGTGGGCGTGCATTATGTCTTTGTGTGTGTTGTAGGCCCGGTTGAGATCTGGTGGTTTGTGTCCCTAAATGAGAATAGACCTTTCAAAACACTGGATAAGTGTGTGTGTGTGTGTGTGTGTGTGTGTGTGTGTTCTCATGAGTCAGATGTCAGGTTCGAGATCAATAAATGTCAGAGCTGAATATCCTGTCAAGGTGAAAACAGTAGTAGGTCACTAGTTTGTGGGCGGGCGTGGGTGTGTGTGTTCTGTTGCACCTTTACTCATCATGAAATACGCTCCGAGATACAGTAAATGAGTAAACGCCACAAACATCACCGCTCAGGGGTAGTAAGAAAAGCCACAGATGACAAAGATGTTTTCAGATTCATACACACATTCTACGGTTAGGTGTCTCATTTGTCGGCCAAAACTCTTTTTAACTCCCAAAGTAAAATGACTAAGTCCGCCTGCGAGAGGCATCATTTCCTGATTCTGTTTTGTGAAATACAGAGGTTACAGAGTTCGTTTATCTTTTAAAATGGCCATCTGTCAAACTTAAAAAGGCTTTGTGTAGCATTTGCTATGGTTGCGTTCAGTAACTTTAAACAAGACATCATCGTCACTGAGAGCATTGTCAGCCTCTAGTGGCCTCTATGATACATTTAGCCTTGTAGTCAATAGTCATGTTGGTTTAATTCACTGCTTTTGAAGTTGTTACAAGCTAAAGACTTGTGCTGTGTCACCTTTTCATTCATTTAGATGAACTTATTGATCCCACACAGCAGAGTACAGGGCCAGATGCATGGATACATAACTTAAATAAATAAATAAATAGAAAGGCAGCATCTATTTACAAATGGAGCATGAGGAAGCTAAAATAAAGGGTACTAAATACTAGAGCTGCAGGGATCAGTTGATTTTAATTAGTCAATCGACAGAAAATGTAAAAATTTGTTTTAGTTTTAAGTAAAACTGATAAATATTCTCTGGTTCCGGCTTCTCAAATGTGAAATTTTAATACATCTCTTTAGGACGTAGGAAAACACAACAGATTATGTTTTACCAATTGTTTTTTTTGTTTTGTTTTTTACATTTTATAGATCAAGCAATTAATAGATTCATCAAGAAAAGCATTAATCTGCACTAAATGCCTGTCACAAACAGTCACAAGATAGGTGCAATAAAGTATTTGAAATACAGAAACTGGGAAATTCTTGTGTATGCAGAAAACAGTGTTAGAATATCTTCACATCTTAAAATACAGTTATTGCACTTGTAGCTGCAAAACCAAAGTGTTTAAAGTGTATTGATAAATGAAGACGGTAGTGCAACAGGTCAATGCTTGCAGTATTATTTTATTACAGTAGTTGTTTTGTTCTGCTGTAAACAGCGGTGATTGAAGAGTCCAACAGCACCAGGGACAGATGACCAAATATAACCTGTAATTTGTGACAAAATATTACTGTCACTAAATATTAGCATTTAGCTTGACACAGTTTATTAAATTAGGGCAAAAATCCACATTGGCGATGTCATTGAAGGTATTTTACTTGGTGGAACAAAACTTATTGTAACTAATAAGTCAGACTTTCATTTTGATGTTTCTTGTAAATCCCTTTTTCCACTGAGATTCTCAGTACCAAACAGCAGAAATGATAACAAAATTTACAGCCTCAAAAATCTCACCATCCTCTGCCTCTCAATTCTCACCACGCACTTTCAACTTCATGGCACGTTACCTGGTCTAAACGTGAGGTGACTGTAATCGGCGCTTTCTATTGTTCTTGCTCTTTAAAGCAAACAGGGCGATGGCTGGGGGAGGGAGAAAACAACAGGGTTTAGGGGAAAGTACAGTAAGTTTTTATTCTGGGAATCATTAGCAGAAACAATTCCACCAATTAGAGGATACCAATCATCTCCCCCATGGAATCATTTGTTTATAAAAAAACTATATATTGAGGGATCAGCATTGACAAAAATAGATTCATGTTTCAAAGTGCAACAGGTAGCTGGGTTTAATGAATTTATCCCATATTCAGAAGCAGCCTGCAGGTAGAGCATGTTTGGCCCCGTTGACTCAAAGACATTTAGATGTTAAGAGTATGTCCACATTTAGCTTGTTACATTACACAAAAATGCCTGTTTCTCTTTTTCTTTTCTGTTTTCTGTCCACACAAAACCAGCACTTTTTCCTCGCCGAAAACTGAGCTTTTCAAAAATGATCCCCAGAGTGGACAGTGGTGGACAAAGTACTCAGATCCTTTACTTACTGTAAGTAAAAGTACCAATTCAACTGTCTAACAATGCTCCATCACTAGTAACACATTCTGAATTCAAAATCTGACTTCAGTTAAAGTATTATCAACAAAATGTAATTAAAGCATCAAAAGAAAAAGTACTTGCTCTGCACAAAAAATTCTGTGATATATTATGATAAATATTTAAAGTGTATTTTATAAGATAATCATATATAGATGGATGGGTAGGTAGAGAAAGAGAGAGAGATGTAGAGACATATGTAGATACGCAGAGAGAATTGTACATCAAGTACAATACGTACCTCTGACGTGCAGTTGAGTAGAAGTATAAAGTAACATAAAATGTAAATACTCAAGTATAGTACCACAGAAGTCTACTTAAGTACAGTACTTGGAGTGGATAAATGGTGGACAACAGTGGAGAAACTAGCAAAAGACAGGTAGATTGTGAAAGTATCAAAACCCGAAAATATCCTGTTGGGGGGATTTGGGGTTGCTGTTAAAATCAGGAAGCCTTTAACTAATTAAATACTTTCCCCCCCTGTTTTATTTACTATTACCACTTAATAGCCAGCAATGTACTACTAAGTCAAGTTCTTTTCATTGTATTTACACTAATAAAGAATAAACTATAACACGCAAGACTTAATTTAAGATTCTGTGTGATCTAATAACTCCATATGCTGCTTAAACTCAAACAGCGTATCCTATTTTATAAGTTTATGAGAGGCTTTAGCCCTGACATACACTGAACACTTATTCAGTGTGTACTGGGTGAGAGACCCAGTGCAGGTTGGGATAGTCTGCAGCCCCTTGAGCAGTATAAGACAGATGGATGTGTGCAGAACCTGAATTTGTGGTGTAACAGTATGGACATTATCATAAATTACCACTGAGGTACTTCTATTTGAATCCAGTTACTTTTCTTTGTGCAGCTCTGAAGGTTTGCTGGGTTTTCACTACTTTGATCACACAGGGGACGCCTGCTTTCCAGGAAACAATGGCAGGGTTTGACTACTTTTCCACATCATCACAGCATTAATAAGTCATCATGTCACGAGTGTTTACCTGGGTAGGTGTAGCTCTCATTGTATGGGTGTTTCAGAAACAGAAACCAGGCAAGGTGACAGTAATATCAAGTCATGATACTCGCTAAGCGTGTGTGTGTGTGTGTGTGTGTGTGTGTGTGTGTGTGTGTGTGTGTGTGTGTACTAAAGAAAGAGGGGCGTTAGACGGAGACTTGATGTGTACTTAAATATTCTCTCCACTAGAGGGCGACTCCTCCCTGCAGAAAACAGCCTGTTGACTCCAACAGAATTTTTCTGCTACAGTACCTGAAAATACTTTTTAGTTAACTTTGAAAACATTATTATTTCGACGCCTTTTTGTTGAAATTTCCATCCAACACCAACATAAACCACAACCAGAGCCACTATTTTACATTATGAAAACGCAGAGTCTATGTTACAGGATGTACAGTAGGCCTATATTATAGGCTATTTCCAGTCTTAACATTTTACACAGCGGTTGTCCGGCAAAAAAAAAAAAAACTTTTCATCCAAATAATCACTATAATATTCTAATAATATTACTTTAGGTTCTGATAGGGTAGTTGTGGCTCTTAATAGCCTACTGAGTTTAAAGTTATTATATTAAAGACAGCTGCTTTAATGTAGGCCTATTCTCTGCTCATCTCTTTGTTTAGTAGCCAAATATTCCTACAAACAGAATTATGTTGGGTTTTTATTTGTTTATTTATTAACACATAATAAAATAATTATGCTGTTTTTATTTTTCTCTTTTTATTGAAAGTCACGTTGTTCATTATTTGTTGTTATAAAACACTGGTTTTGCTGTGAAGTCGTTTGCAAAGGACCTCCTCCTGTGTCCATCGTGGTGATCCATTAGAAAAAGCGCTTATTTCGCCGCTTTCTAATTTTTCTTACCATGATTTCAAAACAATCGCAGGTGAAATGTGATTTTTACCAAAACGAAAAAAAAATGCTGTGTCTCCCTCACAGGCTTTAAAAGGTATTTACCTCGCTTAAGAGATATATCACCATCAATGAATTAAAATAAAATGCATTTGTGTGTTTTGCTTTCATGCTAATATGTGTAGTGTTGATAGGGCAAAAAGAGAGAAATACTTTTTCAAATTGGGTTATTTGTGACTTGCAACACACATGCATGACCAGCGATAAGACATTAGGAAACTATAGAGGTATGACTTCGCTTTAAATCTTAAAAAGTGTCCAAGCACGTCATCACTTCGGGATATTTTTTATAAAGAATCAGATGCAGAAAATAAAACATCTTTTCATATTTTACAGCAGCGTAAAGTGTCTGTAGCCTGTTTTGATTTTCTGTTTCTGCTGGAAATTAAATATAAAATCGGCTGCAGCTGCAGGAAATGACTCAAGATTGGGCAAGAAATAATGTCCAGAGTCAGTGTGACGATTAATTACGCTACATGTGCGATTTCCAAATGAATGTTAACGTATTTTAGCTTCATCTGTTAACGATTTTCCACATCAGCTACAGATCACATTTGGACTCACTTTAATTCTGACACATGATGGCCTGCAAAGCTCAAAACAAGTCACCCGAGCCTCTGCTGTTGTCACACATAACACGTCGCTGGAGCTAAAAAGAAATGAAATGAAATCCAAATGAGACTCCTGTTTTTAACGTTTGTCCTTTTTCACGTCCAATATCCAGTTTGATTTCTTCACTGCGGAGCTCCTCTTCCACGCTTTTGTGCGCAACGCTTTTTATTGAATTTTTTTGCGGTGTTGATGTATATATTGATCTTGATATGCCTCTACAGCCGTTTTAGTTTATTATTTAATGTAGCATAGCCTAATATTAAACCAGGAGAAATAAAGGTCGACAGAAGCTCGTTTTTCCATCAAAGTAGCCTCCCCCACACCAGGGGATCTCCCGTCATTTATCGCTGCATACACGTTAGGTAAAAGATCCTAATTAAAACAGCAAGTAAGATATTTTTTTAGAATTAAAAACGGTTTAGTCCTTAAAGAAAAAACGTGAGATTTGATTAAAGTGTTATAAATAACAAGACGGCACGACTTCCTTGGAATGCCATGAAAATATCTATCTCTGGATATTGTTGACAAGTTAAATGTTTTCACTCTGTAAACAAAAAAACAACAGGGACCAGATAATCAAAATGTCACAGCCTGATAAGCTTCCTGTGTGATGAGAGGGCAGACATTTGACATTTTGGGTTTGTTTTTCCTTCTCACAGTTTCACACACAGTTTTACACACACATTATGTCAAGTCACATAAGCAGGAATTCATAATGATGTATTTTTTTTTAAACCATGAAGAAATGTAGATAGTGTATAATGAGATTAATACCCCAATAAAGTATAACTGTATAGTATAAAAATCCTTTAAAATTGTTTGCGATGTATAGTGTCGGACTTGTGTATTATTTTCTTTTAAACATTACAGAATTATTAAATGTTATTGAAAAACAGTAAAATTGTAGAAGCAGTCTTTAAGAAAATGAGTGATCAATAATTTATATTAAAGGGTTTAACTATTTGTAAGAGAGAATGTAAGAGAATAACTAAATGCCTCTTATTAAATATCGAAGTCATGCCTCTACATTGACACAAAGATATGGCAGTAAAATCCCAAAACAGATTTAAACATCCTTAAACAAGCTGTGGAATCGACTTCGGTGTTTGAATTTCATTTTCTTTGAACTTTGAATATATAAAGTTTCACATCTTTCTTCTCATGTGAGTGTGTTTGTGAGTTTCTGAGTCACCTGCGGTTGTGAGGGAGATAATATTCACCCCACTGGTGTCTCTCACTTTAAGTCAGCATAAAATGGATATTAGAAATGTTAAAGGTTGAATTGTAGCTTTCTGCAGGCTGCACAATTCAGACAGTTAATGACCATGGAGGAGGATGCGACGTTTTTAGCTTCTACTCAGCTACATCCTCTTTAACGGTGAATCAGACAATGCAAATATAGAAAGTATGTAGTGGAAAATAAAGGAGGGTGAACAACAAACCTTGTATAATTTTAGGAAAACATTCATTTATACCTACTAAAAGATCTTAAAAGATCATAAATCTTTATGTATCTCCTTACATTGTGCTGTTACATAAGAGGTGTATATTATTAGTTTACAGTGTAAGAATTAATGTCATGGTGAGTTCAATTCAACCTCCTTAAGTCTCTTATACAATTCTCTACACTTTATATCATGATTTAGTCAAAATAGTTAACAAAACATGCATCATGTTTTGAGTTTATGGCACAAAACAACATGCACAAAAATACAAAAGATTATTAGAACATGGGAATATCTTCTTCATTGTAGCTGCATGTGTGTGATTGTTTTCAGTTCAGTAAATCATGAACTGTTAATTACATGAACACTGGTTAAAAAGGTTAAAAAAAATACATTGACACTGTTGCAAGTAAAACTAAAGCAGTCTAATACAGCAGTCCTGCTCTATATCCTATCTTCATGAAGATTACAATGTTCAGTTTTTGTTGAGACTCCTTTTAGAGAGGTTTTTCTGTTAATTAAAGTGGACAAAATAATATAAACACCTATAGTCAGTATAATGCAATACAGATTAACAGTACCACAGACTTAAGCCTCCAAAATGACCACACAGTTGATTCAACACGTATCTAACAGTTTCAACAACAAATGAATTTTACAACCTTCATTAAGGTAGGATTTACTGCTGCACAACTTCTGTAACGTCGTGGATTTAAGGTGTTGCAGACTACATTTTCAGAAGCTAAAAGCATTGAAGGTGGTTGTGGTGTTGAGATAAATTGTTATCGTATTATGGTGAAAAGGACTTTAATCAGTACTCTTAATTTACTTAATGAATCTGGTAATTAGTGTTTTTTTTCTATTAGTAATACTAATGTAATATTTTGGTCATAGAAACGGAAGCTTTGGGTAAATTGCTCTGGATAAAAGTGTCAACATCTTCTGTCAATTGATCAAAGCTTTGTGGTGGTGGTGGTGGTAGTAATAGTGAACTGAGACAGAGCAACAGCCATTAAAAGCAGACAACTAGGCAAAACAAAAATTAAAACGAGTAAAAAGCTAGTTTATAAAAATGAATCTAGCTACTCTTTAAAGAGCTGTAAGTACATGATACTGGGTGGAATCATATCACTTGTTCCAATGCACCCCAGCTGACACTTTCTTTATCTCCAAGCACAGGGCTTGTGTCTTGTGCTCGTTCCTTTATAGATTTATGGAAGAGAAAAAAAGATTGAAACTTTTTAATTTGCCTCCCAGATTGAAATTCACCCTTATCTAATTTCAGATCAGCATCAAGTGAAACTGCACAATAAGTACGCTACAGTACTTTTATTCAAACCGTGATCATCTAGTCAGGGATAGCGTTACACCTGCTTCTTCAAAACGCACCGTGGGCATCAAAGCAAAGCCTGTTGTATTGTTGTGGTTATGAGTTACTCTGCCTTTAATGATGATGCAGCTATGTGTTTTTGTAGAAGTGACTGTTCAGTTTCAGACATAATTCAAAATGTATCACAATGCGACATTAGATCTGCTCTGTTAGGTCATTTATCTTTCACATCTCCTATGTGTTTCTTTATTTAGCACTTGCAGTATTGATTATGCAATGTAGTTCTTTGTTATAGCTCTAATTCTTCTAAGACTTCAAAGTGGAATTTCAGCTTTAAGGTTATTTGGAGGTGTTTGTATCCATATTAAATGAACAGTGCGGGACTCATAGCCTTTTTATACCTCTAGAGGATGGACTATGTATAAAAAAAAAAAAAAAAAGAGGCTGCAGTTTATACACGCTTTATTGCATGTGAATATAAACACTCTCAAATTAAAGTTGAAAGTCAACACTTTAACCAGTTGACACTGCTTCTTTTCAGATCAAATCTACTGCAGTACAGAGCCAAAACTAAACTGTCCAAATACTTACAGACTGAACTGTACATGCAAGGACAAAGGAATCACCTGCCCAGTGCTGTAGTCTTATTTTGACATTTCAACTATTTTTCCTTTTGTAGTTTTAGGGTTTGGAAGTAGAAATGTATGCTGCTATTTCATTAAGATTTTCTGGAATTAAAAGCATAGATTTACCCAGCATCAACTAACAAAAGTGCAGACCAAAACTAAATACCTGATTTAAACTTTTTCCAGTTCCTGTTTAGGGAAATTAAATACAGAAAATCTTTTCTCTGCTGTATTTTTCTGAAATAAATGTGACTAAGTATGTAAGCAAATAGCTCTAAGCTCCTCCTAGTCAATATCTGAGTCATGCTTCTCTACAATGACAGAACAATATGTACGGACGCTTATTAATACATTTAAATAAAACTCCTATCATACACCTGGCTATGAAATTGAAAGTATCTTCTCACTCTCACTCTTCTCACTGATGCAGCAAACATAAAGCTTAGAATTACAAAACTACAGATCAAAACTTAATACCTGATTTAAGCTTGGCAATGATTTTTTATTTCCTCAACGTACACTGAAATACACTCTTTCCAGCTGAGTCAGGGCAGCGACATAGTTTTTTATTTTTTTTTATTATTACACAACATGTAACGTGTATTTCTCAAGGCCTTGAGTTTTCAAAACTCTTCACACCGCCAGCACAAAAGAAGTCAATTAGGACATAACTGTGTAATCACCTTTCATTGCTTGGACACAAAATGCATTCAATGACCACATATTTCAAAAGTTATATAGTTAATCTCCCTCAAACTTAACCACCACCAAATCTCTGTGTAGTCACATTGCTCTTCGCACATGTTTACATACTATTTATTAAAAACAGTTACATTCAGGTTCAGTACCCAACATGCAATCACTGGAAATTAGACTGCAATTTACTACATTCTGCTACATCTAAAAAGAAATAAAATAAGACTTGTGCCAGGTGAGGAAGAATCCAGAATATTTTGTAATTGCGTGGCAGGATGTGGCGTTTGACTGTTCTCTTCAAGTCACTGAGTGGTTTACATCCCAGGATGGTGTCACATTTCCTTCCACCTTGCCCTCCATTCCTCAACAGAGAGTAAGCTGAAAGGAATAAAGGAATTCTTGTCCTCATGGAGGTGGAAAGACAACCAGCCATACAGCATACAATGAATGCTTGATGTCTGAATATATCTGCAGAAGATTGCCAGGGATGGTTCAGGCATGCAAAAAGATCCTTTGCCAGGTTTATGGCAAGAGACGACCTATAGTGTGATGTGGACGAGAACCTGTGGCCAAATGCAGGGTTGGTTAGAACAGCTTTTCTACATATGAAGCTGTCCTATACATGTGTACAGTGAATATGTATAGTTTTGTCTTGCATAACTGGAATTACTTTAGTTTCATCACTGTGTTCCTAAAGAAAGCAAATACTGTGTTTGTGACTGAATTATGAGGGAGTCTGGATGAAACCATGCTCAAAACATCAATAACATTTACATGTGCAAAAAGGCATAACATTTGATTGATTGACATTTGATTTTTATTATGTTGATATGATCATCACACAGCTTCAAAGATGTGTTGGAACAAGCAGACACAAATTATACATATTGTGCCACTGTCATTCAGTGTGAAGAGTTGATTCTCCAGTTTGAAACCTGCTGTTGGGAACATTTTTGTTTAGAGGATTGGGACTAAAATAATCTCCCCAGTGTCTGGAGTGCATGCTGACACATTGGCATACAGCTGGTTATGTAAGGCCTCCATGCAAGATGATGTTGAATCAATAACAGCATTAAAAACAAGCATCCCTGTCCCAGTATTTACATTTTACAGAGATGTAGTTGTCCAAAAATAACCAGGTCACAAGTCAACCTGAATTGCAGAGGACGAGTTTTCCAGTGAAGGTCTCGGTCTAAGTTAATGATATCGTAGGAGGAGGTGTCCGTGGTGTTGTTTTTTTAACGTGGAGAAGTCTGTGTGAAATGAATGATGTTTGTGTTAACCTCGCTGCTGTTGTTAAGCTTAATAAGGAAATCAGGCAAGGATCCTGCCATCAAGCATGCCGACTATGGAAATGAGAGATTCTTATCTTTAAGTCATCCTGTCCCTCTCGCAGCACACACCTACACACCCATACCAGCCAACACCCTCATAATGTGTCATGCAGGAAAACACTCAGACCAACCACATACTCACTTTGTCTCAGCACTCACATGTACATCTTGTAATCACGTTACTGATAATATCACTGTTCCTCTCCAATGTCCAGTGAGTTTGAAGATATGCATATAAGAAAAGGGAAAACCCGAGTACATTTCACACATAAAGGCAATTCAAACATCAAAAAGGAAAATACAGATTAAAACAACATTTTGGCGGCAGAAGTATAACTTAAATACACACCACTTCAGCTGCTACTTATATTACTACTTGTATTCATGTAGAAGTTGTACTGCCATTACTATGATTACAAATATAATATTTACTTGAAGATAACTACTTTTGTGGCTACTACATGTACTAATGGTACTATTACCTTTATTGCTCCATTACTAATATTATTACTACTAGTGCATTAACATGGCTGCCATTGTTTCTACTTCTGTTATGTAAGACAGATGATTGCAGATTGCAGTACATGTTTACGTACAAGGTGTTTTCCTTGGCTTTTTTAAAAATTTTTATCTTTAACATCAACAAATCAATGTGTTGTAGTTTAATTTTCCATATTTGTATGGGATGATGATGTTCAGTGAAATGAAACAGAGAAAAGCAGCCAATCCTAAAGAGTATTTATGTTTGCTTAACAGATTTACTGAAAAGAGTAATCAGTTATCAAAAATCGATGTGGTTTTTATTTCAGTATTTACTATTTGCGGAATGAATTAATCTTTTTAGAACTAGTTTCAATTCCTATTACATCACAATATTACTACTTTTACAGATATAACAACTGCCATTCTGTTGCAGAAAATACTGTAACTATTATTACAATGGATGTCACCATCTTACTACTACTGCAACTACTAAATGACAAAACACCTATTATCAGTAGTGTTGTCGTTTCACTTCTTTGAAATTTCTTAATGTTCCAGTGAGTAATTAATTGGCTGGGCTGGGTTACTATATACTAGTGTAGCTCTGCATTATAAGAAATAATTGGCTGCAGCTTATGTGCAGGTATTATTAAAGGGATGAATAAAGTCCAAATGGCACGCAGTTCTGTTTATATTACATTGGATATCTGCATACACAGATGTGTTCATACGTGTTTGTTGGTGTGTATGGACATATATTTTGGGCTTCAAGTGGATGGAGGGCAGACATGGACAGATGATGAACTTGATGAACGTCAACAGACCCATGCCTGACCCACACATCCATGTGGATTCGAAAAGTGACATCTGATATTGTTTTTTTAAATACTACCATGAGCTGCTGGTCAGAGAAGCTGCACCAGCTTGAACAGATGGTCATGCCCTCACCATAATTACTGGTTAAGGTGGTTACTAGCACCGGGTAATACAGTATTGTAAGCACATGTTCGTCGTGTGTGGTCAACCAGAATTTACCATCTAACTAGTGTCACTCAGTTCCTGACCAATAGAAGCCCAGCTGTTCCCGTCAGCACATCCGCTTTGTCTTCAGGACTGAGGCCTGAAGTTTTCTGTATGTTTACCAATGTGTGATATCAGGCTGATTTCAGTGTTTTCAAGCACTATGTTTAAATTTGACTACTTTTAAGAGACATAAGACATAATAATACATTACAATGCAGGTATTCAGTATTTCTCCCCAGAATTTTCTTTCTGGCAGCATGGATAAGTCTTTGAAACAATATTTGGATCTTCATATTTGGAAAATAAAACCTTTATCGCTTTATTTTATGAACCTGTAATTTCCAAGAGTACCATACAGAAGTGTATATTTTGATACTAATTACAGAGAAAGTGGAAACAAATGTCTCAGTAATTTGAGTTAGAATTTCCTGGACAGAGCTGCTGAATTTAAATAAAACTTGCAAAAGATGTAATTGAAGAGCTGAATCTGTAAATAAAATAAGAAAAAATTGACTAATTACAAAACGTTTAGACACACTGGCAACCAACTGTAGTTTGTGTTTTTTCAGCATAGAGATACATGCATGACGGAAGATTTCTACACTTGCAGCCACATACAGCTGTAGTATTTTTCAGTCACCACACTAAATCGAGTAAAATATTAACCACCTGGCTCGTCTCTTCTGTCAGAAATGTCACTTTCTTCTCTGCAGTTTGCTGCATTTCCTGATGTTCCACGTGTTGTTGGCATGGCATTTAAAGCAGAGGAGCATGACCTTTTGAATGTTAACATTAACACAAAAACTAATTTGAATCTTGCACACAGCTGTAAATAGAAGGTACATCACCCTGTTACTGCATGTGCCAGAGTCTAAAAATATGCAGTTCTGCAAAAAAAAAATCTACAGGAGTGTGCGACTCCCACTTTACAGAAAAACAGAGAGAGAGCGGTTTATAATGAGTTGAAGGTTTGTGCTTTGTTGACTTTGTTGTGTGCTAGCAACGGATGCCATCTATGAGCGTTTGGCTGTGCACATAATGACTGGATATGTAACAGGAGGATACCTGAAACCATTTGTTGTGGCCTCCATTCTTGATAAATTTGAGGTCAAAGTAAATCATCTGCATGATGTGTAGATTTATTTCCAATTTTTAGATGTTGGCAAGAAAACAAGTGAGCTACTACTGTATCCCGGTATCTATTAGATGTAGTGTATATTGGCTTGTGAGCTACTCAGATATGTTTACAGACAAAAGTTTGTTAGTTGACAACAGTATCTAAACATATCACAATCCACAAAGAAATAATCAGCTCCCAGTCAAAACGGCTCCCTAACCAAACCATGTCTGTTTAGTTCTGTGGAGATTATTCAGTTGAGATCCTACTATTATTTGTGTTACAATAATCTGCCAGTGATTTTTCTCTTAATTAATGGATTAATTTGCTTGTTTTGTTGCACCGGACCAACAGTCCAAAACCCAAATATATTCAGTTTGTCATCAAGCATTCACGATTAATTGGTAGATTTTCTATCGACATTGACTAATTGACCAATAGTTTCAGCTCTACGATCAGCTGTTCATTGTTAAGAGATGAGCAGCCTCCACATGGATGTTGCATCACTGAAAATCTACAGAAGAACAGAGACATGGAGAAAGATGAGAGAAACTGAAAATAAAGGAGACAAACATTTTGAGAGGTCAGGTGAGAGGAGTGTGTGGGCTTTATTTGGCTCCACAGATGGCACACACAAAATGTTAAATGTCAGCATGCAGCAATACCGTTGCCTCCTGTCAAACGCATCTCCCTGAATAGTAAAGCATGAAACCCACAAACCTTTTCTCAGTTTTGTTTTTCAGAAGGGAAAAAAAAACCCTGTTTCGCCTCAAAGCTGACTAAATATGGCATGTTTTGAGCCAAGATATATATTCACATTCCTGGAACACATACAGTATCCTCGCCACTCATCACCTGTTTATTTATCAGAAACAGTTTCTGTAGGATTCCCCTATCACAGGGCTGTCTGTTCCTGTCTACCAGTCACACCGCCCTGTGCGAGGAAACAATCTGTTAATTTGAGGTACAGAGATCATGTGCCGAGCGATCACAGGCGACCTGGTTACTGCCTCCCTCTTATCTGATCTGCCTCTTGCTGATCTGAAGCTCTGTGTCATTAATAAAGCAGAACTCTGACATGAACTGGACTTTCCCATCCTTTTTTTTTAATATCGTATTGATCAATTCTGACCAAAATCTCCTCACTTCCACACTTCCGTCTTACCTGCCGGGGTGCAGCTCTACAATAAAGCCTTAAGAAGCGGCTGTCTCATGTGTTTTCAGTATTTCAAGTCAAAAGTAATTTCTTATTATTTATTTTTCTTACCCTTTTTAGAGAAAAGGGTCTTCTGAGTAGGACCAAACAGATAAAGTGGCTTGTTTGATTTATTGGTTGATATTAGTTTATTGCAGATATATCTCACTGTGTACATGTTGGCTGATAATTAACGAGAAATTGCAGCAAAGGAATGCCAAATATACTGTGTGATTGAAATGGTTTATTAACCTCTTTTAATTTCTTTGAACTCACTGCTACTTCCTTCTCTGCGTCTTGTATTATTTTGCTGTGTAGTTAAATAAACAACATATTTCCATAATTAGGTCAATTCCATCTCCACTCTCAAACTGGCTGGAAATGTTACATGGTTTCTCGTGTTAAAGTATGATCAGCATCTCACCCTGTTCCTCATGAAAAGGAGTGGGCAGCTAAAGCTAGGATGACTGGTGGGAAATGTTCGGTTTTGATTGGCAGCTGATTCAGCAGGACCACTGAGACACAGCGTAAACAAAGCTACACTCAGTTGCCAGTTTTATGAGGAACCCCTAGCTAAAGTTAATGCAGTCTAACGCAACCGTCCTGCAATAAATCCTACCATCTTCATAAAGACAGAGAGGTGTTTTGGTTATTTAGCTTACCCCTGTTGGTAATGGGGTGGACAAAGTAATAGACATCTGTCACTATAATGCAATACAGTTCAACAGCACCACAAACTTCAGTCTCTAAAATGATCATAAAATTAAATCAGCACTTGTCTAAAATAGTTTAAACAAAAACTGAACATGATAGAAGATGAGTGGCTAATTATTTTATTATCTAATCTTGCCTGCAAACTGATGTTGGCCAATGTTTGTTTGGTCTCTCGTTCAGTAAGTCAAGATGCGAGTGCCCATGTCTGTGGATATAGGAGACATTAGCTAGAAAGCTAACGTGGAACAGAACAGGACATAAGACTTACAAAGCAGATCTATATGCTGTAGAAGAACAAAAAACATGCAGTTTTATTCTGTATGGTGGACCTGCCTATGTGATTTATTGTTGCACTGCTTTCAATTACCGAGAAAGCTGCCAGCTAGCAAACACAAAAGTGACTAAGATGGCATCGACAAATCAAGAGAGTCTTTTGTCTTGGGTCAGATAATTTTTTATTATCTTTACTGTTGTGAGTCAGCAGTAAGTTGGAAAAGACCATTGCCAGGACTGCCCTGGAGGGCTGCAACCTGGCAGAAAAGCCGTGTGCTCTACAGTGAAGCAGTGTGTTATCTTTCTATGCTCACTTGTTTATATATGTGCGCTCAGATAATTAGCCAATTGTTGATGTCTGAAAACTTACCACAAAGCCACCACTGTTTTTAGATTTTCATGATTCATTTCAAATGAAGGATGGATTGAGAAAAGTCTGCGGCCTTCAAGGCTCAGCAAAAATCCTTTACAGAAACCCACTGCTTAAACTCAAACCTGCTTGGTGGTCAGCAGTTTGGTCAGAATCCATCATGACGGTGGAAAAAGCTGCCTGGGTGTGAAAATTATGGTACTGATATTGATCTGTCTGAATTAGCTTATTGTTCTTTAAGCTTTTGTGAAGAATACTTTTTAAAGTTGTCGCAGACACAGTGAAGTGACGAAGAAGGTGAAAATGAAAGTTTTTATTATGAAATGTGAATGAAAAGACAAACAAATGGTGTGGATCAGCTCCCAGGGAGCCTTTGCCCGATCCAAAATCCTCATCACCATTTAATGTCATCCACTTTCACATTATGACTTATCGCTTTGATCATCTTTGCACAATCGAGCATTATGCATGTAAAATTCTCTAGGCTTGTTTGGCACAGTTTCATAAAAAATTCAGCAACAAGTAAGTCTATCCTCTGCTGGTCTGGAAAGTGTATTTCCTCAGAAAAGCCTTATGTGAGAAGATGACTGTGAACTATATTTCACAGTAGGTGAGGAGGACTTACTGCTGCCAAGAAAAATAACTCCTCATGATGCGACAGTCCTGCACTCTATTAACACATCTAATTGGATTTTCAATACACTTTGACTCACTGGGATCCATCAAACCTCTGCCAAATCTCAGAGGTGTCAATCACAACAGTTAACATATTTAATAATTCATATTGTCTTTAGCTTCTGCTTATTCTTTTCCTCAATATCCTAGGTGACAGTGATGCCCCAGTAGCTAAAAATGCTGCTTATGATTTGAATCTAAAATTTGGTTATCAACAAAAGAAAGGCACCAAAGTCAAACATTTGTCATCCACTATTGTGACACCTTAGAGCCTGAGCTAGGTTAAATAGTGACTTGCAAATATTTCATTTCAACATTTAGTTTAGCTTGGAGTTACCAAATCACTTGGGTGTACCCTGGTTTATCACATGGGAAAACACTCAGTACTTCTTTTAAAATATCAACAAATTAAGCAATTGGTGTGTGTGTGTGTGTGTGTGTGTGTTTCCATTGTGGGAGGAAAATGTGTGAAATGTATAAAATGTTGCCTTAAATTACATGTCTTCTTTCACACTTTTCATTGCTGTGTTTCTTGTGTCTATATTTGTATTAGAAACAAAATCACGCTGGTGGGCAACAATGCTCAGGTGCTGCCTTAGCTTTGTGGCTTTAGGCATATTCTGTTAATTATCAGGAAGCACACAGCATTTGGAACATTTGTGACTCCGGAGTTTATTTAGTTGCCTGTTGTTGTTATAAAGTGTTTTTTCCCAATCTGCTGTGCCCCAAATAATATATTCTATCACCCTGCAGGCAACACAAGTTCAGCTCTTATGCAAACTTTTCAGATATCTGCAAATGAGTCCAGTTTTAGCTTTACATGTCTCACTTTAAGGTCTGATGCTGGGGGGCGTTACCCATCAGTGTTGCCATGTCTATGACCACTGCTGTGATAGGAGGCACAGTGACGATCAACAACTTTTATTTACTCTGGGAAAGGTTATAAATATGCTATTATAGAATATTAGTTATTTTTTTCTTTCCTGTCTGGAATAGACTGCTAAATCAGTTTGTTGTCAGTTTTGTGTTTGTTCTTGGATGGAGCTGCTGTCGAGGTTTTAACACATAGGAAAATAATACAATACAATAAATGCAAGATTATTTTGGGCACTCACAACACAGCTGTGTCTCTTAACTCATCACTGTTGTACTACAACCACAGTGAAGAACATTCTTTGTCATTTCTTGTTGATTAATTACTGTAATTATTTGTAATTAATTATTTGCTTTAATTTCCTTTCCAACTTTCATGTGATCTATGGGAGAACCGCAGATCACATGAAATATAGAAATGAAATTAAAGTAATCGTACAGAAAATGTGTCACATGGCACCTGATGCTCTAAATTTGTAGATTCAAAGTAAATTGAATATTTCATCAGTACTGTAAGGGAAAAAAACACCACCTCAAATTATTGTTGTGTCCTTAAAATCAGGTTATCTTTCAACAAGTGAAAATATCTGCCAGTGCCGTGAGATATAGCCACCAGCTTCCTTTAAGAAAAAAAAAGCTTCTCAACTGTGAGTCTGTGCTATTGTGTGTTTATGTTTGTGTAAGAGTATGCGTGTACTTGAGACCTCTCCCACTTGTGGTTGTCTTGCCTCCCAGACCGTAGGAGGCCTGCAGTCTCTCACATCAGGGCAGCTAGATGTCTGCATGCCACCAACATACACATTCACACACTCGTTCACACACACACACACACACACACACACACACACACACACTGTTCTTCAGTGTAGGGGCTGATAAACAGACACACATGTTTTGAGGAGAGGAGTGCTACGATTTAAGGACACATTGCGAGGCAAACAATCAGTTTACCTCCTACCTGACCAGATAAAATCAACTTCTTACTGTTAGAAGATGCACCGACATGTTTAAAGTGTAAATACTGTAAGGATGACTGAGAATCTACACATAAAAAAAAAATGTTTACAGAAAATTTTGTGTTACAGAGATTTTATGTTTCTGCAGTTTTACATTTGATGCAGTATTTTTTTAGCTCTTAGTTAAAATAATAACTTTGCAGAGAGGCAGGTAAAGAGCATTAAAGGAGATGTTGAAGAGTGGTTTATTGCTTGATGAAAATTCATAAACCCACACTAAAAGTCACAGGTTTGATTCTTGCAACAGCCAATGTAACAAATAACAGCCTTGTATCTGGTTAAAGCAAGCTTGAAGTCTCTCTGTTTACAGTGTATGCTGCACTGGACAAAACACCCGCTAGGCTAAATATTTACAATGTAAACTGGATACTAAAGTATTTGAGTGAGATTTTAAAGAATAAGGCTGACAATATTATATTTTCTTACTGTCAACAAATTCCAATTGTGGGTCTTTTGTGGGCCACATTTACTCTGAACAACCCACCACTACAGAGACCTCTCTTCTAGTATAGTTTGTGCAGTACTAAGTTGTTTGTACGTTGTGGTGACAAAGATAATCACTGATTGCATTACGTTTGAGTACATGAAACGCTATATTTATGTACCACGCCAGAGTCGAAGGGAGGCAGTCGAGGTGGTTGGTGAGTGTACAAAGTGCAGGACTGTCAGAGGCATCCTGACTCCTGTCGGCGGTTAGGGAAAGATTGTGGTTTGGTTAAATGTTGATAATTGCGTATGTCATAAATACATTTTCTGTATTAAACAAGACTATGATGTTAACCTTTGTCTCTAGATCCTTCACACTTTACATATAGGAAGAGAGTGGGAGTCAGTGGTGCACTGTTCTGTAAGCTTCGTTGCACTTGGAAACAGCAGGCAGTTCTGTTTTCTCTTGGATTATTTTATTTCATGGCATTTTAACAATATAGCCATATATTGTAGTGTAAATGAATGGCATACACTACTGATAGATTCATAGAATGTCTCTTTTCTAGATCTCAGCCTGTCAAACTTTCAAATTAGATCACAACAAAATGACAGAGAGGTTCTCCACAGAGAAAACATTGTTATGACCTTTTAATATTCACACTGACTGTAGGCGTGTCACCTTCTCTGATTCTTTCTCAGTCCAACTGAACCAAAGTGTTGACTTGGCCTCTGTCAGCTTGTGTGATTTCAGTGACTGAAACTTGATTGACCAAGCAGTTAGCTGTTGGTTTTTACGGCAGCCTTCCTGCGTTTGAAATTATTTTCCTGCCCTCTAATTGCAGCCAAGACTACTAATTGAATGTAAGCAGATGTAATAGGCCTTTCACTTGCGGACCTCCACTTGCAGTAACCACCTTTTTCTGATTATTAAGTGTCAGCAAATACAGTGTGTATATTCTAAAATAGCTTGGTGTAGTGCAGGAATTGGTTATAATCTGGGATTGTGCAAATATAAATGCAGTGATATACAGTAGCCTATGTCTTTTCCTTCGTCCTTGTTAAGTGAAACAAATAAATAAGCTTTTCTATATTGTTCTAGCTGAGTGAAATTAACAGCGAATGTCTCTGTAGTTGTCATATCAGCATTACTAATAACAGTTTCTCAGAATTCTCTTCTTTGTTATTGGCCTGACTCCAGACATGTTGGAGGTTTCTCTACTAGAGAAAACGGAGGCTAAACTGCAGACTGTTCTGCACCATTAAAGTCGCCCGTCATACAGTGAACACCTGATGATGTTTAACTGCCCCATTGAGAGACTAGGGAGGTATTTTGTTCCTGCAGTGGTTAGATGTTCTTTAATCAGCATCTGTATGTGAAACTCTGATCGCGCTATCTGATATCTGAGCACTTTAATGTTGATTAAACATTTCAAGTTTAGAAGTTTTTAATTTTAGTAATTTTAAACTGCCAGTATGCTTCATCAGAATGGCTTGTCCGGTGGTCAAATAGCTTCAGAAACCCCCTATCCCCACGCTTTTGATACGTCTGACTTGAGCGAGGGGTGGCGGTTCTGACCATTTCTTGAACCGTCAACATTCACACCCACATAATTCCTGCAGTGATTGGCCAGCTGTGCAGTCAAGAAGAAGGAACAAGGGTTTGATCTCTCTCTCTCTCTCTCTCTCTCTCTCTCTCTCTCTCTCTCTCTCTCTCTCTCAGCATCTCTTTTTTTATACATTACTATTTCTGTCACTTTTCATGTGAACAGCCGAATGCAATGCTATGATTTCCTTCCAAGAGAGACAGTCTGAAAATGAGTGCTAATGTCCTCATTTTTAATCAATATCACATCCCCCACCTCCCCACCCCCTCTCTCTATGATGGACGCCGTTTGACTCTGCCTTCCAGCATGGCCGTAACGGCTATAAATACTTGGTTACGTGGTCAGACAACACGTTTTACAAGTAGTTAGTTCTCTTTGAGCATAACCTGAGCCTTAAACTTTGTCTTGTGGAATTATGTTCTACACAAGGACTTTATGTTTACTGTTGCACATTCATAGTTTAAGTATTTATTTAATTGTGTATGTATTTCTTGGTGTAAAAATGGCCAATACAAACCCAACAACAGCTACAGTGGTGTTAAATAAGATACTTGAATATTTATTTTGTATTTTATGTTTATATAGTGCATTATTTAAATGCTAAAATCATCTTGTGTTTCTTGTCAGCACACATTTGAATGGAGTTTTGTTTTGCTTGTTGCCTGTTGCTGGGGAGTGTTGGTCAATGAAATGACCTGTGGTGTGTGAAACCGCCTGTGAGTTCAGTGGGTAGTGAACTGCTCATGTTGTCAGCCATTTTGTGTACGTCCTAATATAAACACCAATGCAATGAACTGGAAGTTCAGTCTCTGAAAATTCACAGAATGCACTGTCAAAAGTGCTCGAGTATCGTTGCTGTGTAGTGGTTAAACAAACTCTTGTTGACTTCCTCTCTTTGACTTCCCCTTGGACGACCCCTGATGCCATCTTAAGTGATGTTCCAATGATGTGGCAAGTGGATATCTGTGACATTGTCCCATCAAGAGCTGAGTGTCTTTCACATCCATTAAAAACATTGCTGATAAATATAGTCTAGGCTACATGCAATGAACACCACATATTTTGTTCTGTTGTGGGAAATTTTGAGGGCACTTTAGCGGATCAATTTTAAACTCACTGCTCAGGCACTAAAATGATTGAAATGTGCACTGTTAGGTAGGATATAGATAGTATTCTCAGACATACAGAAGATTGATCCTGGTAAAGTTGTCAAGTGTAGTGTTGCTGAAAATCTTGCAGTCATTCACACACATTTCCCTGTGTCAGTTGCCAGAGTAACCACAGACCACCAGTGTCAAAACATATGGAGCACACGATTTGGGGTTAAGTGCCTTGCTCAAGGGGACTATGATAATATTTTTTGAGGTGGGGGTGAGGATGAGTATTACTCATTCACTTTCTCCGCATAGTTTTTTCCGAGCTTGACTTTCTTGCCATTTTATTTTATGCCAGCAGCATGCAGCCAGGACGTGGTATTAGTCACAATGAGTAAAGTTCAAACCACTTGATTTAATCCTTGATACCACATGACTCAGACCTCACTCAAATCACCTTTACTAGACAAATTGATTTTATATGACCATTTGGAAAACAATGCAGACGACTTGCATAAAGCACCAGAAAGTATAATAACGTATATGTTTATTTATTTATTGTTTATTTGTAGAGGGACAAGTGTGTAGCATACACCATTGCCATATACCACAGCATTTATAGCCTAAGCTAATTTGTAATGCATGTCCTCAACAACAAATACACAAGAGACTCAGAACTCAACAAGAAAAATACAGTCAGAACAATACAAGACAAACTAATTCAACAAAGAATGGCAACAAAAAGCACCAAATCTTTCATGTTCATGAAGGGATAGTTATCTTGAGACAAATTCAGTTAGTGTGGAGGTGTGAGGCCTAGTTAAAATTGGTCGTCTTCACTTTCAACAGATGGTGGTGTCGTTTTCACATCTCTTCAAAATGGAGACCACAGCTCTCCTACACTTTTTGTTCTTTCTCTGTACAGCCTCCCATGTTATTTGCAGCAGATCTACAAGCACCAACCAACGTGTCTATCTGTCTTACTTTACTATCTCTCTCTCTTTCTGTCTCTCTCGCTCTCTCTTTTTTGGGCTTCTTCATACCTTTTTTTTTGTTGTTTCACTTTTCTCTTGTTTCTGCTTCAAAACAGTCAGAGGCACACAAAAAAGAGAAAAGCAGGTTTTCTACTCCTCTCCTTGCAGTGAAACTGAATCAAAAAGAGAACTACTTTGATCGATGAGGCATTAAAGGTGACATGATTCAGACTGAACCCACGTTTCAGAAACTAACACTTCATAGTGAAATTTAAACTATGACTAGTAAATATAACAGAGAATTAATGACTAACCTTTTTTTAATGTATATATCAAAAGTCTCCCACATTTCTCTTCGGTACATTTTTACCTATTTCATTTTTTAACTGCACCCTTCTGTTTTACTTTCTTCTTGTTTTATTTACAGTCTATCTTTCTACATAAAATATTGGTTATATAAAATTGGGGGACAATAAATTTGAGCTAGTGAATCTAAACAAGAAAAAAGTTTATTTTATTTTTTTTATTTATTTAAATGCAGAACTTAAAAGATTTACAAATGTTCTTATTTGTGGAAAATCTTTATTTTGATCTTAATACCTTCCTTCTTTCTTTTCTGCTTATATCTTGCCCTTCTTTCTTTCATTTTCTCCCCTCTTTCAACTTAAAAATATCAGCGACAGAGAAAGAGGAAAAGTATTTCAGCTCCTACCCACCGTCCTCTCAGCTTCCTTTTCACTTTTTGAAACACGCTTGATCACATCAAAACCCAGCCTCGACGTCTTCTCCTTTGCTCTCTGACTAATTTTGATAGTAAAAGACGCCGAGTAAAGCTGATCTGTCTCCCCTTTATATTTTTAGGCAACACAGTCATGCTGGATTATGTCATGTTTTCAAATGAAACTTTGTAAAATAGGTCGGTGGGACGATCGTCTCCAGCGACGGCTGTTTACATCCCACAGAGACAAACCTAGGCTCCGCAGTCTGGGGAAAAATTGTCCATCTTAGTTCTGATTTGACTTTGTGTTTACTGTGTTTGTCGGACGCTAGAAAATTGTAGTCGGAGGCTGGTAGTTTTTTTTTTGTCATAGGCCCCTAAACGTTCCTCAAACGGTCTAAGTGTGAAAGCAAACAGTAAACTGTTGATGTTGGTGTAGAAAAGAATGCTAAGTAATTATTTGATGTTTGATTTGTGCACAAAGTGTGGTTTGCTTGCTTCAGGTTTATATTTTTTGATAAATAAAACTACCAGTAATAGTGAAACTCTGAATCAGAATGAGACTGTGATCGACGATCCTTTAAAAGGTGACATATAAACTCTAGTGGGTGGAGAGTTAAATGTTGGCAAACGGTTATTTTCTTCTTTAGGTGCAATCTACACTTCTCAAAGTGTGATGCTTTAGAGTGATATTTAATCTATTACTAACAGAAGCTTAATGTGCTGAAACATTTTTAGTTTCTTAAAGAATATTCTTGGCAGTATGTAATTCCATACCTACATTTAAATACTAGTTTGTAAAGGGGTTGTGCCTTTCAAGCTTGTTTAGAAATTATACTGATTTAACTAAATTAAACAATACATATTCTACCATATAAGCATTGTCCCATTTTATTTTATCTATAAAATGATTGGTCATATTGAAAGTGAAGCAGATGCTTAAACTCTAACATGACATTTATTTGTGTCCAAGATAGACATTTAAAAAAACTATGCTGCTCAAAAAATGTATGCTCTAACTTGTGAATGTATTTTGTGTTAATTGGTGTCAGACTTGTTTTCTTCTTATAAATAAATCCATAAAGTCATACTGAAACTATGATGCTTTGGAGTGATAATATTACCAGAGCACCAGGGGAAATTTTAACAACCCACTCACTTTCGACTGGAAAAAATCTTTTAACCTTTTCGGCAACAACAAATGCATGTTTAAAAAAAAAAGAAGAAGAAAAGGGGGGAAAAAAGAGTGAAATGAGGGTGGCTGAATATTATCAGGTTGTTGTGCGCGCGCGTGTGTGTGTGTGTGTGTGTGTGTTCACTGCTCAAACCTCAAAGTAAAAATCCTGCTGTTCGGTGCAGATTGAGAATTTTACAGGATCACAGAATCATCTTAACAGTCATCACAATTTCACGTTCTTTTTTCTTTCTCGAGTGTTAGCATTTTTTTACATTTTCTATTTCACATCGTATACATGCCTGCTCGATAATTTCTTGTTTATGACTGAGACGAGCAGTTTCAAAATGAGACTTGCAGTATTTCACAGCACATCACGTATGCACGATGTTGGCAATATTTCTTTGTATTGATGTGTCTCGTGATGTGATTATTGTAGTTACACGTTAATTCATGATTCTGAATGTTTTGCTGAGTAGTAAGTTTTGATTACTGATTTGAGTGTCTGTGTGTTGGCTACATTTACTCCTGCTGATGACTCAAATGCAGCTTAACATTTTAATCATTAAGGTAAAATTAAATTTAGTGAAGAGCTTCAGAATTATTTTGACTTACTTTTTTTTTTCTCATAGCTCACCCTGTTGATTGGTTAAATAATTCCTTCAGTATTGTGTTTTTTGTTATTGTAGTTGTTGTTGTTGTTAAGGGAAATTTGAAAAATATATACAGTATACAGATACTGTTTTTTATATTTGGCTCTGCTGGTGAGACATTAGTTGTTCCTGTTGCCAATTATAATCCCTAATCCCAATTATTACCCTGATCATTCTCTTTTATGAAAATGCTTGTATGCGGTGGTTAGTTTAAGATATTAAATGTCAATCTGAAATGAGACAATGAGTAAATATAAACATGTTTATGGTTTCAGTGCAGACAGTGTTGTGTGGGTGGCATCACTTTGTTGCCATCAGTGACTGTTTGACTAATCAACTCACTAACTTGTTCCGTGTGTGCATAACTCTGTCTGTGTGTGTGTAATAATGCAGCTACTGTATTTATCTGTGTATATTGTTCTGTGCATGTATGTGTGTGTACATATGCACTGTACTGTATATCTGCATAGATCTGTGTGTGTCTGTACATATTGGGCTTTTGTATATGTGGTTGTTTATTTCTGTCTGCTAGTGTGTGTGTGTGTGTGTGTGTGTGTGTGTGTGTGTGTATGAACATACAGTAATTATGTGACTATATTTACACATTAGAAATACTTTTTCAGTATGTGTGCAAATATGTATTTTCTTATACACATATTACAACTACTGCTGTATGTGGAAATGTGTATGTTTTAATTCTGGCTGTGTATATTTCTTTGTGTAGTGTGTGTACTTGCTGCAGTTTATGTCTGCAGTTGTGTTCATGTCTTTGTCAGGCTACAGTATGGTTTACTGTGTGTGAACATATATGTTTGTGCTTATTACACATATACAATAATTACTACTACTGTGTGTGTGTGTGTGTGTGTGTGTGAGAGAGAGAGAGAGAGACCATATTGTATGTCTATTTGTGTATATACAGTATTTATGTGCATTTAATTGTACAGAATGTGTCTGTGTGGACATGTAAAGATATTTGGCAGTATAATAAGTGATTATTATGCCTTCTACTGCTACTTGTGCGAACATAAATGCACTTGTGTTTGTGAATGTGTACATTTATTTCTGACTGTTTGTTGTTCTACTTTACTTTGTCTGTACCTTGCAGGGGTGTGTGTTTGTCTATATGCTTCATCCATATGCAGGCTACATCTGTGTACAACAGTATGGGTAAATTTATGTAATTATCACACATAATATTACTACTAAAAAAACGTGTGAACGAATGTCTACTTCTGTATATGCAGTATGCATGAATATGGATCTAACAAGTGTGTGTTCTTGCTTATCTGCAGATAGAGAGGAGTGAAATTAAAGGGAAAAACCTGCATAGCATAGAGAAACATACACTCTAAAATCACTGTGTGATTGAAAAAGTGGTGTTATTTTTTTCGTATTCTTGTTGGGATATTTACTCATTTTGACTCAGTGTTTGACACAACAAACTCAAGTTTTTTTCGAGAGTCACAGATTTATTGTTAGTTGAGCAAAACAATGTGCATATGACATTCTAAACGGCAAAGGATACACACATTATAAACAAATAGTAACATGTAAGTTTAAAAAGAGCTATAGCAAATTATAGGAGTTTGCCACCACACAGTACCAAATGCAGACTCTTCCACAGGACATGCACGGCCACTGAATGTTTTGAGGAAACTGATGTGAATCAGTAGCAGCATTGAAGCAGCTATGGTACTTGATTTTTTTCTTTGTCAACCATCTGCATATGTTGACAAAGAACACATCTTTATGTATACAGATGTGTGTACAGTATTTGTCACTTTATGTTACGTGCTAATACGTAGCTTATGAGTGCGCACAGCACTGTGTATGTATTCATTTGCATGCACATGGACGTGTGAAAAAGCTTGTTCCCTCTTCTTGCTGCTCATCGTCCGTCTAGCCTGGCTGACATTTACACATTCAAATCAGAGGCCGTTTGAGGCACATGACAAGATTTCATGCCTTGTGAAGATTATCACCTACATTACTGCAGTATGTAGGGAAACTGTTTCATACTCACTCATCAGAGATGTGATGCTCTGTTGACGTCAAGTTAAAGCCTCACATCTCCCAGAAGTCAACTTTTCAGGAACTAAGAGGCACAGCCTTGTTTTTAGCTTTACCACCACATTGTGAAAACTTTGTTTGTGTTCTTTGAAAGTTGGTTCATAGTATTGTTTGCTGGTGTGTTTGGGCTCCTGGAGACACTGGTCTCCTTTTTCAACACCTAAAAAAACACATCTTTACTTTCCCCAATTTTAGGAAAATTGCTTATAGACAGTATTTTGAGCTGATATCATGTTTCAGAAGTTCACCACAAAAATGACACATTACATCTGTTATGACTGTTTGTGTTCCTTGAATTGAAGTTTTATAATAAAAACACACATTTTAAAACATACTGCACCTTTCTTTGTCTGTGAATGACTTGACTTGTTGACACATAGCCCACATAACATACAATATATAATAGGGATGAGTGAGAACATTATTACCTGTATCTGTTATACCAACTAAATGATATGTTATTGAATAGGCGGGGCTTAAATCGGACGTGGGCGGGATTAACCAGAAGTTGTTGATTTAAGGCTGAAATTGATATGAGTTTATCAGAAGTTGCTATATTGCAGAACTATTTACAGCCTCATAATTGTGCTTCAGAGCAATGTTTTTGATCACAACTATTTACAGAACAAGTTTAATTTATAAAAGTTGCCATATTTACGACTATAGGTATTGACACATTTTAGTCGGATACTGATAAAAATCAAATTATCTGAGACTCGTTTCGTACTCGCTCAAGTACTCACTCAACCCTAGTATAGAACATTAAATATTTCCTTATTTGGTGTAATAACAATACTTCATGGTCGTATTTTGTCACTTTCATAAAATGTGCAGTTTGTGGCTTACACTTCAATACTTTTGTACATATTGGCTTTTAATAATGTCAGAAAGCAAATTTTACACACAAACTGTTCTTTTACACATAGAGCAGTGAGGGCTGTAGGCCCCCCAAAAGGAGGAAGTATTGTCAATGTCAACAAAACACAATGGTTAAAGAACATGACGTATTTGTTTCCGCTACTGTATGCCCTACAGCACTCTAGATGGCTTGTAAACTTTTTATCATATTATGAAGCATTTCTCTTTCTCCTGAATCATTTTTGTTTTTTAGAGGAATTAACAATTTAATTGTTTTCATTTTACAGACTGAAGCTGGAGAAACCATCTTGCTTTGGGTCAAACGTTAGCTTATGGGTTATGATTGATGGAAGCTGGATCGAAACTGACTGCTGTAGAAGTCTCCAGTTGTTTTCCGTGCTGTTTGGTTCTGAATGAGAGTGAGCGAACCTGAGCAATATAGCAAACACGAGTTACAAATATCTTTATATTGTGGCATGAGCATGTGAAAAACTGCCCTTTCAGTAAGAAGGTGGCTGTTCAGTATGTGAAGCAGTGTTGCTTAAATATCATACGTCAGTGACGTTTTCAAGGTTTCGAGTGGGCCAAGCACGTTTTCTGTTCCCTAGAAATCCTTGACATTTCTAGAAGGATGGTGATAAACACGTTGTTGAAAATATAACCTTGAAACCCTCATAGCATAAACACTTCATATCCTGTGTTGATATACCAAACACTCTCTGATGTCTACTAGCATTGCTTGAAGTGGAAAAAAATAAGTGCCAGTACTGTGCAATTCATCTCCAGTACACTTTCTTTTTTTTTTTTGGAAAATCCAGCAAATATCTTCTCACAGTCCGCTAGCTGTTCGTTCTGTGTGTGCGCTGAAAATAAATAAACCTGGTGTTTGTACATAGCCCAGCTCTGTAAATGGGAAACAGACAAACACTCTCCCAGCCATGATTTGTGTGTCAGGTAACGTTAAATTATCTGCCCACAGACATTCAGCATACTTTCTAGTTTGCCAAAATCTGCTGCTGTTGTGATAAGTACATGGTAGATTTATTTATCATTTTACAATACAGGGTTGTATAACCAGATGAAGTTTAAGGGAGCCGCTGGCCGCCACACCTGCATGCGCCACCTTTGCCACGATGTCAGCTATAGCAGCAGGAGAGTTGGGAGTATCGCTGTCCGGAGCTGGTGTGCTGGGTCTGAGACGTCTCGTCCTCTCTGCATGTTAGATTCACTGCAGCAACTATAGTGACAGTTCGCTAACCCACAACATAGCTAAGCTACATACTTGCTGTGTTGTTGTACACTGTATAGCATGCTATTGGATTTCTTGAAAATCGCATACCCCACCATACAGTACAGTAAATAAATTATACTAGGAGATATTACTGATGTTCACAACATGTACATACAAACAATATTTATTGATAGGATAAGTGAATATGACAGGGTTTGTGCTTCTACTGAGCGTTACCTAGTGCCTCAGGGGTAATGCAGTTTATTTAGGGGCATTGAATGAATGAATTGAGAACATGATATGGATAGGGCAGAAAAGTGTACCGGCAGCGTTTGAGAAGTGCCAGTGATTGTTACACCAAAAGACTAAAATATAAAAGTAAAACTGTCTATTAATCTATTCCCAATTCTGGCTCCTTCCATTTCAACAGGATAATTTATTAATTGAGTCCTTTCTTTTGATGTCCTTATGTGTTTGGAAACCCTGCTGCAGTGAACAGTGTAAAACCAACCTGCAAATGGGAAGTCAGCCAATCTACCAGCCTGCCTCCTCACTGCCACAATACCACAATATATTTCACATGCTTTGCAGTAATGTTAGCTTTAACTCTGGACTTTGTGTTGGTGGGTGCTGGGCTCCTGAAGTGATGTGTGGTGTATTACAGAGAACAAAATCTATCAAATCACTTCAACTAAATAATGTAAACTGGACAGTTATAGTTATAGAGTTTAGAAAAATGTTCAGTTTTTCTAATTAATCTATTTTAAAACCACATTCTCTCTCCTGAAAGGTCATATTTTGAACTTTTTGTTAGATCTTTACACCAGCATGTTTAGTTCAGTAAAATAAAGTATAGTAAATAGTTGTAACATCTGTGTGGGATTTCTGAATGTAAGACTGTAGTCCTCTTTCCACAGCTGGTTACCTACGGCACATAATTTGGCAGACTTTCTTGGCAACCCCATGTCAGCACATGTTGTCATGTTAATTTATTTGTTGCAGTAGGAATCATCATAAGCTTAGACTTATTAGGTGAATTTAAGTCCTCCACTTGTTATAGTACATATTTATTTTTACATAATGCTTGTGTTGTATAATAATAAAAACTTGGGATGGGGGTTAGAAAGACATAACAAATATGGAATATGCCAGACTAGTGCTATTACCAACAACACTATATATATCTTATCTTTCACCCTAACTTGTACCAATTATTAATGATTAAAATGTTAATTCTATCAGTATTTACATGGTTCTTCACAACAATTTATAAGAGTTAACACACATCCACTGAGTGAGTGAGTGAGTGAGTGTGTGTGTGTGTGTGTGTGTGTGTGTGTGAGATCACGGTTGATGTGGGACCAATCTAGTCAGTCAGTTTTAGATTGTTGACATACAAAGGTGTAATCTAATAACCATAGCAATCGTGAGAGCACCTTAATATAGCATTGTTGACTGGTGACAAACAGGGACAGATTAATACATTGATTCAACTAAGGTAATTGGTAATATTCTGCAGGAATCCTGTTATTATTGACATTCAGTTAAAGGGAGAGTAAGTAATTCTGCAGAGAGATTGCTGATATTCAAACACAACTCCTAGACACACTCGTCCCTTCAGAACTAGCGAACTGTGAGGAAATATCCACTTAATTTAACAAAAAGTGTATTTGATTACAATCACTTACTATCCCTTTAACACTCTTTACATACTATCATTTGATCTGGTGACAAAAGCCGATTACTTCTTAAATATCCTGTGGACAAGGTGGTATCGCTGCTGCTGTTGGCTCTAGTCTCTGTAGCTCTGAACCTGACCTGGTTTAAACTGAGGATTTTGACATTTTACAATAAATTTAGTCTAAATAAATATATAAAAAAGGAAATCCAAACCTAGATTCTCATTCAGATAACCTCATTTTACAGTAAACATGCATCTCACAATGTTTGATGTGCCGTGCCTTGCTACATGTGTAAATACACAATTAGTGCATAACACATTAACAGTGTTGACAGAGTGTTTGGAAGGATTGTCTGCCGGTGAGGTGTTTCATCTCCATCTGTCAGGACATCTTACAAGGACAGCAGCTGTTCTTTTGTGGCTGATCATGTGTGCAAATACAGTGCATGTAAAGTGCGTTAAATGAGGCTCGTTAAGCAATTACCACATAACGAAGCTTACACCTGGTACTTTTGTTTTATTTAAAATTGAGACATGAATTAATTTTTATTATCTGGATGTTTTCCTGAACATTTTTATTACTGACTCATAAACTTAGACACAATTAAGCTTACTATAAATAAACACACACAAGTGCTTTAATGAGAACAGACTGTCGTGCTGCCAACAGTTTTAGTAAATGTACTGAATAGCTACGTTTTAGTCCAACAACACATCTTTCTACAGGATAACCATTCCAGGGGGCAAAGATTCAAATGGTTGATTTTTTTGTTCCTAGACTTGTTTATTTTTTTTTCTAGATGCTAGTAGTCAAGTGACTGCTTCTGTGACATATTTTAAGCTCAGATGACAAGTCCTGACAGTAACGACAACACAATCAGGAGCTGAGAGGAGTAATACAACTAAAAAAGCAATGGCATCAAGTCTAGATGCACACAGAAGGCATAAAAGAGACGTAACACATCATCTCCCATGGGCCTAAGCATACTACTGGACCCAATAGCCTAATATTTTATGAATGTATGCTCAAAATTACTGACAGGCGCATCTCTAATCATTAAAGTCAATAGTCAAAGAAAAAACTCATACATCAATTCAACACACAATTACAGGCAATTTAGCCTACAGGGACTGGTAGAAGTGGAGTGAAATGTTTGTGCAGGTCTCCAAATCTGAGATAATGACTTTTACGGGTGGGTGGAGCGTGGATGGTACATGGGGATTCGGATGATATCAGATCCGATCCACGCATCACTGCCCCAGCCACACTTGGCAGAGATCTGCACTGTACTTAGTGGAGTTTTGTCTTCTCTTTCAATAGGAAACATTTCTCAAAAGTTTTATATGAAGATTATATTTAGTTTTCATCTTGACAGTGTCAGATATGCAATATTTTTCTTATCAGTCCCCTCAAGAAGAATAGATTAATATTACGTGATGAACTTCTGTCAAGTTTCTGCCACAACTTAACTTACTATAACTATATTAGACATTAATAATGATATTCCTAACTTCACATATCTTTTGATTATTATATGTCCTAAAACCAGCCTATAGACTCATCACCACCAGCAAGTGGACTGGCGTCGGTGCAGTAAACAGTAATGAATTGTGGAATACAGTTCCTAATACCCCTTCGAAGAGGCATAAGGGACACGCTAGTCTACTTCTTAACAGAAGAGTAAAGACACTATTCCGTTGCATTTTGGGAAAAGTACACTTTAGATACGAACTTTAGCTACGAAATTGCTCTGACTATGTGATTTTGTTTACAACACTGTTGAACTCCACAGGTTCCCAGGAACATTAGTCACATCTTAGTCAGAGTGGCTCATCATTGCTTACTTTTGTTGTTGGAATCACTCTGCTATTGTAGACATTGCGAGTGACCTGTATGGGAACCTCAACTAAATGTAAATATGCTACAGTACTGAGAATTGAAACATATTGCCTGGATTTTCCCTGTGTTCTCCGCTGCCTCAGCGACTCACTGATATTAAACCTCTCACTTCCTTTTTGAAGCCGCTTTGTTTACCAGCCAACATGCTATTTTTACGGGAGGCTTCTCGCTCACAGCCTGAGTTTACTGTAGAAAAGGATGTATCCTCTTCAGCACGTGCGTTGTTTAGAGCAACACTTGTATTCATTGTCAGTGCAACATTTATGCAATGTCAGTAATGTATGAGAATACATCAAACTTCGATTTGGGTGCCTCTGATCTATGTGACTGCTGCACAAATTTTTCCAAATGCAACAAAAACCAAACTTGCTCTCAAATATAATAACACTATTTCAAACTAGAAATATAAATATCAGCAATAATGCCTATCTGGAGTCATACACTGTGGACAATTATTTTACTGTCATGCTTATCTCTCTTCTTGTTAACAATGCTATCAGTAGAAGCATAAAAATCACGTTATGTTTTCCAAAATTAAGTGGTTATGAAATGCAAAATCTACCCTATCCCTGTTTGTATAGGATTAAATATCCTGTTTGTTTATAAGTGTAAAAATGTGAAGTTACAATTTCCCCCTGCTTTCAGGCTTTATGGTAAACCAAGCTAATCGCCTCCTTCCTATGTTGTAGCTGAGTCATGCTGAAAATGACAATGGAAGAAGCTTGAACTACGTGTGAATTATGTGTCATTTTCAACACGAGGGATGATGCATACCTACTAGTTTTGACACAGCTCACATTGACACAATAGGATAGAAAACTATGGCAACGACTGCATTTTGTAATTCAATATATGTCCGTGCTAAATTCTTCTCTTTTGAAGCTTTTACAGTATTTGAACTGCGTCAGAGAGGTTGTCTCAGCTGTATGATCATATGTGAGGCTGTAGTTTGTGTTATTGTTCAATTGGATGGCATTATCTTATGAGGGACAATGAATCTGATCCAGTATGACTCACAGCACATAGAACCAAAGTGAGTGTTGTGTGTATGTGCCAAAACAGGATTTACAAGACGGAAATTCCTGTCACGTTCCAAAATGTAAGTGTGAACTGTTTGTGAAAGACTTTGAACTTGGCTCTGCTGATTGAGATCACAGGAGAGCCTCAGTTTCCTCACGAATGCTACAAAATTAGATTCATTAATTTGTATTAATATATACTGTTTTTAGAGAAGAATCATACTGTTGAGCACTCATTGGCTCACTTTTGAGCTCAGAAAATTTGGTTTTACTGCTAAATTGACAATTAAAGTTTGGGATAGTGAAAATCAGTGGCAGGAAAAGCCCACTCGATGAAGGCTCACATCTTCTTATTAAATTACATTGTTGGGCATTAGAGCGTGACTTAAAGCTTTCAGCATGAGTAGTGTAATAAATTGCAGTTTTGAAAGTTAATGATTAGTTAACTGTTTAGAACTGCAACTAATGATTTATCTTTTATTTTTAATAACTGAGTCTTTACTCAATTTATCGAAGATTGTGCAAGATGCCTGGAAACACTAAACACCAAGGTGATGTCTTCAAAAGTGTTTTTTTTTGTTTAAAGCCTCCAGAGTTTACAATTGCCCATTTGAGCTTAGAACTAGAGAATTGGTAATTTTAAAATTATATTTTGATCATCTAAATTGTTGCAAATATATTTCTTAGTCGATTGACTGAACAGTTAATCAACTAAGTTACTTTGACACGTTGGGGGCTCGGCTTATTTTCTGTTTTACCGGGAGTTTAATGGAGGGATGATTTAAAGCATGGTGCAGGAGCTAGAATGGAGTGGCTAGCCTCTACCAAAAGACACTCTAAAGTTTTCAGATTTATATGTTGTGTGTTCCTGGCTGGTTTGCTAACTTAAGCCACTGGTAAGTTTACTTAGAGAATTGATTGATTTTGTGCAGAACGAGAGTGTATGAATTCTACATCAGCACTGTGAGGACAACGATAACTCAACTAGCTGTTGATGAGAGCTGGCTGCCTGTTAAACCACAATGTCTCGTTTTCTATTTGTACATGTGTTAAATACAAAAGATGCAGTGTGTGGGTGTGGAGCATTTAGAGGCACCTTTTGATGGAGTTTTTGTCGAGCAAACCATCCCAAATTGAATGTGTTTTTGTGTTAATTTGTCCTGTTAAGTTTGAGACTTTTATGTAGTTTTTGTTTTAGCTCTTTTTCAGTTGCAGTGAGACTCTGCTGTCCAACAAAGATAACTGTTAGTGGAATTATTAATAATAGTTGGTGTAGTCAACTAGTTGTCACATGTTTGATAGTAATTTATTTATTTAAATATACTGTATATTTTATTCTGAATGTGTAGGAACAACCAGCTAGAGACTGAACATTTTGTTCATTTATTTTTACACAGCATAACATCACACCAGTCTCGCTGTTCAAAACACCGGCATAAATTACTTACATCTTCACATACTCACTGACTTATCAACACAATGGAGGATATATAACGTAACTTACAAACTAACTCGCTACAAACTTGCTCCTCTTCCTCTTGACGCCTCTACTGCCCGTGCCTGAACCCCTTAGAGTAAATCACCTCGGTACTAATCCCTTTCATCAAGCTGGCCTCTGTTAATCTCATGGCCTGTGTGCGTTCCCGGCACATGTTCACTGTGAAGCTGCTGAGTCTGTTTCAGTTGCCTGCTAGGTCAGCATTGGTTATGGTTCAAGGCAGCATTCCTCGCTGTGTCCCTCGCCCCGGGCCTGAAAACCTCCTCGACTGGTGACAAGTTTGTCGACTACGACTCTTCTCATTGACTAAAGGGTTAGTTGACTATTAGGTGGCAGCTGTAGTTCAATCTTCATGGTTGTTCTGTCATCATGGCGTAAATTAAAGATAAGAACGCTGGTTTTGGCTGAAGGTTAATCGGAAGGATAATGAGGGAAAAGGTTTTGTTTAATAACAGGTTTAGGTTATTGAAATCTGATGTAGGCTGCCGTGTGTGCTGATGTCCGTTCATACCGGCTTGGGAGGAAGAAACACAAATAGAGAGGAAGAATGAGACAGAAAAGAAGAAGAACACTTTAAATTCAAGCTTGCTTTAATCCTTACAGAAAGTTTGTTTTTCCAGGTACAAAAGATACACAATGTGCGGAGAATGTAACAGGGAAACAGTAGGACGTGGAAACAACCTGCAGGTCTGTTCTATTTATCTCTAGATTATCTACTGTATATACAAGGCAAGTGGATATTAGAATATATAGGTATATAATAAGGATTCAGTAATGGAAACAAATTAATTATAGGCAGAGAGGCAAGGATGAGGGCCAAAGAGACAAACGTTTTACTTGTTTGAGCGTCAGTGATTCAATAGATATTATCCTCGAGGGAAAATTGTCTTCGCAGTAGCACAAAATTCAAGGCGCACGCTGGAGATGGCAGGAAAAAAAAGGTAAAAGGATATAAATAACATTGAAATTAATTTAAATAAATATCATTTAAAAATGAAAAATAAGAGATGAGAGAGATTAAAAGTTGACCACCCACATCAGATCTTCTTTCACCCTCTCTCTGTCACACACATGCACAAACAGGCTTAAGGTTTAGTCAAATCTCTGCCCACACAAAGGCCTCTTTGCATCTGTCTGCTGTGTGTGGGATGGCTTTTCAGACATTGCCTCGTGTGTCATACACTAACACATGCAGAATGGGTGAGTGAGCTTTAACTGGGTGAAACACCGCCCAAAAGAAGGCTTTGTGAGGGTTCCAATTACCTAGAAACATTTAGAAAATTTAGGGGGTTAAACTTTGTTTTCCTGGACTACAAGAAGCAAATATGTGTCATTTTGCTTGTTTACAAAGTTTGAAAAAGTTTTACCTCTGCCATGGGTTTGTTGTGCCTGGTAGTTAGTAGGGTACCTCGAAAACCTCTTTAAAACTTTCAAAGAAAGCTATGCCATATATGAAGTCATGCAGATCCAGATATATGTTTTTCTAGGAATTATTACACAATTTGTGAACATATCTGACACAATTCGTGACGTGTTTATAGTTCCAGATAAAACTGGAAAAATTCTGTTAAAATAACACATTTTAGGGATCTTTTTACTTTCGTAATCATTCACATCACTACATCATTGGATGTACTGATGCCGTAGAAAACCTACAGGCATCTTTGGCATGTATATTTCCTTTAATTATGAAACAAGGTGTAGTCATCAAGCATCTTTCAGTGGTTAACACGTGAGAGACGATTCATTCCAGCAGTGAAGGCACCTTGGTATCTCTGGTATCTCAGATAAATAAAAAAAAAAATAATAATAATTCTCAGTCAAATCAGTTTTCTGTGAGAAAAAAATTCGGCTGTAGACAAAGTTTAACGGTGGCTCTTTGATATACAACTGTCACGTATCCACATGAAGCATGCATAACACTATTTCTGCACAGAAACGGGTATTTGTCAATAAGAGCGTGCAAAGTGTGTGCAGTTAATCAACCAGAGACGTTTATGAGTCAGCAGAAAGTAGTGTGATTTTATAGTGCGCCAAGGAAAATGATAACATCAAAGAGAGAGCTAGGGCAAAATTTTATTTGAAGCCTTAAATGTGTCAGACACTACAGGTCTCAAATCATGCAGTAGGTCTGGAACAAGAATAACAATAGATGCAATAGATCAAAAATTTTGAATGTACTAGCATGATTGACAGTGTATATTGGGTGTGTAATGGCTGTATGTAACAGCAAAGTGGATGCTTCAGTTCAGTTACTGTTAAAGGATATTACCAATGCCAGATGAAGGACAGAACAAGCTTGCATTACTGTTTGTCCAAGATTAAACATGTGTGCTAATATACTAACTAATATATGGTTAATTGAAGGTGTTGGTATTAGGTCTATTCATTTGCGTATGGAGAAGTGCAACATGCTCCTAATGCAAGGCTTTGACTGGGTACAAAAACATTTTGCCTTTGTGCAAATACAGATGATGTTCAAGCTCATTAAATCAGAGATCAAACCTGTGACACCAAGTGAATGCAAGAATCTACATTTAACTTGCTGGCAGTATGGAAAAACAAAAAAATGTGTTACTCCAAAAATACTCACGTGCACAGTTGATCTCATATTCAGTCTTTGAGATTGTATCCCATAACAATAATGAAATACTTTAGTGGGGTAAGATAAGAAGTTATTGAAGAATGCTCTAAGGAATGTGTTTTACTATCTTAAAACAAGAAGCATATGGGTACACTTGTATCGTAAAAACTTTAAACAAATCTTGTAAGTAAAATTTTTATCAGAAACATGATCTCACCCCATGAAGAGATTTATTTCCTGGTTTTAAAAATACATTTTAGTCCTCAATTATAGGCTAAATGACTTGTTAAAATGGGGATTTTTCTTTTTCAGGGCCAAGGCGCAGGACTGAGAAATATTTTCACCACAGGACCTTCAGGCTGGTTTCCACCACATCCACCCATCCTAACAACTCATGGGGAAACCACCTCAGCAAAGCTCATCCGGTAGGAGTTAACACGTTTGTAAACCACTGTAAGGTAGTCTGATCATGTTTATCTGACAAAATCCCTGTTCCTGTTGTGTGTATTAGGTGTGAGAGCTGTGTGCGTCTGTGCGTAACCTGTGTGTAAGTAATGTGAGTTGGTGTTATACATTTAAAGTTCATACTAGCAATAGTTATTGAGACCTATTTAAAAGTTCCTGAATGTTCAAAACCTGGGGAGCCCCTGATCTGCAGTAAATGTGGTTTACACGCCTACCTGACATTACCTTCTTTCTACTGTTGCCTGCTCATTTCCAGCTCTCAGTAAGAAGTGTCCAACCTACATTTATGGCATTTCGCTTTGCTTAAGTTTTCTTTTTGTGGTTAATCTTTGTTTTATTAGAAATTATTGAAGGTCAGGATAATTACAATTGTCCCATCAAGTGTGTGACACTTGATCATTGCCTAAATCTGTAAAACCTGCATTGTGTTAGGGTAGTTAGGGTTGAAAAAATCTTCCCACACAGTCTGTCATTTCCTGTATGCACGTTGCAGCATGGCGATGCTGTGACTGAAGGAAATGCAGTGTGTGTTTCCCTGTTTGGGAGCCTTTGAGCAAGACACCAGACCTCAACTAAATTGTTAAAGGGACCGTATGTACTTTTCAGTGGCCTCTAGTGGTGCATTTTCCGATTGCAACCACTACCTTCCCAAGCTTGTGTTCATGCGCATGCTCAATCTAATGAGCAAGCCAAAACTGAGACCAACACACCAGTGACGGCACCGGGCAAAATGCTGTAAACTCCCACTGCAACATTACAGTAATATTTTTATCAGCTTGACGTTGAACTAATCCATGCTTGTTGTATGATAACGTTACATTGACTGCATTTAGTAGAAAGCTTTTTAATAACTATTTGAGTATCTTTCATCTGAGAGGCTCAGTATTGTAAGCATAGCTAAATGTATTGGACGATACTAAAAACTGATTTGGACTGCGATTTAGACTGTATAACAGACCGTAGTAAGTAACATTACTGAATGGCTTTTACTGTGTGTTACAGCGTCTGAGACCGGTGGAAAAACAGTGTACCTGAGTATCGGTATAACAACAATAAATCGAAATTGAATGTTACGAAGCAAACCACATCAGACCCATGCTAATTTAGCTGGCTGTAATTGCATCACTTTTGGTTTTAGAAACAAATAATTCCAGATTTGCCTTGTACATACACCATTTCTTGCAGGCTAAAATCAGCACACTGACATAATACCAGTACACAGGATAGTAACTGTAGTATTTTGCAATGGAGAATGTTAGCAACTGGTCTGTGTTTGCCGGAAAGCTAACATTATCTAACTTGAGCCATCTAAAGCACAAAATTTTTCACATGCTTCACGGTAATGTTAGTTTACCTGTCCGATAGGATGATGGCTTACTCTGGGTTCATTTTTATATCTTAAACAAAGCTTAAGCAACGCTTTTCCGATGTTGACCGTGTTTTCGCGCAACTTCAATCTGATTTTGTTTGGCCTGACGGGCTTTAGCACACAATATGTTATTGTTGTTTTTTATCCTCACGTGAAGTTTGTGCTGGAGTCTGTGTTGTGCTGGGAGACTTCAGTTCATTAGCTTCGGTGTTGTGTACGATTTCAGAATCAGTAGGCAAGACACTCAGGAGCGGGCAATGCAGAAATCCAACCTGATTTCTTTACATAGGACACAGTAAAGTGGCTATTCCAGGGGACCAAGAAAACAGTCGAATGGTTCATTTTTATTTGGGGTTACAACCCAAACATAATTAGGCAATATAAAAGTGATTAATTTCCCAAAAAAACTACTACTACTACAACCATCCTGCACTGGCACAACAGAGAGTTTTATAAACTGATCTGAAGGTCACAAATCGGCTTTCTTCCCACCAAGCAAAGGGTCAAATGATCCTTACAATACTGTGTGCAATATGAAAGCTGAAATTGATGAAACTATAGAATAAAAACAACACCTGAACTTGAACTTTTTAACTTTTGAATTTGAGTCAATTGCATCCACTGTTTCTGGACTGCTAGGACCTGCAAGCTTTATGCTCACAATGTATGGATCTGACTGGCCATGATGTATGTGCTCACACTGAACGTATTTGGTCAATTGACAGTGTTGGAGATTAAAAGCTCAGGACTGGCCCAGATGAATAGTCTGGACTTCTTCACCAAAACTTTACCATTAGCAAAAATCGACATCTTATTGGAGTTCAAAAGATTTACTGAAGACGATCAGAGTTTAATGCAACAGAGATTTATTTTTTACAAGAAAAACCCGAGTTGACATTCCAATGTTAACTTATCTGAACCTCTTCACACTGCATTTTATAGCTCTGTGTCTAAACATGTCCTTGTCTTTTCCCCATATCATGCTCTTGGCCAGTTTTTACTGGAGTCAGCAGTTTTTCTGATAAATCCTTTGAAGTCTCCATGATTTGGAGGCCGAACAATTAATTAAATCAGGTTAGGAGAGCCTGGCATGTCAGATAAATATACATAGTTGGGATGTCCCAAACACCATTAAATCTGCTGAGCGGCCTGACGACTTTCTAGCTGAGATGAGCGGCAGCGGTCCGCTGCCGCTCACCTTCAAGGCACGGCCAAAAACGCTCACACTCTCCGCCGTGAGACAGTCAATCTGTTGTGAAATAGGAAAATAGTTGATGTCATTAATTAATGAGAATAATGTAGTGATGACTCTATTTGCTCAACGGTCATTGTTTCATTCTCTACTAAAGCAATAATGGCTTGTGGAGTGAGGTATTTATAACCTGATCAAGAACTATCTTTGGTACCTATAGTCAAAATGTAAAAAAGGAAGCATTCAGTGGTTTATTTTGACTTTTAATGGGGAGGTAATATACCAAGGGAAAACTACGCCACCATTTTTAAGTCACACGACACCACAGCCAGCCAGTGTGGTTATATTTTAAAGAATCTACATGTGGCACATATAGCCTATCATACAGAGTCTGCAATAGATATACTCATTTAAAGTGGAGATAGATCTTGGGGGTATTTTATTTACTGCAGCCACCTTCAAACAAGCAAACAAACCATCCAAACAGAAAGCTTCTCATTAACACCTATCATATTCAAATCTCACGCATCCTCCCTCCTCTTCTCCTTCCCTGTCCTTCAGCTATTCGCCCCCATCTACCGTTTACATTTTAGCTGTTTAGTCGACTCTCTAGTGCTGGTTGACTGACGGTGAGTGCTGCTGCATCTGCTCAGATTAATTAGCTAAAGTGGAGTCCATCTATTCATCTTCCAATGTCCTAATGATCAATAGTGTCAAGTGTCATGGCGTCAGACGGGGCAAAAATGCAAGTGTCAACACCAGAAGCTCATATGCTAACAGTATGTGTGTGTGTGTGTGTGTGTGAATGTGTGTTTGGTGCTTTATACATCACAGAGAGAAGGACTTCCAGGCAACAGAGGCGATACCAAGAGCCCCAAACTCTAAAGCGGCTAACAGCATCTCACGAAGCATTTAGAAAAAGTACAGATAAGGGTGGGGGGACACCACATTATGCAAGTAAAACTGGAGCTTTTATCAAGGTTACATATTCATTATCTTTAAAATTGCACTGATTGCATAACTGTGATTATTGCCTAAGCTGGACGTCAGTGTTATCACAGTAACCTCCAGTATCTGAAATGCTATTTAACTGGGTTCAACAAAGACCAGTCCCAACATGTTTACACCTTTTGTCACAGTTATTTCTCTGTGATTAAATTGCTCATGTGTTGCAGCTCATGTTTTGCTGGCAGTTTGTTGGAACACTTGCAAAGACAGCAGTCTAATGTAAGAGGATTATCAATGCATTTAAATTTCACGTTTGTCTTACTCAGACTCTCTAAAAGGGAGCAAAGCCACTTAATATGACCAGTTATTGCTTTCAAATGAAAACCTTATAACGCCAAAATGCTGGCATTTCAGAATACGCAAATCAGTCTTGTGTCTACATTAACCTTTATGTCCACGTGCTTCATTGCTTTCGTCAGCCCAGTTACTCACATTTGTAACCCATGGTTACAGGTTTAATTTAGGGAAAACAAATAATGATAAAATCCCACTCAACAAAAAGTGAACATTATAACCTTCATGAAGGTAGAATTTATTTAGTGCTGGGCAATGATTCACGTTTTTAGTTGCAATTAATTTCATGATTTTCTGCGATTATTCACGATTAATCGCATAGTTATTGCGCAAAATTGAATAATGAATTCTAAAGTAATGTATTGCACACCTTTAATTTAAATGTACTGCTATATACACAACAGTGCAATAACATGTGGTTTGCAGACACTTTAAACAAATATGGTGCTTTTTACCAGCAGTAAGCAATAAAATATTTCTTGTAAATCTCAACTTAAAAATTAATGTAATCAAATCGAATATAAAACCAAAGCTATTTGCCACTGCCAGGTATTACCTTTTATCTAGCTTGTTAACAAGTTACCATCAGTCCAGAGCCACGATCATTACATCATAACAGGCGCCTTCTGAGGTTAACATATATGAATCTGTTTCTTGTTTTCTTTCTGAACAGGTACCCGCAGAAACATTTTTCTTTTATCAGGGAGCAGCATAAACAGTCTGTGTTCAGAAGCAAGTGTCCCTGATAGTGAGGTGAAGAACTCGCCTCACGCACACGCCTGCTGCCGAAGTTGAATTGTCTTGAACTGTTTGTACGTGACGTGCAGCACAAATCATTGGAAGAGAGAATCTATTACTGTTTACTGAATAGGACATTAACAGGAGGGAATTCACACGGCAGAGCATCCCCGCAAAAGTTATGTAGCCTATAATTTTAACTTAAGTTAAATAGGCTACAGGTGTTTAGCGCACAGAAGCTGTTGCCATGGTTACTCTCTATATAGAGTGCTTGTCTCCCTGTCTGATCACAGGAGCAAAGAGCAACCCTACGGTGTGATTTTCCGCTGCTTGTTTGGGTGGGTGATGGCTGATCAACATCCCACCCCTCCTGTGACCCATGGTTTGACTGTATGTGTATTCAGTGCCAGTGAGAAATGGACTTTCAAAATAAAAATAATAATAATAATAAAAATCGCGTTAATATGCGATAAAATAATTTTCGCCTTTAATTAATTAATGCATTAACGTGATAATAACTTGATAATAACATGATAACGTGCCCAGCCCTAATAATTAATTACATTAGTTTTAGGTCAATGCACCTAATAAACTGACATCAGCTCATCCATACAGAAATATTCAATACTCAGATATTGTACTGAGAAAAGGGGGATTGTCAAGAGGATGACTTATCAGCTGCACAAGTCTCTCGCCTTCACCTTAGATCTCCACCCAATACATCCATCCAGTGGAAAGTACTTAGGCTTTCACTTTATCAAAAGGGATGACAAGACAAAGCATCTTCTCATCCTTCAGAGTGCTTAATCTCCTTTCAACAATAATGAATAGACTGACATATTAAGAAATCCCACTGTCGAAACCCCTGATCTTCGGAGACAGATACCGGATATTAATCATTTTTTTTATCAGAGAATTTTATTTATTGATGTTAGGATGTCCCAGCATAAAACAGATACATTTTTCAACAGTGATTTACAAATCACTGTTGAAAAATGTAACTGTTTTGGAATCCGCAGACAAATGATGTTGATGATCAAATCATGAAACACCTAGTGTTGTTCTAAAAAGAAGTTACAAACAGCGCATTTTGTCATTTGATTGGGAGGAATTGGGTTAATGGGCTTTAGAGGTGCTGGTAGGCAGAATTGGTTTAATTCGGACAGGACCAGGTTAGCAGTTTCCCTTTGTTTTAAGTTTTTATGCTAAGCTAAGCTAACTGGCTGTTGGCTCCGGCTACCATATCAACATGCAAGCGGTATTGATCTTCTCATCTAACTTGGCATGAAATCGAATAAGCACATTTCCCTAAATGTCAAACTATTCTTCTAAGTAAAGCTGTTGAGGATAGAATTGTTTTGGACAGTATGTTTGATTGCGTTTTCCAGAAATCCAAATACTCTCCTAGTGTGCACAGGGTGCAGTTGGGTGAGGGTATAACTTTCTTTTTAAGCAATGTGTGAGGAGTGAAATCTAAATGAATAGGTTTCATAGGTAGTTTCATGGTTTGCTGAATGACTTGCCACTTAGGGTCGGAGAGCCTTCCACAAAAGTAAAATTGAATGTAGACCTCTGACACATTTGTCTGACAACCACATAATATATCATTCACTGTATCTAACTCTCTTCAGTGTGGGTACGTGGGAGTATGTGTGCATCTGTGTGCTAACTGAGTGAAATCTGAAAGAGCAGCATGTTTCCAGTCATCTTCCCTTTGCTCAGTACGGACATGGCTACATGGCCACGCACACGTACACACATGTCAAGCACAAAGGCAGCAGATGTAAAATTTCCTTCTTAAAAGTATTATGCAAAAGAGCCTCTAATTGTTGACTTGTTTTGACAAGTGTATGTGTGTGTGTGTGTCTGTGTGTGTGTGTATGTGTGTGTATGAGCACATCACAATTTGTGGTAAATGTCCTACCTCATTCGTTCTGGTTTTAGGCTCGGCCATTTTATCTCCATATTCATCTTTTCAGTCAGCAAATGAGCTCCTTCTCCCGTGAAATGTAAAAGAAAGAGCAGATTAAATGAGAGTCGAATGGAAAATAAATCATTCCGTCTGTAAAGTAATTGGTGTTGTCCTGCTGACTTTGTCCACCTCACATTTTTTCAAATACATACAGTACTAACATGCATGTGCCTTTTTCACAGCAAATATTCTGACATGTCACAGGAGGAAAAACCTCTTCCAATTGACCTTGAAACTAAAACAGCTAAATGGAATTCATCCACGATTAACTTTATGTCAAAATGTCTCATAGTTATGCAATCAGTGCTATAATAAAGATACTAAACCAAAGAATGTAAAATGTAAATCATAAAAGAAATGTAAGAAATCCAGAGATCACATTTCCCCTCGCACTTTCCCACATACTGGTATGTAGACATGTGTGGCAGCTATGCATACATTGATTTGACTACATTCAAAAAATAGAAACATTTTGTGCCTACAAAATGTAAAATACAGAGCTTCAGAGCATATTCAGCAGATATGAATTAAATGTAACTACAAGGCAAAAGCGAATAAATTATGTAACAATACACAAAAGACACACAGGATACAGGATGCAAACAGGCTTTTTAACGTGTGTTGCTGCTTTTCAAACAACTGTTAAATGTTCTGTGTGGTTTCTCGGTGATGTTGTAGGCGGCGTTTTCTTCATTTGATCACAAAGGATCAGTAAGTCGATTTTAAATGTTGCATTGTTTTCTGGGTGTCATTACTGTATGTCCCACAGTTGTAGGCTGCATTCAAATGGGCTTCTGAGAGCTCTGAAAACTAAACAATAATTCAAGATTCAAGACTTAATTGTCATGCATCTAAGTTGCTAGGAGTTTGGTCATACACACAGAAGTGTAAAAACATAGACACATATAACCCCCATCCCTCTTTAACCATACACAGAAGCATACCATTTTAAAAGACATAATAAGTTAAATAAAAAAAGTTAAAAGTAGAGTGACAGTGCTGTAGTCAAGTCAGTACAGGCAGTGGAGTGGGGTTGAGGATCCAATAGTAGGTGGATAGTCCTGCAGCACGAGCCTTTGAGGAAGCAGGTTGTTTTGGATTACATGGCTCTGAGTCTTTTCCCTTAGAGGAGTCACTAATAAGGGTGGGGTGTGTGGAGTCTTGGAGAGTTAATAATGCTTTTCAGTTTTAACATTTTCATAAACAAGTCACAAACTCACATTTGTATCTGCTTTTACACTATGTCAACATACATATTTCTGAAACAAGACATTTGTAAAGACTCATTGTCTCACTCAAGTTATAATAATTATACATTATTATTTTAACTCTACCCTCATTTTGCCAGTGTTGCCATTTAACTAGTTATGTTATATTTGTTTTAACTACGTACACACATGTTGTCTATGGTTACTTATTACTGCATTACGGCAGCAAACAGTTAAAGTTCACTATTATCAAGCTGTGTGTTGTTATATATTTTAGTATTATACAGATTTACCTTCCTTCTAATGAGTCTACATTAAGGAATTACCAATACAAGCTTATTTTAACTGCCTGCATGTTTGTAAGTCACATCAGACAAAATATATATATATATATATATATATTTATTTCCCCATTATTCCTGATGCTCATTATTCGGCATCAGCTTAAAAAAATTATTTTATAACAATTTTAATGTTAAACCTTTTGGACTGACTTTTTTTTACACTAACTTCTCTTATTATATCCACTTCTGCATTAAGACAGGTTTAGTCAGAAATTATATGTTGTTGCTATTAAATATTTAAAAGTACGCTGTTACAAGCTTTTAAAGCATCCTGTCACTTTCTTTTCAATAAATGTGCACAGTGTTTAAAGCTGCCATGACGGAGCTAAATGCCGATCCACTTTATCAGACGGGGAAGACAAAGCACCGAGTCATTTATCAGACTGGTTAATCTGGTCCCGTCTTTTCAGTAAATTATTCATCATAGTTATATGTCTTTGTCCTGAGTGAAAAACATCACGAGTGAATGCCCCCCCCCCCCCCCCCCCCCCCCGTTTGTTGCCTTCATTCGTGAGTGGCTGATAAAAAGACAGTCCTACAGTTGTTTATGTTTCAAGAGAAGGTAATTGAGGTTATGGGTTGAATTTTGCTACAGGTGTTGTTTTGCTGAACAGTTTGCGCTTCAGGGCCTTTTGGAGTTGTTAAAATCAGTAGCGGTAATTCAGATTTGATCTCTGAAATATGTGTTTTCATGTCCTGAGAATCTAACCTACTGCAGAGTCATTGTTGTTGACAGTAATATCTAATACTTGTACTGAAATTGACAGAAGAAAATCAGAAAGCAACTCGGAGTGGAATTGAAACATCTTTCCGCAGCAATATGTAGACTCTGAAACTAAGTGGTAGTCCACTTAAAAGGGCAGCCGACTAATTCATCTACACAGCTCTTAACAGAATGATTAACAGCATTACCAAAGCTGAGAAATTTCAAACTGTCTGGCTTGTATTCTGTGTGTTGGCTATGGTGTGAGGAAAAAGGCTGGGTTATAAATGGAGGACTGTAATTTATCTTTTTTGTACTTCTTACAAGGTCTTTAATCACATTGTCCACCTATGGGACTTTAAGAGGGCTAAAGAGATTCATCCTCAGGAGAAGAGCCTGTCAGTGGATTATGTGTATGCATTATGTGTATTTACGTAAGATAGCACTATTTCTGGGGAGTTTAGGTGCATCTAAGAGAAAACAGGATGCGTGTGTGCGTACATATAATCAGCTTATCAAGTAAGTTTTGTCCATTTCTGAGCCATTAAGCCCTAGTTTAAAAAAAAAAAATTATTAAGCATATTCAAAGAAGGCAAATCACTGAACTAGAATCATGAAATGACACATTTTAATATATTCTTGAAAAAACGGGATTGCTATTAGAAACAGGTTGAAATGACCTCAGATTTTATCACCTGTTTTGAGAATATTTATATAATCTTCACCAATTTTTAAACAAAGTCTTCCCCTAAAATGCAAACAAAAACAACACAATAACAGAGAAAAAATAAAAACAGTCCTAATTATCAACATGTTGTGCTGGTAAGTGACCACACCACAGTACTTAGTTGAATGTGAAGTCTTAAGTTTATAATAAAACAAACCACACACATGGTGAGGGTGATATTCCGTGACTTGTACAAAAAGACATATACTGTATGTTGTTTCATCCCCAATCAAATCAAAACATGAAACATCAAAACAACTCACTTGTGTCATCTGTTCACTTCAGTCTGTGTAAACTTTCCAGAATATCGTCTGCTAAAAGCTGTAAGTGTAAATGTCTTGAAACAGCTTTCTGCCTCATTTTTTTAAGTGATGCACAACCCTCTGGGGAGGAGGTCCTATTGTCTGTTGTATAGCCAAAAGTGTGAGGCCCGTTTAATCTACTGGTGTGGCAAAGCTTCAAAATACTCTGCTTTAATGGGTTTAAACTGGGCAGACGGGGTCCATCATGACTAAACAAAGTGTGGTTAAATCAAAGCACCCCTAATTATTAGTCTATAAAGTAAATCTGATGTTGCAAATTATGTTTATTTAAACTACAGTTTCAGGAATTTTAATTGCCCATGGCCCTCTGTAACTTTGCTCTTTTTATCAAAACACACAGATTTAAATTTTGCAAGTTTAGTTTAGCAAGTCCAAAGTGAATAAATGGAAAACAAGAGTTGGTATGACAGGAGTGTAACATTTTACCTTTTGTGCTGGGATTACTTTTTTTTTCATGCTGTATGCGCACAATAAATCCTTTACAGTAACCTGCAGTTGCTAATTGGCCAAAATGGGCAAATTGTATTTAATAGACATTTACAATAGGTTGTCTGTTTTATGTTAGCTCTCAGCTGATGTGCCTCTGGTTACAAGCCACTGACACTGTATACTTAAATATATGCAACTGCATATTATTTATTATTAGTTAATTTTATATTTTTTTCAGGAAAAACTAAACTGTAAATGAGCCAGAATAATCATAGGAGGCAAATTCTTAATCAGTTGTCCCTGTCTGATGTTAAAAAGGCACCTTTAGAAATAGATTCACATTCACCAATGAAAAATGCAACAGTATAACACATGGTAGTTTGGGCAAATGGGGAAAAAATAGGAAAGGATTAGCTGCTGCTTTTTGTTTTTTGTGCCTTAACATAATTTCTCTTGAGCCTCCATATGTGACCAAAATGTTGAAGGGAAAAGAAATAAAACTCTGCTTTAATAAGAGCGGGAAGATCATCTCTGGATTGTGACTTAGTGTGTATTTTTAGTCAAAATCATAGCCCGGCATTTCCTTTGTTTTCGTCAATGCCGCCTTGTAGAGTGTGTGTGTGTGTGTGTGTGTGTGTGTGTGTGTGTAATGTCCACAATCTGATCCTGAAACCGGACAGAAAGTCTGGATGGAAAGCAAGAACATGCAGTAATGTTGAACATCATGCACAGATGTTAATTAAATACAACCGTTGTAGTAAAGAAATAATATATTTACAATTGCCAAGTTGTGTTTTGTCTAGACTTGTATTTATTTTCGTAAAGGCAGTTATTATGTAAGTGCATGGATGTGTGTTTTTACTATAATTAGATAAAGTTAAAGTCTCTTAAACCTTGGGGACTTCTTGGGGGACACACAATTAGCACAAGGGTCTGTTAAGACTGATAGATTGATAATATAAATTCAAATTTCAGAACAAAAAAAAACATATATTCAATTGTCCAGCTCAAATAAATCATGGAGATTAAGAAGGAACAAAAGGCAAAGGCATAATCAGTTTTATATACTGCTGTACCTGTTTGCTGATATTCATAATATGATCTTAAAATTAATAAATTGATCTCAACTATACTGTCACCCTAACCATAAATTAAAGACGGAAGGATTTAAGGAAGGTAAATGTCTTAGCTTGGTTCTTCTCTTTATTTTTTTGATACTAGTCGAAGTTGAAAGAGTCAGATGAAAGACATGGCAACAGCACAACAGCAGTATTTTTTGATAGAAATAACAGGCTGGTTCATTCCAAGTCAAATCAGATAGAGGATACATACATACCAAACATTTTAGATTTTGTTCAAACCTTACACAGAGTGAAATAAGGGTATTATTTCTATGCCCTAAAGGTACTTTCATCAAAAAAGTACCCTGTAAGGTATGGAAATGGTCCTTAAGGTATTAACCATAGAACCTTTGTTTATTTTTAAGGATACAGAATCATTGCTGACAGCAAAGGGTAAATAACTGTACTTTTAACAAACTTAAGGTACAGGCAAGTGATGCAGAAAATCAGTGATCCCCCGCCACCAGGACATAAAGGGGTGGCAATGACACAGTGGATAAGACACATGCCTTTGGTATGAAAGACCAGGGTTCAATTCCTGCTGTGACACATCCGCCAATGTGTCTCTGAGCAAGACACTTAACCCCTAGTTTCTCCAGAGGTGTACGACCTCTGATATATATAGCAATTGTAAGTCGCTTTGGATTAAAGTGTCAGTTAAATGAATAATTGTAAAGGTACATTTTAGTCACTAGGGATGCAGAAATGTTCTTTTAGAGGTACATACAAGAAGGCACAAAAATGTACCAACGTTCATAGGTACAGTCTTCATACCCTGCTAAGGTACAGCTGGAGCGACAAAGCATTTGTAACTTTTTAGGTCCATTCCCGTACCTTGATTTCTCTGTTTGTATGTATATGCTATTTGAGACCAAAAACTGAGAATGTTGTCATTTTTGCCCAATAGTAGTAAAAGTAAGATGGTGGGGCATAATAAGCCCCATATCTTGACACATAACTTTACACACATAATGCCCACATGTAGACTGTTATTAAGTCATCTCACAAAAGCAACCAATTGCAAAAATGTCATACTTGCCATATATCAGATTCTGTTTATGTTAATGCTCCTGAAATTTGGTACATAAATCAAATACTTTATTTTCAGCTGGGAGTATGGACACTTCCATATGTATATACTTTAAGGGACTGCCTGCGGCCCCTAAACCACTCACTTTTTCATTTTCAATGACCAGTAATGAAAAATATGGCATCTGCCTGTGCCTTTCAATAATTTAGATCTGTTGTACACCATTTTGTCTGTGCCCCTACCAAATGTTTTGGCCCTAGGAGTTACATGTCTAACATGTTTACCCTAAGAATGGCTTACCGTCTAGGATGTTTGTGATGTAGGGCGAAAGTGACCTAAAAAATAAAAAACTATGCAATTTTCAAAATGCATCCGAAATGTTTTACAGAACTAGTTTTTGGTCTCAAATACCATATAGGTTTAAGCAAAAAATCTAAAATGTAAATAAATCTGATATGACTATTAAACACAGCTCAACTATCCTAGAAAACCAGCTGAGTACTTCATCGTCATTTGGAAAAATAAATCCCAACACTTACCAGATTTACCAGCAAAGAAACAGTCGGGGAAAAAATTGGAAAAATGTGTAAAACCAATAACACACTCCAGATTTTGATACACCTGAGTGCTATTATCAGGTTGAGCAGGTTGTTATAAAACATGTGGACAATACTGGAGTCTGAGGAAAAAAATTGTAGTCCAGGTGAATTAAAATGTTTTCTTCTCTATAGGTCTGTAAAAAGCACATTTTTATTTGTGAGCAATAAAAGCTGAGAGTTTATTGTGTTGCATTGTGTGCTGTTCCAGCCTGTTGTTTTTTATTTGCTTGCAGTAGGCCTATAATGCACTTAACGATGCCCTGTACTTCCTGAGCACGACTTAATGCAATGTTTCACCTTATGTTTTTATATTTCTTACGTTACTTTTCTACTTTTATGTACATTCCCCATGTTTTTCTTGTTCTTTTCCTGCTTCCTAACAATGTTTTTCTCTTCCTCTGTTCCAGTTGAAATGTTGCTGAGTCAGTTTGGGGTCATGACATCATCATCATGAGATGGAGGAGCTGGCGAGCAGTGACCACAGGCAGCGACAGAAGAGGGTGGTGCCTGTGTGTTGTGGTTTGTAGCTGCTGCTTCTTGGCAAACAAATTGTGCTGTGGAGTTGCCTCAGGGAATAATTTGCTCAAATGTTGAAAGGAAGAACAAATTCAAAAGGTTTAAAAAGGCAGTAAGTAAGATTTTTATTGTCGCATTGCACCAAATGACTATAAAACACCTGCAGGAGGCTGATAGTGTTGTTAATTGTCCAGGTGCTGAGGTTTCTTGGCTTTCCAAACTGTCTTTCCGGCTTGTGGGTTGTTACGGAGCAAAATCTCCACACCCAGTGAAGTCATGCTGATGGTGAACACAGTAACAAACAAACTTCTCACGTTACAGAGAAAAATTTGAATCCAGAACAGGTCATTTGTGTGATTCAGGTAGATCCGATGAGTTTTTGAAATGCGTCTAGGTCTACAAGGACAGAGTCACGGTGAGTTAAAAGGGAACCACGCCTTTTGAGTTGTCAAAAAGCAAAGAGAAACTAAAGCTCCTGGTTACTGTGTTAACATTAGCCACTGGTGGTTCCATTTTCTTTATGCTAAGATAATATTAGCAAGGCTAATGCTGTCATAAACACAACATAATTAAACAATTTGTTTTTGGATTTGTTTTGGAGCATGAGGCTAATTCGATACTAATACGATACTACAGTGTAGACGTTACCTAGCTAAAATGGACCTGTGTTACCTATAATGAAGGTTAGTTATAAAGAATGTTTGTTAATGTAGCCTAATTATATTGCTTATTGCTGTATTTGTGAGTATAAATACTGAAACAATACTTTTTACAACCATCAACTGTTCTATAATACTATTTTGAGTAATTATCACAAAAGTTTTTATGGGCAGCAGTGTCTTTTTTTTATTAGTAATTAGGCTTCCTGGCAGCTTTATACTTTAAGACAAAATGATTAGACAGACGTATAACTGAGCTTGTGCTGAAAAAATTATACCATGCACTTGGAGTAATACCAATTTAAAAAGGTGCTGTACAAACTCAAAATTTAATGCATAAAGTAGTTAGTGGATTTACATGCTATTTTATCCAAAAATGATTAAACAAAAATGGACTCCCTGTAGTTTATGAAGTTAATTTAACAACACAGCTAATGACAGCTGATCTGAACTGTGTGTGCTTACAGGTGTTGGTTCCTCTGTTAATGTGAGAGGTTTAAAGCTCATCATTACTCAGAAGTTTGAAATTTAGGCAGGTAAATTTTCTGACCCCATAATTCCATATTAAACTTTAAATAGCACTACAATTTCCAAAACACAAGTAAAGAATGAATGACTGAATGAATTTGCTGCATCTTTCCAGTATCTTATTAATCGAAATAAATAAATCAGCTTTATTACATTAACATACAATTTGGTTAAATCCAGCTCTGGTTGTGGTATTATAATGAAAGGTCATGAAATGCACTCACCACATAAATTGCTCTCACTCTAGTAAGAACAAGTGCATATTGTGTACAGTCTAACAATGCTTCTGTGACAACACATCAACTGACTGACCTCAAGGACTTTTAGTGCACTTTAGCAAGTCTGTAGAATTAAAACACTGCTTACTTTACAGCCATTATTTGCTTATAAAAAAGATTTAGCACATGACTAACCTTTTTTTAGTAAATGATATATAATCAATATTTTCTGTGTTTGGCAGCAGTTCATGTCAGCTAGTTGATGGAAAAACTGCATTAAACTTTGTTTTCAAATATTTAAGTAAATTGAGAAAATTTACCTCGAACCCCAACAAAAAATTAGTAAGCTGATTTTTATTTAAACAACTATGACCAGATTTCATGAATGATCAAAAAACTGTTGATCATTAAGCTTCTGGGGAAGTGTTCCAGCTGAGTAACACTGGACTGTTTTGAAACTAATACCAGGTTGTCATTTATGGGTTGAGTGAGTTTCATGACCCTCAAGCTGTAAAGCTACATTGTTAAATTTCAAAATGTGGTTATCAGTGAGAACTTGCATCATTCTTGTGAGATTTACTTTTCCCAAAATACATTTTTATGTTCCAGCAATAGTGATTTTCTGTTTGTCCTGAGATTAACACCTCAGAAAGATATATGTGTTTTGTGTAGAAGACAGGAGGATGTTTACCAATGCTCTGTCTGTAGGCATGGTAATGCATGAAATACCACATTTTGTCATGTCCACACTGCAGATTTGTAAACAACTTTTATATTTCTCTCTTTTGTCTGTCTGTACTGAAAACTGCACTTGTCTTAAAGCCTACTGTATAATGACACATTTTATGGTCCAGTGATCCATTTGAGAGACTTGCTGTTCTGTACATGACATCAATTCACCCTAAACAACAGAAAGCTACATGGCAGCACAACAAGCTGACCTGAAAAGGATTTAGCTGCCTTTGTTTTTGCATGTCAATGTGGAGAGCAAGCAATTTTTATGAAACAATTTTGTAAACACGAGTGTGGATAAGACACACTATTTTCAGACTTAATCTGCATTAATATGAACATAGGCGAGGACCGGATGACAAACAATACTGATGGAGACAAGAGACCAAGTGTTGCATGTTGGCTAAAACAACAATGACAGATTCTGACACAGAAATCTGTATTCATGTTTTTGACTATTCTCTCTAACTCTCTTTGTTTTTTTTGTGAAATAATAGACTTCTATTACATCCCAAAAATGCTGGGAACCACTGGTTTAATCTTTAATATGAAAAGTAACTAGTTGCTATGTTTGTGAGATAAATGTAGTGCAGTAAAAAGTACAATATTTCCCTCTAAAAGTATTACTGTAAGTATCATCACTGTAAGTAAAGTACAAGAAAGAAAAGGAAGACAAATTGCTCAACTTTTTAGTGTGTATAGTTAACATTTATTTTGAGGGGACAACCAGCCCTTGTAGGAAAGAACAACTTGGCCAGTGGCTTCCAGATCATTTGAGTTTGATACCCCTAAATTAGGAGCTTGTCTGTGTTTTATTTTAACACATTATGCTGTTATCACAAAATCTCATTAACAAAACGCAAAGAGAATGTATCAAGTGTGAGAGAACAAATGCTGAAAAAAACAAGGAAGAAAGGCGTGTGTTTGTGTGTGCATATGTGTGTTGTGTTTGAAAAAGCGTGTGAACTAGGAAGAGAGGGACAAAGACTGAACAGGAAAGAGTGCGTGTGAAGAGAGAGCAAGGTGGAGTGAGTCAGGGAGAGAGAGAAAGAGAGGAGGGGAAATATATTTGTCTGCCTATAAAGCTCAGCATGCTTCTCGTTTTGGATTCTGGACCCTGTCGTGTAAAGTTTAGCAGAAGTGAATCTTGACTGTAAGAAACGATGACAATACACCAATAAAACATCTCAAACCGAGGAAGCTGTCTGTTGTTGTTGTTTGTATGTTTAAAGGAGAACAACTGCAGTTCACGTTTCTGTGAAGTACATATAGGACACAAGGTGAAACCTAAACTGAAACCAAACACAAAGCAAGGTGCAACAACTCATGTCACATTTGAGTCACACAAAAAAGATTGTGGGTGGATAATAATGGATATAGTAATTCAGATTTTAACACTAGACGATAGTTATTTTTGAGCAAAGAAACAGTTTAGATTTTGTTAGTATCAGGTTAGTATATCAGACTAATACTGGTCATTTTCATTAAATCTTTAATGTCAGTCACTCAGTATCTTCCAATTCTGTTTTTCACTGTTAAAAGGTGGATATAATATAGAGCAAACAACGCAGCAGGTAATGTAACTAATATTAGCTAAGTTGTGGGTTAGTGGTGTAGCAGATTTGAGTGTAAAGTGAAGTTAAGATTACATCCTTAAAAAAAAATGTTGTAGCTCTGACACTGGCTATAAGTGGGCTCTTCTCTCTGCCTGGTGTCTACAGATGGGCAAGTGTGTGCATTTGTAGAAGTGTGTGTGTGTATGCCCTGTGAGACTAGCTTATCTCTGCATGGCGAGGCTGCAAGGAGCATTAGGGTATGCACACTGTATTACAGAACTCAGTCCTCTCAAAGCAACAACCTAATCAGATATAACTGTCAATTCGCCCCTATCCTTTGAATATGACACTAAGACCCAAATTAATTGGTAGGCTGGTAGGAAAACTGCTGACCCCAGTGGGAAAGACAGACAGGAGAGGACGCCATGCTTAGAAACAGAGTTACAAAAGGTGGCGCAAAGAGGTTGAAAGTCAGTATTTGTCCCAGGATGTCAACTCAGGTCCCTGTTGCAGTAAAAAAGTAAGACGAGACGGTTTCCCAGAGTCTGGACACTAGCTCCAGACAGCGACACTCACAACTCTCCTGCTACTGTAGCTAACATCACAACAACAGTATGTCTTGTGAACTACAAATAAACATATTAGTTATATACATATAAACACTGGATTTTTTTTTCCAGCGCACAGAGAACAGACAGCCAGGGGACGGTGAGGAGATATTCACCAAATTTGACTAAAAGATGCTTATTACCCCCACTTTATGTAGACAAGTAATTATCTTGTTTTGCACACTTATTTTTCCTTTAATGTTTTCTTTTTTAGAAATTCCTTTCCCATTAGAAAAGTAACTCAGTAGGAGCTGGAAATCTTGTTTTTGCTGACCTGCACTGGTTTAGCTTCTTATCTTACTGCAGTGATGTGGAAGTGCAATTGAGGATGTGTCACTTCTGACCACACCCAGACGAGGTGCAACAGATTTAAAACTGTAAACCAGAGAGGGGGCAGTGACACACTGTTTTTTAGCCTGGTATTAAAGGAACAGCTGGCCATTTTGTAAAATACACTTACCCACCTTTTGACGGAGAGTTAGATGAGAGGTTTGATACCACACTTGTGTCTGTATGGTAATGATGAAGCTACAGCCAGCAGCTGTACGGGGGGACATACGCCTACCACCTCTTCTAAAGCTTGTACTTCTGCTTATTAATCATGAAAAAGATGCTAATCATAACTTCAGAAGTTGCCTGGAAATCATAAAGCTTTTAACTTTTCTTTAGTTTAAAGTTATTCACTGATTCACACAGTTGTCTGTACATCCATGGATACATTGCAAACAGGAACTGCTAATAGCTAGTTGGCATACTTTAAATGGTGCTGGTTGTGTAAACACATTTTGAAAATGCAAAACAAGCATTTAGCATGTGTCAAAGGAAAAAAAAGTCTTTGGTGGCCCTAGTAAACTCTGACATTTTCAACTGTTGAATATCAGATATAGTTAAACCCACAGATGCCATTAAATGAGTCAGCAGTATATGCTCAGTGTTGTTCTTCAGCTCTGCAGGGCTGTCTCAAAAGATTTTTGACATTTGGGTCAGGTTGGGTGAGGACACATAAAAAACACCAAGAACTGTGTGCAGTTAAACAGTTGCAGTGCATTACACAATACACAGTTTTCAGTGTATGCCAGTGCCTAAACATTATACATATACAGTTTATCTTGTCTTTGACTCTGTACAGAGACAAAGAATTATCAGGAAACATTGCAAGTCGAAAGAGAGATGGAGTATGTTTGTGAAGGAAATTTGCATGTAAATGGTTAAACATGACCTGCAACCCTGCAACAAGGTCACAGATCTTATCCTCAGAAACAGCCAGAATTTCTTTGAGCAAGGCGCTCAACACTCCAACTTGCTCTGGACTGTTATCTCTGACCCTTCTGGTGAAACTTTCACAGGTCTAGTCCGCCACAGACACATCTTTTCAGAAAAGTGAACTCCTTGTTCTACAGTATGTAAGCTGCTGCTCATAAGCTACATGTAAAATATAAAGCCTTTTGGATGCCCCTTTTTTGTAGAAATTTTAACTGCATGGGTCTCTGAACAGCAATTTCGGACTGATGGTCAGTTCATCCATGTGTAGAAAGTGTAAAAAAATCCAAAACCTTGCGTGATCCCCTGACATAATCCTTTTGCACCACCAGCAACCCAATATAAAAATATAAACAATGAACCGTACCCGTCTGAATTCAACTCGAACAACATACTGATTTGTCTGTATGTGTGTTAAGTGATGTGTCTATGTCTATGAGCCAGCTCCCGCCTGAGAGCCGATTCCGGTTAGCCAACGGTTAGCTGAAAGTCAGCCTTTTCACTTGTTTTTCACTTGAGGGTGAGGGTGCAACCCCTATGGGTCCAACACAGGCAGTAGGACATATAGGCAGGCAGGTAGATGACCCAGGTGAGGCTACTGTAACACAACGCCCTGATAACGGTGAGTCAGTGGAGTCTTTCCGCTGCAGACGTCAGACGATAAGAGGAGCGTTACCAGATATTCATCAAGATGTATTTCTTGTGTACACTGGCACTTGGACCTGGAAGTGTTTTTCTTCACTGTGCTGACTCACTCAAACTCCTCTCTGTCGCTCACGTTTCACTGAAATATACTCATTTAATTTTAAAGATTTTTTAGAAAAACTTGTTACTTGAACCCTTCTACTTTCAGAGAGGGAGAGCCATTAAATGGGTACATGAACTTCCTGGTAAACAGTGCCTCCTCAGTGTTTACCTCGTGCTGCACTTCCAAGAAGTAAAGCTCTCATAATTTGTTTTCTGCCTGTACTATCAAATCAAACTCGCAAACTCTAGTTACCCTCCAACGACCTCTTTCAACAGGGATTACAATTACGATACCATTAATACAACGCTTCAAACCACTTCTACACTTCTATTACATAGGCTTTCAGAAATACTGAAAATCTGACCGGACAGGCTTCTTTTTTTTCTTTTTTTTAAATAGGTTGGAACTTATTAACCGTTAACTGTTCAGTTGTATTATCTATACATTTTATTTCTCAAGACTACAGTAAGCTGCTGTTTCAAAGCTTTCCATACTACCAGCAATAAAATTCTGCTTCCATTGTCATATCTTAATTGTATATTTATTGTTGACTATAATGAGTTTGTTTTTATCTGCGGGCGAGCTGACTAATTCTGAAGTCTCGTCTTGTTAGATTATAATTACTGAACTAGGCTGCAGCGTTCATCACAAAGACACGGTTACATAAACACAGAAAACAAATAGCCTGTTAGATCATTTGTAACGCTGTGATGTCAGCCAACGGATGGTTGAACACACACACACACACACACACACACAAGATCACAAAAGAAACACTGCAGAATAAATGGAGAGTCTTAGATTTGATTCCCCATTGTGACACACTTATTTAATTTTTCTCTAAAAAAATGTTTTGTTTGTTCTTAGTTTCTTATTAAGGCATTCTTTGTCTTTCCTTTAGAATTAGATTAGTTTGCATTTATGCTTCACTGAACAATACAAACTACATCGAGGCTGCTGTCTTGTGTGTGTGTGTGTGTGTGTGTGTGTGATGCTTCAGGCCTCTGTATCTACGCTGACTGAGAATACGCCCAGACATGTCTAAGAGCAACCTTGCCACACACACTCCCAAATACACACATCACAGAATCACATTTAAATCTAAATGCTGAGATATGCACACTTACACTGAACCTGGTACACACAAGCATGCATAAATAAACACACACACAGTCATGTACTGGTGGTTAAAGCCAGCTGCTCAGCTGGTTTACAGCCCAGATAAGATAGTCCTGGGTTCAGTCTCACTCTGACACTTTGAACTCACTCTTCTGTTAAAATTAACAACAACCAATGACGTCAATGACACCTTGCAAGGAAGAAGTCAGTGAAATCACACATGGGAGCTGCCATCTTCAAAGACAAACTTAAAGAGTTGCTTCACCCAAATAACAAAAAACATTCTCAGTTTAATGCAGCCTTGCTGTTGGGTTGCTCCCCCCTTACTTTCTACCAAAGACACAAGACTGGTACATTTTTTTAAATGTAATTTTCCACTGTTTTGGAAAACAGGACACAATTCCATTCCCCTTTATAGTATTCAAATAGAGGCAGAAATCTCACAAATGGATACCACAAAACCTGGAAACATCAAACCAAAACTATCTACATACCCCTAAGGGTGCTCTCACACCTAATCTTTTCGATTAAAACAAACCCTGATTGCCTGATTGCCCCGAACTCTGCCTTGACTTAACTAAACTATTAAACCCTCTGACATACAACAGAACAAGATTACTCTTACTCATCATGTCTGCATCTGTTTATCATTATTTCTGACGCATGAGGTGCAGATCACCACTAAAAATCTATCAAATCATTTCTTCGAGAGAAGATACACGTAGGAATTTGATATTCTCTCATGGGCTCCTGTAGTGCTGATGACACAGGAACCATCTGGAGAATGAGTTACCTGTCTGTTGGTACTTTATATGTAAAAAGTTAATGAAGACAGAAACTGTTTAGTTTGTTTTTCAAGCGCAATAAATCAATCATTCCCCCCCACATCACATCACATTCTGTATTGGTATAAACTGCAGTTAGCTAGCTCATCAGTATTACAGACAGCCCTTAGTATGGTCAAAGTTCAGAACTGCCAACCACATGTAACTCTAGAGTGATCATGTGAAAGGGAAGTGCCAGGAAAAGAAAAAGAGAAATAAGGTAAAAGTGGAACACGTGTGTATTTCCATTTTCTTTCACTATAGTCGCTAATGCCCTTATCTACTCTGACTGCACATGAGAAAGCAGAAAGCTGATCAACACCTTGCTCAAGGACAACAGAATATTTTTCTTTTTCTGTTTTTTTTACAAAATACATGTGTTAGACCATAGGCTGTATAACAGAAGTGGTTGTAGCCACCTTTATGTCACTCATTGGTTTGTGGACTACCGTTTTGAAGTTTGCCACATTGGCTGTTGGCATCTTGGTTTTTTGGAACCAGACATGACCATATTTGAATGAGAGGGTGGAGCCGGAGAGGGGTAAACACTACTATGGCTAACAGGTCTTGACTTGTCAATCACAAGGTAGCCACGCCCTAAAGCCTAGCCTGATTTATCATTAATTTTACTTTTAGGTGACCATCATTTACATAAGAATGAAAGATTTGAAATTAGTGATAGAGACCATAAACTCATTAGGAAAGTGTCAAGTTAGAAGTATGGCTATTTTGTCGTAAACTTCTACACAATCTGACTTCTTTTTGGAACCAGCGGAGCCCTGCTGATCATTAGAGAGAGTGCAGGTTTAAGACACTTTTGCATTGGCTTCACTTTTCAGACCCAGAGGTACCCACTTGGTGGAGACTCGGTATGTCAATTGGTATCATTGCATTTACAGATGATGCTATGTCAGGGGTGATTCTAGGATCTGTGACCTGCTTACAATGCCTTGCAAAAGTGTTTAACTCACCGGCAAACAGTTAACATAATTTTGACCTTAATCTCTCACCTGAACCTGGCTGTATTTATTGTAATTTATTTACTAGGGACATTGCACATTTAATCAACAGTTTACACATCAATGTAAATGTGCCGGAGTTAGCTAATAACTAATAGTAACTTTCATATAGGCAATGGCTGCAGCTATATTATGTCTTCAAATAGTAAAATAAAACCTATACAGCTATGGGATTAGCTTTGGCTATACAATGTAATGTAAACATAAGCCTATAGGTTATGTCTGCAGCTGTATTATTAGGGCCCTGTTTCAGTTTTGAGTTTGTTAAGCCTGAAATAAGGGAAACCGTTATAGAAATAGGGTTAAACTTAAACTCTGGGTGACACACCATTTAATTTCCTCATTCATACAGTCGATATCAAAGCACATATGGAGTACATTCCTTTGCAGAAGCTGATGTCTTCAGAAAGCTCTAAAATCAGTCAGTTTGAACCTAGATACATTACCAACATAATTATTAATGGGTTAGACTATGACTTTAAAACCATAGGTCCATGTTTGATCCATATTTTCATGTTCAGGCTCAATAGCAAAAGCAGAAGTGGCATGTTACAACAAACCCTCATAGGGACAGACCGGGCATTTAAAGTGTCTAACTTTGACACCGGAGCGGGCCATCTCATAACAAGAGTCAATGTTGGTTTCTTTTAACCATGAGTTTTTGATCTTTCCCTAATCTTAACTGAAGCCCCTTTTAGACTGAACAAAAGACCCCACAAACATCTGGCTTTTTTCTTTAGTGTGAAAGGGTGTAATCTGCATTTTCTACAGGTTCAAATTACACTGTAGTAGTCACGGGTATTTATTTATCGGTAATGATGTCAACACGACACCCAGGTGGATGTGCTAATTTCCTCCCCTTTTTCTGGAGCCATCTGTTTATATCTGGATGGATGTCTATAAATGTTTCATCCATATCTTTATTTGTATTAGCATGCTAGGCTAACAATCCATCAGCTGTGACGTCTATCAGAGCACACTTCACATCACAACATCGCAGTTTCATACTAAAGTTTTAGATTTTATTTGCTTTCAGATTCCACATGTAATTTCTGTCATTTCCATTTCCAGTGAGGCTAAAAATACTAATACATAATTTTCACAAATTATGAAACATTCTCATCACATCCTGGAAAATTAAATAATGGATTACTGGAACAGAATATTAATAAAAGGATACAAATAATTATTAGTTGAAATGTTTCATGTGCATTCAACTAAAATCCATTTACACACATAAATAGTATGAATATAGAATAATGCAAGTTTATGATGTGCAGATGTTGAAACATTTTATTTATATATCCAGTATATATATAGTTATATAATTCCTTTAGGTCTATTAGCATTTGGACAGTGTATATATATATATGGGCTGAATACAAACTTTTAACCATAAAAGGAAGTGACAGAGCTGTTAACACCAACTGAAGGGTGATTCAGCTGTGATTGCTAAGAGGAAAGGATGTCTCATTTCCACTAAAATGTGTTTCCTAGATTCCTCCCTCCTCGCATGTTTTCCTTGAAAAGACACAAGTGAAGGAAAAGGGAATGCGATGTACCTGTAGTTGTTTACTGCCGCATAGATTCTTTACAGCTCCCTCAAAGAGCAGGACTTTTTCTGCCAAATCTAACTGTATAACCATTTGATATAAAAGGTCAGTTCCTTGACACAAGCCTCTGAATAAACCACATGTCAAAACACATAAAATAAATTGGTAATGGGAGCAGCATATGACTGTGTTCATAGATCTATCTAGCAGACACTTTGTGCCTGGCAACAAAAGTGATGATTCACATTAGTAGGGCTATGATGCATTTGGGGTTGTGTTTTGATGGTGAATCTCTTGCTTAGTTTTACAGCAGTACAACTGGTTATGAGTCAGCTGATGGAGGATGCGACAATAGTTGGAAAATGGAGAAAATCAGGCCATGATATCAAGATCTGTTAACAATCCCAGCTACATCAACTGATAGCAGCGGATCACAAAGCCAGCTCACAACACCTTATGGCTCAGCTGATTCCCTTCTATGCATCCAATTGGCAATCTCAGACAAGGCACTTTTCTTCAAGCATTTATTTATTAATTTAGCTGACGCTTTTATCCAAAGCGACTTACAATTGCTATACATGTCAGAGGTCGCACGCCTCTGGAGCAACTAGGGGTTAAGTGTCTTGCTCAGGGACACAATGGTGGATGTCTCACAGTGGGAATTGAACCCAGGTCTCCCACACCAAAGGCAAGCATCTTATCTATGCTTTATTTTGTCTGTTTATTTCTGTCTGTGTTTATGTGTTAACCTAAATGAACGGAAACAAACACCAAGCTGTGGGTTGTCGAGCTCATGGGGGTTCAGGTAAGGTGACCAATGCTACTCAGTATGTTGTGGCCTGCAATTAGCTGTTTAAAGCCACAAGGCTTAGTGTTAATATTTCCCGTAGACATAACAGCAAATCTTTTGTCTTTTGTACTACCTGTGCTGTGCATGCTTCTGCAGAACCCAGGAAAACATTCAGCGACAACATTTATTACAATTAATGCTAACAGGGTAATAAGGTTGGGGAAAGATAGTAGTAAATATAAGTTAAATTAAAACACTTGTTTAAGGTTAGGGAAGATTGTGATCTTGGTTAAATATTTGAAAAGTTAAAAGTGACAGAAAACGTTTCCACTGTACGTAATCCTGGCAGCAAATACATTTCCCACAAAAAGGAATGAGTATCTAAATCTCATTTGTATTTGGAACACTGGGGTGGTGGATGGGCCTATATACTCACAATCTATCCTTAACCATAACAAAGTGCTCTGAGTATCTAAACAAACCATAAATAGGCTTTATCCTTCTAGTTGCAATGAGTGGAAATTGTATTGCAAGACTAGACTTTGTAGGGCAATAATTGAAATACAGTGCCACTGTCACATTTTGCAGAGATGTTCAATATCAACATTTTCCAACTTGCAAGACACTTTAAATAACTTTTCCTAGTATGTTGCCAAAAATAAAAATCCAAGCAACATAACGCATCCACTAAAACATATTTTCTGTTGGAAATTAGAAGCATATAAATATAATTTCTAAGAGAAAGGGTTGGACATCCACACCCTTCTTCTCTTTATAAAGACCATACTACTTCCTAACATTGCCGTTAGGTATAAATTGAAACCTGGGGAATCATCCAATATCAATGTAATATGTTGGATAATAAGGTGTTAAAATTACTGCCTGTGTTTCTTGCACCATTGAAATTCTTTTTAGCACTGTTTTTGCATTCTCAAATCTAAGCTATTAACATGAAGAGTTAAATGTTTTTTACCAATAGTTATAATAGTAAAACTAGTAAAAAAGAAAATAAAATCTAAATTGTAACAAACCAGATTTTCCATTAAAAATCAATTACTGTGTAATTCATAAATCCCTCAGGCTGAGTGAAACATACAGTGCAGGACACAAAGAGGAAGAGTTAAGATGTAGGAGTGTCACGGACACCACACATGGCATTGCAACGAACCACAGGGGTTTGTAATTCCATAATACACAACCACATTTTAATGTTCTTACCAGCTTGGTAACCTGCTTGTTTTAATTTTTTTCTCTAGAATAACACTGCACCTCCAAATGATGGCTGGTTACCTGCCAAAGTGGCTGTTAGAGTTGAATAATACACCAAACATTTTCATCAACAATAATGTGCCGTTTATTCAGGAGGAAAAAATTGTGTTTTTATTGAGAATTAATTTTGGTGTGACAGTTTGAATTGTTGAAAATAAGAACTGTGCAGAGAACCCATTTGTTATACAAATTCAGTGGAAAGTTGAATCCCGCCCTGACATGAGCGAAACCATACACACACAAATGTGACACAATGTGCTATTTTGAAAGTAGCTGAATAAGATTTGCATTAGTGGTGTGGGGCATTCTAAAGTAGTGTGGCAACTGCAAATGTTAAATGTCAAGTCTATTTTAGTTACAGTATGTTTTAGACAAGTTTGTTTTATATGCTTTTGGTGACGTCAAGCAAGGAAACATTTCATAAAAACTTCCAGTTTAGCATTCTTATAAAAGATATAGCAGGTTGTGAAAATGGCTTGTGAAAACATTCATATAAAAAAACTGTCTCCTCACTTTGGCGTACCAATGCATCTGAACGATCATATGTTACCGCTCATATGTTACCACTCGATTAAATGCAAATAAGTTTAGATCTGAGTTATAAATAAATGGTTTAATTAAAAGTGGAGCTTTTGGAAAGGCTTTTGCAACTCATATCAAGCTAAACGTGATGAATAGGGCACTGGTTAAAATGGAGAAGCTTGTTGCTGTTGAGGAGGAGGACGCACGCTCAGACCACGCACACCACCAACACACAGTGGTGAGGTTGCTGTTGATTCTAGGGAACATGATGTCTTTCTGGTTCAGAGCAACTGGACATCAGGCAGACATGTTGAAATGTTAAACTGCACTGTCATACTCACACTCGTGTATGATATCATCTGGAAGTTTTGCAATTTTTGTATCCCTGTGTGTGATACTGTTCTCTGTGCATTTATTTGTTTACTCTGGGGTTATTCTCTGAAATTAACTTCCATTAAGTTCCATTTCCGGCTTTGATGTTAGGAACTTTTGTGAATTATGTGAAGATTAATTAAAATAGTTACGTTATTGTCTGTGTTGATGGAAAAGGACCCTCACAGACTTGTTTTTTATATTTAGTGATTACATTCATTTGAACCATAATTTAATAAATGACACACTAAGAAGAACTTTTTTTTTTTTTATGTTTTGAAATGAGGAAGATAATTAGGTCTTAATTTAACCGGAAAATGCTGCTACAGTTGCCTCCTGACACTGTGTCCTTTCAGTTTGGCTCTGTGTTTGTGTATAGCTGGTTTTGGTAGAGGACATCAATGCTGAGAGTGTTGGTGTGCCCTCATTATTTAGGATTTAGCAGTCAGTTTTGGGCATTTGGAGAATCTACTGAGGTCAAGTCTGATCTCGAATACTGCTCATCTATGCCCACAAGAAAAACATTTAGGATCCCTGTTGGGAAATTAAAATAGAATTATGACCAGACAACTACAGAACAATACATGAATGTAACATTTCCTGGTTATTTTACATAGTCCTAATAAAAAGAATGTTCCAACATTTTGGCTAATAATATTTTATGAGTTCCCTGATTGACTCTCAAATTAAAATGACTCTCTGATTTATAGGTAACTAGGTGGCTAGCAAAAAATGTATGTATAACAGTTTAAAAGTTGCTCACAGGCATAGTTTTCACAAGTCCAGACACTAGCCTTAGAATAGAGGTCAGCTAAATGGACCTGTAAAACCTAACATTCATCAAAGAAGGGAACTGAGGAAAGCTAGACCAAATCCAAACAGACCCAAAGATAATTTGACCTGATTCAATATGTGGTCAACCCAAATAGACAGAGAGGAGCAACACCGGTTTAACACAGTAACTCATTTTTTAGTGTTTTTAACTGTATACATTATATGTATGTCATAACCTGTAAATTGATATTTTCTTTTTTAACCTTTGTACAGCACTTTGTGAAACTTCGTGATTGCTGTTAAAGTGCTCTACAAATAAATTTTGATTGATTGATTGGCCAGGAAATATGTCAGACTGTTTTAGACAGAAAGTATGGATTTAATGGAGATGAATAAAAGTCAAAATGGCTTCATGGAGATTTAGGTTTTTTTTTCCGAAGTTGAAGTGTATCGTTGGAGAAGGTGAAAACAGCACAGCACAGAACAAAATGTGTGGCAATGCCTTTTAAAATCTGACTTCTAATAGCAGTCACTTTTTTAACCGCAAAAACCATCAAGTGCATTACTGAAATATTATTTTTTGAAGGAGAATTTACAGAGAATCATAAAAAATGCTGGAAACTCAGTAACTACAGTAACATTTTTATCAGCTTGACATTGAACTAATCCCTGCTCGTTGCATGATAGCATTACACTGACTGCATTTAGCCGACATGATACGGCAGCGTTAGCTTGCCTGCTGGCTTTTCCATAACTGTTTGTGTATCTTTCATCGTAGAGGCTCAGCAATGTCATCGTAGCTACATTTATTGGATGATAACAAAAACTGTTATTGAGCTAGACTGAATACTATTAGATTGCTGCCGCATTTTAGTATAACAGTTAGACCACAGTAAGTAACACTGGTGTTGTCCTGCACCGTTATGTTGCATTTTTGTAGAATATGTGGGTCACATATGTTACGGCGACTGGGACCGGCAAAGGACCCGTGTACCTGGGTATTTGTAAAATGACAATGAATCTCAATTACGTTATGAAGCAGCGGCGGATGCATGATAATCTAGTTGGATGCCCCTTCCTTGCATCACTTTTGATAGATGGTCGTGGATTTTAGAAAGAACTCAGCCCCACCCTCCCCCATCATCCTGCGTGACTCCCCAGTCACCACTGTGGACTCCTTCCGCTTCCTGGGCACCATCATCTCCCCGGACCTCAAGTGGGAGCTGAACATCACCTCCATCACCAAAAAGGCCCACCAGAGGATGTACTTCCTGCGGCAGCTGAAGAAGTTCAGCCTGCCAAAGTCAATGATGGTGCACTTCTATACCGCCATCATTAAGTCCATCACAATCTGGTACGCTGCTGCCACTGCCAGGGACAAGGGCAGGCTGCAGCGTATCATTCGCTCTGCAGAGAAGGTGATTGGCTGCAATCTTCCATCTCTTCAGGATTGTACGCCTCAAGGACTCTGAAGCGAGCAGGAAAGATTGCAGCTGACCCCTCCCATCCCGGACACAAAAAGTTTTAGACTCTCCCCTCTGGCAAGAGGCTGAGGTCCACCAGGACCAAAACCTCTCACCACAAAAACAGCTTCTTCCCGTCTGCAGATAACCTCATTAAAAAGGCCCGGGTCCGCCACTGACACTCCCCTCTTGTTAGCTTACATGTCCATGAAAGCCAACTCTGGGTCTGTTTTTAAATAAAAAGTGCGGACGTGTGAATGAAAGTCACAGACTACGTAAACCAATGGATTTCATGGAAAATCCAACACAATTTCTTCATATAAGAAGCACCATAGTGGCTGTTTCAAACAACCGAGAAAGCAGGTTTATGGTTCATTTTTATATGAGGTTACAACCTGTTCACAAATAGGCACCAAAAAAGTGATTAATTTAATTGAAAAACTACATATTGCTTCTTTAACAAAATGTAATGTACCTACAGCTGCCACAAACTTTTACAGGTATATCTTATGGTCTTGCCTGGTTGTTATTTAAGCATGATGATTTAACACAGTTATGTTACTGACCTTCAAAAATACACCAGATGTTTCAAATAATATCTACAAAATGTGTTTACAATGAATATGTAGTCTCTGTCTCCCTCTCAAAAATCTCTGCTGTGTTATGTCTTTGCGAGAATAGCCCAGCCATTAACATGAGCCAGGTACACCAGCGGTCACATTAATGTTTGGAAGATGAGTCACCGTGGATAAATAGAGAGAGGAATCTGATTGGGGGAAGAGTTCTGAGTCACCAGGCAACAGTTTCTCATTGATGGAAACGCTAACCAATGAGTAGTGAGAACCTTTCTCACTGATAACCAGCTTAGAAAAGGGAAAAAAATAATGGTTCACTTATACTTAAAAAGGAGAAATATTTCTGACTTTAGCTAATATTAGCTAATATCAGCAGTGGATTGATTTTATAAAGGAGATTGGTACATATACAACAAGTATGAAAAAGACATCTCAACAAATAAGAGTTTAGAGTTTACCTTTGTATTTAGAAATGTTGATGATAAAGTACAGGTTTAACACTGCCTGTTTATTTCCTCAGACAATGACTTGTCATTTCAAGTGTCTTGTATACAGATAAAATCCACATAAGCTATAAGACACTTTAATTCATTCTTAGCCACATATGTGTATCTCTGTTGGCCAGATCACAAATCAGATTTCAAGCCGTCATAGTTTTCCCAAGCTACATGCAAATCAGGGATTGCCCTCTGAGGTAGTTACGCACCTGAAGTTTAGTTACAATAACACTTGAAATACAAGCAAGGACAAAAGTTTTATTGTCTTCACAGGCTCTCACCACTCCAGATCACTGCTGTCTCACCCACACAGATCATCCATTGGTTGAACTGATCAGGGATCAGATAAACTGTGAGATGCAGTTGAAACCTTCAAAAAAGCTAGTGAGGGGACCTTGAGGTAGTCACATGTACTGACCAAAATTAACTTCCATGCTAGTAAGTAAAAAGCAAAGCAAAGCATAAACCCTTTATAACGTATGGCCTACAGAAGACAAGGGCAAGCAGGTCTCCCACTGCCATAAATTGGGTAACAGAGCATACATGATCGCCCACATCACTGAAGTGCTTCACATTCATGCATTGACACACATTTACGGCTAACCCAACCTCAACCTTCCTCCTCTCAACTTCACCTCTGTTTTCTACTTTCCTTGCCCAGATTTTACCCATTTATACCAGGATTAACAGTAAACCCACAAACTGCCAATTACAGCCACACCTCCTCAACCTCAAGGCTGCCACTGTCCCCAACAACATACATCTGGGCATTGAGAAGGCCTGAGTGGTGACTCTAAAGTTTCAGATTCCCTCTGGACACTGAAGGCACCTGGTGAACAAAAGCTTTCCTTTCCACTTTCCTCTACAACAGATGGGATTATTTCTACATCTTTGTTTCAGCAGAGGGTTTTAGTTACATGCTAAAGTTTCCATTAAACACTTTGTGGTTTTGAATAAACACTAAACTCCCATCTTAGGAGGCAGCTAATGAGAACCATATCCTGGCTTTCTCCCCTCTGTTTGGTTTGGATCTTTGAGATAAAAATGAAAGTATGGTGGGGATCTCAATAAATATTATAATAAAATAATAAAAGTGTTGATTCAAACTATGGAAACTGATTTTTAATGAGCGCCATGGTATTAATCATGTTCCAATATGTTTAGTAATCATATATAGTGAAGAAGCTAAGTAATCATGTATGCATGTACCTGTATACTGTATGTAGTAGAAGTTAGGATAATGCTATTTCATATACACATAGCCATTTGCATGGTATGAGCAATCAGTATGTATTTTTAGACAAAATATGCTATATGTAGTCATTATAGTCATATAATCTTAAAATAAAAAGTGAGCATGTAACTAGCTATGGTCCACCTGAGGCCTACTGGCCAGGGAGATCCAGTTTCCCTCACTACCTCCATTTTTCTCTGAGAGGCCGACCAGTTTGTAGGTTACTAAAAGTGTACAGAGGTCAGTACAGAGGAAAGCTAGGTGCACCAGAGGAGGTGTTAACACTAAAACACTGTAAGAGGCATTATAAGGAATGTAAAAAGGGAAGTTTAAACAGGGTGGCCACAGTAATTAAAGAGGGACCCTTAATTGTGAGTAAGGGTAATGAGTAAAACATGAAAATAGGAGATGAGAGAGTCCCAAGTAACAGATACATGTACATGCTGTGAAAGTACTTATGCAGGGACATTAAAAGCACATCCATGAAACTAATAACAACATAAACAGAACATTCAGAGAACAAGATTATACAAGGATAGATTTGTGGGGAAAGTCTATAAAAGCTTGGTTGTAGCAAGTGCTGTTCAGTTTGGACCAGTTTGATGCAAAATCATTTGTTGTTGGTTGAAAAATAAGGACTTTTTTACGGAAAAAAAACTATGACTGACTCCAGTGCCTTTTGGGGCCTTCAGCACTGCATTAATTTCTTTTTTTTTTTCTTATCGAGCTTTATTCATCAAGACCAAAACCTGAATATTTATTCATTATTTGACCCCACAAAACGGTAAAGTAGACTTTTGTTAGCCCTGAAAACAGTTGCGGTTTAATCCATCGATTCAGGTAAGTATATATATATATATACACACACATACTGGCAATTACATCAGTAGCATGTGAAAGAACCATACACAGCCTGGCACCTCCTACTCATGCTGGTCACCAGCCTGGTCACACACTGGCATCACATTCTTCAAACAGCATTTGTTGCAAGTATAGCTATAATAAATTATTATTATTATTATTACCAAACACAAATTTACAAACACACACACGGACCGGGGTTCGTGTGAAACAAAAAAATCAACGTTAATTTTTTTTTATTGAAGTTGCATGAGTTACGTAAATTGCGCAAGTTACGCAAGTGACGTAATTGGATATTGCATATGTAATGTTGCTAACTTTACCAGATGTTGCATATTTGTTGTTGCTAAACTAAGATGAGCGCGGAACCTAAAACGTCAAAAAATTACACAAAGCGTACCCAGGGAATTAAAAAGCGACGCCAATGACTTTGACCAAGCGTCAATATTTGACGAGTCGGGAGTGAGAAACAGCATGGAGGTGATGACATTAGTGTGCTTGCTCCAGTTTCAGTGGAAAATCCCACCGGTCATAACTGGAAGCACTGGGACAACACATACAATATGTCTACAACAGACAAAACCTATCCTGGGTAAACGAATAGCCAAGACAAAGTAGAGTGCAGGCCTATGTTTCATAGTTTGCTCAGCTCAGTTAACCACACAAAACAAGAGCTATGCATTCACGTGGTGCAAATATGGCTTTTATCAATTCAATTTGAAGGAAGAAATAGCACCATTAAAATAAAAAACGTACTTAGGTTTGTGACTTTGGGAGTGACTGAGTCACAAAGGTGACATTTTCTCCTCTAGCTTCCTGTTGGGAGGCCGGTGTGCTATACAGCTACTATTACACAATATGTAGCTATTATAGTAAGAGGTACGGGCAGTGGTACATGTAATAACTGTCCTTTTATTCCAAAAGTTGTAAAGAAAGCAAGGGAAGTATATAAAGACATGGTGGGAGGGAGTGGATGATTTATTGTACAAAAAATCAGACAGCAGAGGAGAAATCTGAGGTTGCAAATGTTTCACAAGAGCACAGAAGCAGCCTGAGTGCGAGGACTGAAGCTGGAACACAGGAAATCTGTCTAAGCAACAATATGTGCAAGCACACAGTTTGAGCAGAGCAGAACAAATCTAAGCGCAAGCAGGGGCTGTTTGAGTGTGGGAGCAGGGTTTTGAGAGAACACATTACAAAATCTGAATGTGAAATCAGTAAATCATGCTCTCAAATTGAAAGAGCATGTTCTTGAATAAAGTCTTAGCTGTGTTATTTATAGAAGCACATGCATGTGCTTGTAACAGTTTCCTAAAAAATTGCTAAGTACTTTTCCCCACTTATAATTCCAATTTCAGAGTAGTCTTTTATGAAAGAGGTCAAATTATGCTCATTTTCAGGTTCAAAATCTTATTTAGGGGTTGTACCAGAACAGGTTTACATGGTTTCATTTTCAAAAAACACCATATTTTTTGTCATACTGCACATTGCTGAAGCTCCTCTTTTCACCCTGTGTTGAAGGCTTCGTTTCAGCTACGGAGTGATACATCTTGTCTCTACATGATCTTGCTGGAAGTTGCACATGCGCAGGTCCTAGTTAAGGACTACTAGCCAATTAGAAGCAGAGAAGGGCGGGTCGTGAGAAGCAGTAAACAGCTTCGATTCAGCTGTATTTAACTGAGCTCTGTCTCTATATAATATCTGCGTGTAGCAACTAAGGCATGATTGACTTTCTATTTTTGTTTTGTTTAGTTACTATTATGTTTGGGCACAGCACTTGATTAACGGAAAGATTGTTTTCTGGGTTAGTTAAGCTTGCAGGTACCAGAAAACATTAATCTCACAGAAGCGATGCATTGTACCAGATATACCTCATTTACATCTGCAGTCTCTGGGCAGGTCAACACAAACACTAATGCAACTAATGCAGTTAATACAAATACAAGTTCAAAATACATTTAATACTAAAATCAGTTATAGATCCAAATACACATACAAATCTCAGCCATTACACCCTACTCTAAGCAATATTTCTAAATAAACATGGTCTTGGTGTCTAATAAAATACATATAATAAATAAATATAATAAATAACATTTGTTTTACTGTAAATCACTTGTGTGTTCTCCTTTGAGAATTTTATATTTTTTATTTCATAATGGCACCATAATGGTTCTATCATAGGCCGAGCAGATGGTCACACTAATGTATTGTCTGAATATGAGTGAAATATCCATGTCAAATGATTAACTACTAAGTACATATAAAAAGAAATATTCTCTGGGCTGTACCAATCATGTAACTCAATACAAACCACACGCTTTCACCCCTGCACATTTTGTTATCTAAACCGACCTGCAATCCGCTCCTTTTCTGGCAAGAAGTCTGTTGTTCACAGCTTGTTTGGGGATGGAAGGCTCCCCTGTAGGTAAAGAAATATGGTCATAAATTAAAATAAATTAAGCTTTTACACTGATAGAGTTCATAAAATATATCAATATCACATCTTGCAAAATGATTGTACAGTGGAATCAGTATTCCTCTAAAACCAATAAAAACTGAATGTTGTAGCCTTTGTGAAAGTAGGATTAACTGCAGGACAGGCCAGACTGCATTGGTTTTAGATAGGTGTCCCTAATAAACTGGCAACTGTACTGTGTATAGTGTACATATCCTGTTTAAAAAAGTGTCTCACCTAATCCAAGTTCTTCCACTCAAACTCTGTTAGCTGGTGGACAAAGGATGACACTCTGTTGTTGATGACTGCATCTTCCTCTTCACCAATTGTCCTGTCATATGACTCACTCCAGTTTTTGCAGTGCATTTAGTTCCATCATCTGGGTTTATTCTCATGAAGAATCTTTAGGGAAGAGAAAATGTCTTCCATTGAATTTTCCATTCTTATGTAAAGTTGGTATTTACTACCAAAATTTATCATTTTTCTGTGGGTTTTGCCTAGAAACTGAGCCACGGCAACTATGTCAGGAAAACTACTTAACGTTAATTTTTACTTCTTGAGGATAATGATATATTTTTATTTGTTTTATATTCTATGGTGTCACTCTACAATAAAACATGAACATGTAACATATTCACTTTTATGTTAGTTGTAGATGAACTGGATATTTAGAATAGGCCTGTATTAGTTATAAGCTAACATATGAAATGTACAACAAATGAATGCTAAAACTAGAAATGTGCCTGGCTATCACTAGTTTAATGAGTTTACAATAATGCAATTAACTGAACTGACTTACAACTTACAGTTACAGTCTCCTTACATTAGCAAGCTTAATATCGATGTGAGCATAATACATTTGATTTTAAAACTTCTGTAAAATTAAACATCAACTCCGTCCACTTTGTCAGAGTTAAAGTTAAGTAACCAGTTTGAGTGCACAGACAATCACTATCTTTTTTTCAAGTAACATACATTTGAATAAATTTTTTTTGTTTTGTTTTCACCTTGGGTTTGTTGTTGGTAGTTCTCTGTCTTCACCACAGGTTAACTTCCACTGGTTTTGTCTCAGTTTTGTGTGCCTGAGCTTCCACACCAGCGGTGGTGAATGAAAGATAAAACTACTGATGCATCTGTGCTAAAACGGCAGTTAGGGAAAATTCAGTAACATGTATGTAAACTGCTCTGCTAAAGGCAATTTGCAGGATAGATAGCTAATTAGCTGTTCAGCTGCAGCACATTTAACAGTATGTAAACGTACATGCAAAATGCAAATGTCACTTTGGTCAAGTTAGATGTTGGTGTGGACCATACTCTTCAATACCACTAACAGCACACATGTTGGCTACAGCTTGGTTTACTTTTTCTCTTGTTCCCTATAATGTAACTCTGACAGCCTGTCAGCAGTTGTCAATCAAACAAGACATCAACACGTCCTTTCAGCTGGCTAAAGCAAAAATGAATATTAGAATTTCCATGAAGACCTTTTTTTCCTTCCTCTGATACAAAAAATGATTAATACATTTAAAAAACAGATTATCATTACTGAGACTGCAAAAAAGGGATGACTAAATGTTAATTGGACTTTAAACCAAAACCACCATCTTTTACTCACCAAAGTGCTTCTACATGCAGGACTCAGGATGCAAATGCTGGTCTCAAAGTTGTTGTACTGCCACCATCCCAACCACTGTAGTACAAGAAGGTCGAACTTTAGTTGAAAATTTGTTGTATTTAATGTAGTTTGGAGACAAGGTTGTACTGTGAGATGCACTGTCAACTTCTGTGGTTCCCTACTGATCACATCATACTGTATATCCTATGACATTTGTATTCCTCTCAGAATAGGGAAGCTTAGTGAAGTTTGCTAACGTTAGCAATGATTTCAACTACACGTTGCCTTTCATTCATTTCAGTCACTTAAAGCTTGGTGGTAAAACTAACCTGGTAATATTACAACTCATAAAGAAGCTCCTTCTTTCTGCAGAGATAAAACTACAGCAAACCAGACATTTTCTGATCACAACAGAAATATAAATTCAAGCCAGTTTGTGGTTGTAGAAGGCCACCTGTAAGAGCCCTTTTTGAAAATGGTTGGTGACTGGCTAAAGATTTAAACAGAAATAGATTTGAAGCGTAAAAAGCCTGGTTCAGATTCCCTAATCTACCTTGCCAAGTAATCAAAAAAAACATTTTTTTGTTGTTGTTGTAAGGATTAAACAAATGAGATTAATAGTGAGATTAAGGTGTGTTGATATGCTGCTGTGGACAGAGGCAGGCTAGCTGTTTCCCCCTGTTTCCATTCTTTGGGTTGAGCTAAGCTAATCTAGCTAGGCTGCTGGATGTTATATTTACCACACAGAAATGGGAGTGGTATCATTCAAAGCAAATGTATTTCCCAAAATGCTGAACTTTTCCTTTAAGAATAAAGGTTTTTCAAATTGTTCTATTTGTGTGTTCAAAATTTAGTTTTAATTTGGAGCGAAGAGAAGAAGAAATGGGTACAGTTGCATTAGCATCATCCACCATAGCTGAGCAGACAACAGAAAAAACAACGCCTACCGAAAATGAAAGTTCCCTGAGAGAAATTCTAAGGAAGTGACAGACAATACCACACACACAGTGCAGTGTGACGAGTATGACAGGACATTTCCAGATATATATCCAGTGCAGACAGACAGGAAGTAAAGAGGGGAAGAATCTCGCAGATAACTGCTTAAACTTAAGGTACACACAGTACAGAATGATTACGCATGTTTTAGAGCAGGCAGTTCATTCCTGTTATTTGAATAAGAACATTAAAAACTTTATCAAAAGTGAATAAAGAATTTAATAATGCTTTAAAGATCACTTAGAAGCCACCAATAACATAATAAGGGGTTACCAGGTTGAGGAAAATCCTCATCCAAGATCAGACTTAGTTTGACTGTTTAAGCTACCTCTGTAATTCAAAAGGGAGGCCCCTCCAATGAACTGCCCGTCCACGTGCCGTCTTTCTTTTAGGTCAGGTTTATTTGTTGAGTATGGTGTGTGGAACAGTCCAGCTGACATAAATGCATACATCTTCAATCTGCACACACAGAAACATATTAACCCTCAAATGTCAACCCTCAATGACAAAAACGGTTGTATAAAAAAATTATCAAAATTAAAACACTTCAGCAGCTTAAAGAGAATAGATATAACATCCCAGATTCATATTCACTAATTGCCAAGCAAAATTCACAGGCTTTTGTTAACATGAACTCTAATAGTTTCCTCTCCTCAGTTAGCCACAGAGAAGCTATCCTTACGCCTACCAAAATGTTAAGATAACAGATCAACTTTAAAGTGCTGGTGCTACATATTGGATACAAAAATGCAGTCTCAGCAGTAAACATGTGGCCCATCCCTGATCAGTGAGATGTATTCATTGTGTTTGTTAGGGATGGTCTCTCCACCCAGTGGAAGTAATAAACTGAGTAATCAGACACTGTCTACTAAAGAATATGTGCTACTGTACATTCAGAGAAAACTGGACTTGTTACCTCACACAGTACGACAGATGGTCTTTTATATAAAGAATCAAAGACCAGTTTGATAATTACCGTCAGATTACCATTTTGAGCAACATGCAGAGTTGCCCGTGGCTGCTTTAATTCCCCAAACTGGTATTTCTGATTCAGAACTGATCCATGTGCATGGTATGTGATATGTGCTTACTATTATTTATATATTATATTTGTTTTATTTAGTTCAAGGATACTATTTAAAGACAAAGCATACAGGTCGTGAAATTATTGAAGCTTTTGCTGTTCTAAACATCTCTGCTACACAGAAAATTCACCGCCTACAGAAAGTAAAAGTAAGAAAGAGTTCACAAAAGAGGACACGTTCTAAGGAATACCGTGTCACAGCTTCACGCATACTGTGAGCATGAGACACCATATCTGGGAAGTTGCTGTTTTACCACACAGTCTCACTTTTCCCATTATCAACATTTGGTATGATGAATTATTGGTGCTCTGGTCAATTAACAATTCATAAAATGTAAAATAAATCAAGTAAGATAATTCAAGTGTGTGCATGTTTTAAAGCAGGCAGTTTAGTTCCTGCTAGTTGAATGGAAATCAGAAACTTCTTAGCTGCCAGGTACTTTCAGATGGGACAGGAAATTACCTTGGTGTACACAATGTGAGATAGTAAAAGTTACTAAAACGGTCTGACTCAAAACAATTAAAGGTAAGAGATACAGAATACACAATAGATACAATACTATAAGGTATAGTTGTTGCATAAATGTGCAAGCATTTTAATGACATACCTGTCACGGTGCAGCTAATTTGAAATACTTTAATTATTGTTGGGTAGTTTAATTGAAAAGAATGTGTCATATATTGAATCAAAAACTATTTTTTAAAATGGTAGTGATGAGGGAAGGGCAGTCGCATAGAATGATCTTCTCTCCATAGATTAACAGATGCCAGTACATTAATCTGTCGTTACTGTGGATCACACATAAATGATAATGTAAACAAAAGTGTTTTGCCTTAATGCTCTGAGCTTCCTCAAGGAACTTCTGTAAGTTAGAGGAGGAACTCTATCAAGAACCAACTACCACCTTACACTCCCAACAGAGTTCACTTATTACCTTCACCTTATGAGGCAAAGAGCTCTCTCATTGGTGTACAAAGAAATGAAGGCGGCGCTTTCAGTATGGTGTGATTACCGGTAAATGGGGACAGATCCTTATGGAAAGTACCTGAAAATTTTAGATGGGCTAGGAGTCAAGAGAGGGCCAAGTGTATTCAATTCTGCATGCGTATGTGTAAAAACAGTTTTAATCATCAAGGCAACTTCAACTGAACATCACAGATTTTCATGTCTTTTTCTTACTTTTGTCTTCGTGTATTTTAGGCTCTCTCATCTCTTAAGAATAATCTCCTGATCTACTGCTTCATGCTACCTGTTGCATGAATCAGTCTCATGTCACACATATGCCATGGTGGCAATAGGCTCATTCATGAAAACAGAGAGACAAAACCAGAAAGACAATAATTTTGATCATGTCAAGAATTCATAGGTTGTTTAAAAAAGACAAAGAGAATAAGAGATACATAGATAGAGAGAGACACAGAGAGACTTGCAGACAAAGAAAGAGACTCTCCTGACATTAGTACAACCATACATTGTTTGCCTCAGTGACACAGATTTTCCATGACCATCCAGGGGGCCATTAAATGCGGCTGACCTGACTGTGAGACTCTGCATCCACATCAAAACAACTCCAAAATGACACAACCATGTCTGCTATAACAGCAAAATAGCATCTTTTTGTTTTAAATGTATTTATTTGGCTGTCAATGTGGGGGAGGGGCAGGGATGATTGTATTACTGTAGTACTTGCTGTTACTGTTAAATCATATATGTAGAAAAATTACACAATTTATTGTTTTTCATACCAAACATTGCCATGTTTTACACCTGCTTTTCCCAGGTGTTGAAATTAAGACACAATTGTTTCAGCAATGATGACTCAGGTGCAGTGGTTATTTGTATGCATTTGAATTCCTTCCTCCCATCTGTGACTCTAAATAGGAACACATTTAAATACATATTACATGAGGCCAAATTTTCTTTCCCCCATTTTACTAGTGCAAAACTTAAGCACAAGCATTTAGTAAATGTGAAAGGTTCACATTATGCATTATCCTTTTTCCATTATTTTTCAACATAAATGTGTGTCCCAGTGTGTCTAACAACACCAAACTGTGAGGAAAAAAAATCCTTTTTCTTTCAGTAAATGTGTGTGCAAACATGTTGTTTGAATTTGGCTCAATTCTTGATGTCAAGGATGACTCTGTATTTGAATTTATGTGCAAGTTTGTGGGGTGTGGGATAAAAAGGAAAAATAATACAATCATTAATACCTTGAACAGCAGATGGGTCACTTTTACCCCCTCACAGAATAGAAATACCCTTTGTTTAGACGTGTTTTGATAAGCAGGCTGTCATATCAGGAGCCAATCGATAGATCGATAGAGAATCGGATAAAGGAGAGAGAACGGTGCTCTTGGGTGTGTGTGTGAGTCACTGTTTGTGTGTGCATGTATGAGAGAGAAACGGAGGAAGACTTTAACTATGTACAGACTCTTGACCTGACTGACTGGCAGACCTGACTGCCAGACCTGACTGCCCAGAGAGACAGGCTGTGTCAGCTCTGTCCACAGGTGGAGACAGAGCAACATTTCCTGCTACACTGCAGCACATATAAAGAAAATTAAATGTATATTCCCAGATTTTGATACACTCTCTGGCCAGAATAAAACATCTACATGGAGAAAACAGTGTCAGCGCCATAGAAGTAGAGATATGTCAGTGCATGTCACAGCCTGAGAGAAAACCAGCACAATACATGACAGCTGTAGTTAGTCTGCCCACAACTCACTCTGCCTTTGGATTTACTCTCTACTTAATGGGTTTGTTTGTTTACATGTCTCATTTTCCCATAGTGTAGGCTAACTAAAACAAGTTATTAACCAAAACTTTGTTACGGCGAGTGCAAGTGCAGGACTAAGAGAGGCGAGGAGACTAAATTTAGATAAAAGATGAATATCTCTTGCAGGGTTGAATGTTGTATTTGGTTCTAGTGTTAAAGCATTTAAACATTTTCTAGACACCCAAGTAAAAATATGAACCTTAAAATTAGCATAATATTGGACCTTTAATATTGGATGATTCTGCCAAAACCATGGTTCACATTCAATGTCAGCATTTTTTTTAAGGTTCAATGCTAACATTTTAAAAATGCATTCCTTCTAATAATCAAAAATGAGTCTTTATCCATCATGCCATGAGCTACGTGAGTCAAATGCTGCTGACCTTCCCCCTCATCCTCTACAGTAGAGTTACACAGTGACAGCAGATGGTATGTACATGTCATGTCCCAAATATGCATGAAACCAGGGATGCCTGCAGTATTGTTTTTACAGATGTTTTGACATATTTACTGTATATTTGGAACTGTTTTCTCAGAAAAGATTTACTTACATTTACACGAGTAAGCCCAGTTACCTCAGTTTGTGGTTAAGTCACGAACTGAATTCTGATGAATCATCTTACAACGTGATAAACACCACTTCCTCATTTGGACTGGTTTCTTTTTCTGGGAAATCAAGGTATCTAAGAGGTGAGCATTAGCAACATGTATTTCTCACTTTGGTTAACTTTTCCTGTTTAGTTCTGTTTTCTCTTTGTAAAGCTCCTTTTTTAAAATTTCCAGTATGTTTGTGATGCAGGAGTGACTAATCTAATTTAGTTTGCCCTACAAACTATAGGTGCATTATAAATAACTAACAAGTCATAATGACACAACATTCTCTGATCTGATGGCCCTGTCAGCAGGATGACATTACTTGTCAGTGCCTTCAAAAACATCTACAAAGCACTACAGCAAAACTAAAACCATTTTCTGATCTCACAGCTGGTTAAGATCCCCGTTGACTCAAAAATTGTTTTTCCTTATTGTTACTTAACTCAATGTTTGATCTTCACAATAACATCGTGGATTTTGGGAGAGTCCTATTTTTCAGGGGTGGGAGGGTCCACCTACATGTAAAAATATTCTATAAATACATAAAAAATGATACATCCTTGCCCATATATGTTATATAAAACTAAGAGCCTGAATAAAACTACTGTTTAGGAAAAATTGTCCTTCATATAGCACTCTCCGTAGCATTCACTTGTTATCCAGAAGATGTTCACTCAAAACCCAACACGCGTGTGCTCAGTGCACCCCCCATGCATGATGACCACAGCAGGAATAGACAGCACTGTGTTTATTAGACACAAATGATCTGACATTTTTATTAACCTAAATATACAGGAAAATATACATTTACAGAAAAAGATATTTTAGAGCTCCCCCTAAATTTCTCAAATGAGGCTTTCTGGGCAGCTCATGTCTCTTCCAGGGGATCCAAGCTAGACAGCGGGGAAGGGGAAACTTGAAGCCTCCGGTGACAAACACTGAGAATAGACTTCATGGATGTAAAGTAGGAAAGAAACACCTTGTTAGAGCTTTTGAAATTAACCATCACTACATATTAGATTCTGATTTTTAAATTAGGAAGTAAGGAGTAGATTTACTTTCAAACGTTATGAAAAAAGTACTTCATTTAAAGAGAATCTTTCTCTAATAGACACAAGTCTCGAGAGGATCTTTACGGTTGAGTTTAGGCACAAAAACCACTTGGTTAAAGAAACATTGTGGTTTGGGCTAAAATGATCACTTTGTTAAGATTAGGAGACTTTGTTGTCATGGATAAACTAATAACTATTTGGTTAGGGTTGGTGAACAATGGGGAATATTTAAAATACACCATACACCAACATTGACTGCAGTCAGAGCAAAAACAGGAAGTAAAGAGAGAGCTCCTGTGTCAAAGGATGACGCTCTGTTGGCCCATCAAACCACCACAACCTCCTCCCTCTGTGGACAAAGTGGCTCTACAACAACATCACACAGCTTCCTCTTTTGCTCTCAACCGAGTACAATCATAATTAATAAGACCGGTACCTGCTGGAAATTACAGTTAGAAGAACATGTGTGACTCATTCATGGCGGTGATTTTAAAGGCTGGTAAAGATTTGCTCTGACTGTCTTAGTGCATCTATTTTCTAATAAATATGTGACTTCATCCATCCATCCATCGTCAACCGCTTATCCTGTGTACAGGGTTGCGGGGGGACTGGAGCCAATCCCAGCTGACATTGGGCGAAAGGCGGTGTACACCCTGGACAGGTCGCCAGTCCATCGCAGGTAAATATGTGACTTGATTATTTTAATAGATTCATATTTACGCAGAGTGTAGTCTGTTTGATCCGAGTCAGTGTCTTCCTGTTTCCTATCCGTGTAAAGTTATTCCACCAATTGACTGATTCACTCACTGACTTACTGATCTAGATGAGTACACAGCAAAAACATGCTTACCAAGCTTTTCCTAAAAGATATTTAAAAGGGGCACTTTGACAGTGAATTAGTATTGAACTGCCTTTAAAAGAAAAGACAGATTTTGATAGAGACACTGAATCCTACACTTCCCATAATGCAACACAACAGGGTATTTGAGCAGAACCTCCCTCCATGTGTTTCACAACTCCACACCCACAGAGTGTGACCAAGGCTTGTATATTTGTAGTCCAAATACAAGCTGAGATTTTTTCAGACCTTGGAACGCTCCTCCAGAACAACAGAAGACAATAAACTGTTTTCACAGGCTGAGCTGTGCTGTGTGTCGTGTAAACATAGCTTGAATTTAGGTGCAACAGCAGTGATTGACACCGTTTCTGTAATTATTTCCATCTGTATTGCAGCACTGCACAATATAGCGTAACACAAAGCAACCTAATGCGATGCAAAAACACAAAAACAAGACAACAGGCACAACAATACGCAATGATCTGCAACACAGACCCTCAAAGCAACAACGTATATCTAAAATAGATAAAAGCAGAAAATGAAAATCTTATCAGGGTTGGTGCACAAGCCATTGGACTTTTCATTTTAGTCAGGTGTATCACATCATTTTCCCCGGAGTTCAGTGAGAAAAATCAATTTCAGGAGTGTGAAGCTGTTTAGTTGCCCGAGGTGTTGGAGCAGCTTTGATATCTTTGTTTTTGAAGATGTGAAACCTTTTGATTCTGAAACCTGTGGTAGAGTTTCTGCAACAGCACCTGATTTTTAACTTAAGTGGGGTTTAAAAGGTCTTTCACCAGCTTCACAGAGATTAGATATATTTGTCTATGAGCCTGCTTTATAGTTTTACAGTGAGGCAAACGGCTGATGAAATATTCCAGAGTGGCTTGATGAGGCACATGGCAAGGGAACAGGAAGTCCGGAAAACCTTAATGTTAGGGATGATATAGTACACCATTATCTGTACCTGTTCGACCAACTCCATACTTGGAATGGGCGTTGCTTAAACAGATGTGGGGGATTAAACAGAAAACGAATAATTAAATGGAAGTTGTTCATTTAAACCTGAAAATGATACAGGGTGATCAGAAGTCACTGTATTTATTAGAACACTATTTACATAACAGCCTCAGAGCAATGTATAAGTATTAGATATATTTTTTCCCGATGATACTTGTACTTAAAGTATATTATCTACGTATCCGCAGTTATAGCAGAGTACTCAGCTCAACACCGCACCACAGCCTCAAGTGTAGTGTGAATCTATTCTAATGTTTTTAATTTTGTTTTTAGTTTTTTTAATTTCTTGTTAAAGGATACTTGTTACTTTTCATGATGTGATTTAAAATTACTATAGAGAAAATTGTATTTTTTGTGGTAGAGTTATTTCACTAAAGTTATTTGATTCTAAAATGTGTTTCAGATAAACCAGTAAATGTATCACAGCTAGACTTGATCTTGTTTGGCTCTTCTTCATTAAAGGGGCTATATGTAGCTTTTAGCAGCCACTAGCGGTGCAGGTTTTCGATTACAACCAGGTGTGTGCGTGCTTGAACTCATGAGCAAGCAGAATCCGACACAAAGACCGACACATCGGGAGACAGCTTCACATTGCTCACATAAACTCCTATTTCAACGTTACAGTATTAGTTTTATCAGCTTGAGGTTGAACTAATCCATGCTCACTGCATGACGGCTTTACACTAACTGCATTTAGCTGGCATGATATGTCGGTGTTAGTTCGCCTACCAATAACTATTTGTTTATCTTTCACCAGAGAAGCTCAGCAATGTCAGCATGGCTAAATGTATTGGATGATAACAAAAATGGTTGGTGAGCTGAACTGAATATTATAAATTAAATTAAATTTTATTTATATAGCGCCAAATCACAACAACAGTTATCTCACAGCGCTTTTCATAAAAGAGCAGGTCTAGACCATACTCTATGATGCTATTTACAGAAGCTCAACAGTTCCCACCAAGAGCAAGCACTAGGCGACAGAGGCAAGGAAAACTTCCTTTTAAGAGGCAGAAACCTTGAGCAGAACCATGGCTCAGGGTGGGCGGCCATCTGCCTCGACCGGTTGGGGTGAGATTGTTGCCACACTTTATAACAGTTAGACCGCAGTAAGTAACATTACTGTAGTGGACAGGTCTTTCACTGTGGTGTTGTCCTGCAAGTTATGTTGCATTATTGTATGTCGGTCATCTAAGTTACACCAACTAAGACGGGTGAAGAAGCTGTGTACCTGAGTATTCTTATAACAACAATAAATCTAAATTAAACGTTACGAAGCAAACATCAGCAGATCCATGCTAACGTAAAGTAGCTTGCTGCCCCTGTCTTGTATCATTATCGAGTCTTCACATCGGAATAGGCATACTGGCCTTCAGAGGTAACAGAAAAATGTGTGGATAGTTTTTGTGTGAGGTTACAAGCCCTTCACCCACAAGCAATAAAAAAGTGATTTGTTTCATTGAAGAAAGTACTTATAGCCCCTTTAAAGAATCTCTGAAATATGTGCATTTTGACTGGAAAGGCTTCATACATCAGGGGTGCTTTCAATGCAAAACCTTTGCAACAGTTTGCAGTGTCTTTCTGTTGAAACATGTGTCCTTCTTATGGTGTGACATGAATTACAGAATCATTTTATAGCATTTAGTCAAATTAAAAGGGTGTAATGGAGGTTAAAGTAACCAATCCATGGTGGAAACCTAACAGAAGCCATTGCACTCTGTGTTAGCCAAAGTTATCAATGCAACATGGGGTGGATTTTTTACCATTAAATGCACATTTTAACCCATGCTTTCAATACCACATGAGAATCACCTAAACAGCTGCACTAGTTTGCAGCTATAAGAGCAACAACACCTCTTGTCTGGAACAATAGTCAGTGCGTTACTATCAGGGCTGTAAACAGGATTTTTACTGAGGTCATGATTGAAGTATGACCAATGCGACCTTTTTTTTTAAATTTAGTTGCTTACTGCCATGTTTGTTGTCATGTATGTTTTATTTAAAATGAAATTATGAATTCTGTTTCAAATCTCTCTCCATACTTTTTCCCTAGTTATCCAATTTAGTGTTTCACTACCACAATTACAGCTGTGGTAGGGAAACACTAAATTCTTTATTCATTTTTGTTAACCTAAATGTAGTCACAAATCTATTGAGTCTGGAAATACTAGAATCTGCCCCAATGATGTGTAGCTTTTAACTGTAGATTCACTAGCAAGGACCACAATCAACAGATACGATTAAATGATTTATTGATAAACAAACAGAATATGTATGATGCTTGAAGTAGCTGAATAGACACTCAAAAGCGTTGTGGGGAGCTATAACCCTATGTAGAGGAAGGAGATGAGAAGACTGGACAGAGAAAGGGGTGGGCGGGAGGGGTGCGGAATGCAAGAGTGAAGAAGAGGGAGTGCGTTGTGTGGGTATTTTCGGAAAGCCGGGAGTGACATCATCGATGTGTGGTCCTGCTCCTGAAACTCTGCTGGTAGCCCCACCTATAAACTTCCTTCAGGTTGCTAAAACCACCAAAATCCCAGGACAAATTCTAAAAACATGACTTCAGTGTTAATGTTGGCTTAATGGCTTCAATGTTAGTTACAGCTACGACACATTAGGAAAAACGTAGGCTGCATTCAGTTCCCTGTTCGACTAACAAGAGCATAAGTCAGAGACATGATGTTATGCAACAATCAGCTTTGACAGTCTTTCCATGCAAGTGATTCAATTTAACTATGAGCAAACCCTTTCTCTGCACACCCTCATCCTTAACCAGGATACAAACTCCTGAAAAGTTCCTAAAAGGGGTCATTTAACTTTTCTTAAACCACAAGGCAATAACAGCTTCGTTTGTTTGAGGGAATATCATGAGGCAGAATAACACTGAATCTTGCTGTTAGTCACTGAATGACGTGTTTGCTCTGCTAACTGCCAGCGATTATATGTTGTGTGAGACAAACCTGTCATTAACCCTGAGGGCAGAGAGGCAGCAGCCTGGGCTGAGTGCCAACCATCCCAGAGCAAAGTCAAAACTGTTAATTTGGATTTCCAATATTTTCTACATGGTTTAGTGACATCGACATTTAAAAATAAATCTATTTTAGTGCTGTTTTCTTAATGTTTGGTGAAAAGACATGTTTAAAATCGAAAAAAGCATTTCTAAGTGACAGTTCAGTACTTATCAGAAATAAATTGACTGACTTCCTGATCTGTTTGTTAGCAATTTTGCCCTTTTGCCCTCACAGACTCACATGACATTTGTCACACTTGCATGTCACTTTTACTGACAACAAAAGGGCACAGGATATGTAGTAAGAACGGGAAGATACGAAGATGTACTTGTGACTTTGTGAACAAACTCAGACCACGAAAGAGCTGATGAAATTCAAACGTACAAAATCCTAAATATAACAAGAATATCAAAGTCCAGACTGCAAAACAAAGTTAAATATCAACTATCCATGGTACATTTTCCAAAGTGTGGGGCAATGTAAATTAAATAGCACAAATCAAACTATTAACAATTGTTGTGGTGGCAGCCCGGCTGACCGTGAGTGTCCTGGTTTTTTCTCCTTTTTATCATTTATTCTGCTTTTTTCCTTGGTTTTCTGTTCCCTGTGTTTTCTCCCTTGTGTGCTCTCTCTCCCTCTGCTCCTGAGCCCAGCCAACTACCTGCACCTGCATCTCATCAGCCACCTCGTCAGCCTGCCACACCTGCCAGTAATCACCTCATGCCTGCCTCTATTTCAACCCCGGTTCTCCACACCATCCTTGCTTGATCGTCGTTGCTCCATACCCGGTGCCACCTCCACATTCAGGCTCTCATGTTTCTTGTTTTACTCTCACATTTACCCTGTGCTTTGTCTCTGTTATCTCTAACCCTGTCTCTCTGTCTGTTTCCCTCCCAGGTACACTCACCCTCGTCCTCTGTTCAGTCGGCTGGGCTCATCCACGGCGTCCTCCCTGTCCTCCCACCGCTCCTCGCTACCTCGGCGCCAGTGTTCCCCAGCTCCCTGGCCCCCAGGCTCCTTGGTTCCCCGTGCCTGTGTTTCCCTGACGTCCTCCTCTCCCTCCACTCCAGTCCCTCAAACCTCCTTCCCTCAGAGTGCTGCATTTGGGTCCTCTCTGTCCACACACCACACAATCTCGCATTAGTTAAAGTCCATTAAGATCTTACCAGAAATTTTCCTTCTGTGGTCCCTATTATCCTTTTTATGTCAGCTCTTCTGCAGCTAAAGCACAGACAAATATGACCCCGGGTAGGTCTACTGATAAAGAAATAACTGAAGCAGTTGTCTATGATTTTGTTCCTGTGTGTTTGTAAAGTGAAAAAATTCCTACCATGCAAATTCCCCATGAGCTGTTTTTCGTTAAACAAAGGATCCTGTTTCAGCATTCACGCATGGTCTTCCTCCTATCATACAAAAAAATGAAGGCAGGAGGGGGAATCTCTAGAGGAACACAGCATTATCAAAGAGTCAAAAATGTCACGTCAGGGCCTTAAACAAGTATATAGTACACAGCAAGAACATACATGTTCACTTCCATCCAGTTGGTCTTACATATCCTGGGCCCAGTTGTCCGAAACCATCATTGGATTGGATCACCTTGATCCAGATACAAACTTTTCAGGATTACCAAATCTGGATTTTCAGTGTTCTAAATGGGACTATATGTCAAAACGCTGTTGATTATATTAAGACCAACGAGTAGAACAGCCAGCAGGGGGGTCACTTTTTTTTGAAGAGACAGAAAATGTACAATAAAACACCACAACCCTTTCTTTCCATTTTCAATTTCTTCAAACAGTCAGACCCCCCCCCCCCCCCCTTTACTGTACTGAAAGGCTTATAGGTAATGTCTACTTTATCACTGTTAAGTTTAAACAAATCAAGTACATAATATAAATAAATGTGCAAATAGACTCCTACATAATAAAATGTTATATTATTTGGAAAAATTTAAATGTTTTACAACATTTTGTTCCCTGAAATCCACCCTGAATCCACCCTTATGTTGGGATCAGGATCATCCTGATTTTTTGGATCAAGGGGATTCCAATTCTACTAAAAAGTTTTGAACAACACAAACTGAAGGTTTGATCCAGATCACAACCAGGATTGTATTAGGTGATCTGATCCAATTTCAAAATCCCAACCCATTTTCCAGATTTGATCCAATCTGGTAGCCGAAGTCCGATCAGATTACTTTTGAACAGCTGGGCCCTGAGGATTATACAAGAGTCTCAGCCTATAAAAGGAGCATTCAAATGACAAAACAGTATCAATATGACATACATATCAGTCATACTATGTGCTTGAGCGTACACACATTGTAGGCTTTTTCAACACACACACACCCAAACTAAAGTAAGATCCTGTGCAAATGTCCACACTTCAGTCTCACAGGTTACACAGGAAAGCAAAAATTCCATGTTACTTACAGCTGCCTGCATGCTTTGGGTCTGTGTGTAGCATTTCCTATTAGAGGAGCAGGGGTTTGTGGGATGTTGGAGCTGTAAACAGGAAGTTAAGTTGAGCACAAGAGCCAGTACAGGATGTGTATCAGTGAAATGCAATTTATCATTTCCAATAACTCAGTGTTGCATTTTACAGTAAGTTGCAAGCCTACAGACACAATGGGCACCAACTTCACGTAATGTGAAAATTGATTTCATGTTGTCTCATAGAGATGATACACAATTTGAACTTTTCCTTAACTTAACTTTTTCATGAAACAGACATCAGATGAATCCAAATTTAACCTCTCATTCCCCTATTATATTACTAGATTACTAGATGTAGTGTAAAAGCGCTTTGAGTGGTCGAAAAGACTAGAAAGGCGCTATACAAGTACGGAGCATTTACATTTACATTTACAAATCAAATTAATAGTGACTTTTCACCTCTCCTCCAATTTTCCAAAATCCCTTGGTATATGAATATACACACATAAACCGTGAATATAAAGTTAAAGTTTTTAAGAGGAGAAATGAGTAGTACTCACATAAAATGTCTCAGCACTGTAGTTTTAGAAAACAAACCTCAAACAGAAGTAAATAAGGCTTTTGTTGAGGACTATTTTTAGGCACAGATTGATACACATTTGGTGTTGTAGTGAGTATTAATAACAGGAGGCCAGTGTTTTTGGGACTGACTAAAAGTAAGCTGCATCGGCCATCTCCACACAGTTGCTGTGGGTTCACTTACTGTGTGGACATGGCCAATGCAGCTTACTTTTAGTCACAGACAATACTCAATTAATAGTTGTGTTTTTTGTCTTTTGGGGGAATTTGTTGACAATAAGAAAAATATGGAGTTGCAAAGTATGAGGATCAGATGTTATGTGATTCACAGTTGGAGCACTTCTACTGCATGGATCGGCATGAAACTGTTGGAAAGTCAATTGGCCAGTCAGTAGATTGGTTATTTTATTTGGCTGTTTTAAATTGGATCATGTTTGGGCTCTCTGTCAGTGGGTGTTTTGGTGTTTTGTGGTTTGGTTTGGTTTACTCTGACATGTTTTATCCTACCCACATTTGCTCAGGACTGCTCAGATTAGCCTCATCAAGCAGCCTGGTCTCCAGAGCATATCAAGTTAGTTTGGACTTGTTTGAGTTAAATTCATTGTGTCTGTCTGTTCTCTTACAGTTCACCACTTTCTTTTGCTGTGGGTTGCCTTAGTTGGTTTTATTCTTTTTACTTTGGTTGTCTTGCGGTTTGTCCCCTCTTTAGATGGCATTTGTTAGGTTGACTCTGGAGCGCTTGGCTTGGTTTGCCTCAATGACTCTGGTGATATATACATTGGTCTGAACTGCTACAGAGCTGCATATCTGTTTGATGGCTGATGTAACACTGAGCCAAAGAGCTGCAACACTGTGCCTGATACTGCAGTGCTGCTCACGTATAGAGATGCTTTGATAGAAGACAAAAACAGGCTCATAAAGTGTATGTGCACAGACACACACACACACACACACACACACACAGATTCTCTCAGAAAGCCACAGCCGTCTAAAGAGAGAGAGGAGGAACTTTTTTTGCACACTCATCAAAGGGACATCACACATCATGGGAAGCACTCTACTGGAGGGGATGTGAATAAAATGTTTAAAAGAAAGGAGCAGGGTCACATGATGTTAAGCATCTGTGTAAAGAAACGTTGTGTAAATAGCAAATGTACTTGAGGCCATCTGTGTGCCCATGGGAGTGTTGGTCTTAAAATACGGTGGTGTGGCACATTGTTGGTGCATTGCTATCTTGAGTAGCAGCAATTGCACCATTGACCTACAAAAACCTGGTCTAAAGTTTAAAGGTGCTATTTAAAGGACACATTATTCAGATAACAATATGCACCTGCATAGGCCTGGTTCATAGTTGTTATGTTAGTTCTATATTACATACACTGGGCATGCACGTACCAGTGTAAACAGGAAATAGATTCTCTACTTCGCAGTTGCAGAAGATTCGGCTAAAGAAGAAAGTAATATTAGAGACAAATGAAGAATAGCAACGGCGAAGAACTACACCAGAGGTTTTTTTGCATTGACTGATAACAAGGTGGAACTCTGTACAAGCGATTATGGTGGCAGAAAGTAGACTGGGAGTCATTGCAAAGCAAATCCGGCAACTTGCACAGTACAAGTGTAAAATATTTTATACAATGTTTTACCCAATATTTAACCCAATATTTTAATGAAAATACCAAAACAAAAACACTGTTAGTAGCATTGTGTTTTTACTTTGCATGACTGATAAGACCCAATTAGGAAGCCAAACGTGAATATCTGCGTCATTGTTTTCAAAGTCCTCCGTTTTTGCTAATTATCTGATCCTCCTTCTTACACACCTGCTTCTCATTACTGTTGAGCTAGTCTAGGGGCCTTTCCGAAACTGCTTGCTACTCCCTCTACCTACATACTTCCACTCCTTTTGTGCGTTCATGCGTGTCAATGAGGCGGACCCTCAAATGCCCTCAAACTCAAATGCCGAGTGAGCACCGTTGCCGACTTGTTGAAGCAAACACCCTTTGCTACACAATGGGGGACCTTTGTTCAATTTGCGTTCCGTGTGACTTCGGCGATTAACATGTAGGATTTTTTATTTCAAAACTACACTAACATTGTCACGTCACCATTCACAGGTTAACAACGTAGCCCATATGATTTATATTGAAATGTTGTATTTGTGAATGAAACATTTTTCATAGGCTAAGTTAAAGTGGTTCAAATATATAGGCTTTTCTTTACAATGAATATCAATCTTTTCATAAAAGCATATTTTTTAAACCTGTCCTGCCCAGCAGCCTGGTATAGAGTATGATGACCTGGATACCATATTGTGCCAGACAGATTTTACTTAAGAGAGAGAGTATTAATATACTCCTTTGTCTGTTTTATTATTTATTTAATTATGCATGTAAAACCGCAAAAGCCAGAAGCCCGAGTCCCCAGATCCCTAGGTCCAAAGCGGGCCCCCATGCCAGGGGAGCCACGCCCCCCTCAGCCCACCCCAGATCAGGCAAGGCCGTCACCAACCCCACGGCACCCCCGACACCCCGGGGCTCCAGGGGCAGGACACGAGGTCAATGAGAATCTCCCTCACTCCTTCAACCCCTCTGCCTGCCTCTGTAAATGTATTTTTTTGTGTTGGATGCATGTCATGGATTGTGAAGTGTTGTATGGTGGAGTAAAGATAAGGTGTGTGGTAACTAAGGTGCAGTTAAAATTGGAGGGTAGTTGTGACACAGGCACCCCACAACTGTCAGGTAGTGGAACCTCCCATCGTGCCCCTCCCACCCCCCAAGCCCTCTGTGTCTAATGTGTAATTAAAATTGAGGGGCAGCCACTGGGGGAGGAAGAAGGGCGAGGCTGCAATAAAGTAGCCCCACCCATCAAATGCCCTGCAGCCTGCCCACCCCCCAGAGTCCTAAGGGTGTATGTAGTGAGACATGACCAAAGGGGGGAAGGTGAAAGAGGTCATAGGGAGGCTAGAATGGTCCTCCTCACTGGGACCAGATTCCTGACTGGTCCCATCATTCAGTCCCGTCCCCCACCCCCCTAAGCAGGAGGACGCCAGGTCCCTCCAGCGCAGGGCTTATAGCAGGAGCCCCTCTAGCACCGGCAGCACCCCCACACACCCCCAAGCAGGTCAGCGCAGCCCCAACCCAAAGTCCAACAATCCCTCGCCGGGGCCCCTCCGGCAGCCCCACTGCCACCCCCCCACCCCACCGTTCCCACACAATCAGGAGCACTCCGAGCACCACCAGGCTATCGGAGCTGGCGCAACCCCCCCCTCCCACAAAGGAGCAGGTCCGGAGCGGCAAGGACCCCGCCCAAGGACAGAACGGCCCAATGGCCCCTAGGGCCCAGAACTGAAGGTCCGCCCACACCCAGGAGGCAATGCCACACTAATCTTAATACCACTGTTGTTTATTTGATACACGTATTATAACAGTAAGTGCAGCGGTAACGTCAGATCCTATTTATGCTGGGGAGAGAGGGTAGTTCGTCCGAAAGTTGTCGCTGTATTACACGACACGGGTTAGGGAGCTTGATTTGGCCTGGAGGGACTCGACCAGAGTTCACTCCGTGTCGGAGTGGAAGTGGCGAGGGTCTAGTTTCGGAAAGGCCCTAGGTTTATACTTGATGCAGTGTCCCCTGCATGTGTGCGCCAAAAATTACGTAATGACATCTCATGTCAGAAGGAAGAAATAATTGAAAAATAAACAGACACAATTAATTGGAATTTGGAAAATGTATTTTTTTTTTCACTGCGTCTTCAAAAGGCAAAAAATACAAATATTTTACCACCTGATGGGAAGTTGGGAGAAAAGTATAAAGCTTTTCTTTTTACACTTTCTTTTTAATTATTTAACTGACAGCATCATTCATTAATGTAATAAGTTATATTATTCATTCATGGTTCTTAAAATGGCACACACACACCAACCTGCTCATATAGCTATTAGCCACAAGCTAATGATCAAGAATGGTTTTATATGATGGGAGGTGTAAGCTGTCCGCCCAATGGCATTGGACTGGAAACTGTCGGATAAAAATTAAAACCTCAGCTGGATGGCTTTTCTTCTTCAACACTTTAATTTGTCAGCAAAGGTGTGAAAGAGATTACTGTAGGTAAGTCTTTGATTATTTTACAAGAGTAAAGACAATAAGTTCACACAACAAACAGGCCACAATGTGATTAACTAACTTTCAGCTGTCACAGTTGTATTATGTAGCTACAGCCCCCCACTCCCCCAAGACTAAAGTGGCGCCTTTGTGGGGCTCCCAAAAGTGATGAAAATATAAGGGTATTCTGATACCACAATTGTGCTCCCTTATTCCTTATCATGCCTCCACCCCATTGTTCCTCCTCTTAGTCACTTCTGTCTTCTTGCGTTCTTTTCAACCCCATCATTCCCGAATATGAGTCGTTTCTATCTCCTTGCCTCTTCTCTGTAAGAGGTAAAGCTCTTACCGAGAAGAATGAGTAATGTTGAAATCTGTCTTGTGACCGTGGCCTCTCATTGCCCTGCACCATAAAAACCATCTAAAATGCAGAACTACTATTAAAAATCATTCACTCATTACTACACTCACATAATATATTTTGCACAACTGCAGCAGTTTCAATACAGTTTTTCAGCTGATTTTATTTAATGTTCCACCATCTTGCTAAACATATGTCTTTGGCTATTTTCTGTTCTCCATTCAAATGCAAATCTGAACTATCTTGACTGACTTGATTTTGTTTAAGCGTTTTACCATAAAAAAAGTTATGTTAGCATTTTTGATGCAAACTTATTCGTTACTGGTTGAAGAATAAAGACCTTCTGCAGAACCAAAACTTTCCGGTGCCTTTTTGGGTCTTCAGTGCTGCATTCATTTCTCATTTTACCATCGAGCTTCATTTATTATTTGACCCCACATAAAGTAACATAAAAAGGAAACAAGTACTTTACTCAAGTATTCAAGTTAAGTACATTTTTAAACATATTTAGCGGCATTCCACCACTACTGCGAACAAATACATTGATCCGGATTTATCTATGATAGGTTGATATCAGCTCGTAATACTGGCCTGTTGATACATTAGCCAGACACTTTGTCACACTCCAACAGACAGATTTCCATCAAAACTGTGTACTTTAGGTTTGGCTGTGAACAACAGACAAACATCTATTTTGCATTTCATAACGTCTACTCTCCCATATTTGCTTGTGTCTGATAGTACACAGGTGAGATCTGACACCTGTGTCATGCTTGCAGCAGTGTGGAGCCCGTTAATCCTCGCTGAGCTGACAATGTTTGTGTACAGATCCCTTCATATGTAAAAACACAAAATATCCAGTAGAAGATACTATCTGTTGTTTCAGGATGGCTGAGCTGTTTGTCAGACTGAAGTAATGGGGCACAGGGAAGTGACTGTGTGTGGGAGTTTGTTAACGTGATCAGCGGTGATCTTTTGTCTGTTATGTTGTATTCTACTGGGGTGCAATGTCTATATGTGTGTGCGTTTGCGTTTGTGTGTATGTGGACATTTGTTAATGTTTATGTATGAGTACTGTACATTTGGGTGCGTCAATTAGTATTTGTGTACGTGTGTGTGTGTGTATGCACCCGCTCAAATACAGATCAGTTGTCACAGGTCACACAGTGTTAAAAGAAACTTTAGTGTAAATCATTGGATTAAAGTCCAACTGAAATTAAATAGCATGTTTCTTTTGTCTGCTAGAGCATACATATCAGCTCTGTAAACCACATGCCCTGCTGTCTCCTTTGAGAAAATGCACCTGGAATGGAGTTGCAAAGTGTGTGTGTGTGTGTGTGTGTGTGTGTGTGTGTGTGTGTGTGTGTGTGTGTTGGGGGGGGGTATTCATTCATTCATTCATTCATTCATTCTGATCATGAACAATGGTACATGACTCACACTTGGAGCACTTCTATGTCTTGGAGTTGTGGAAACTCTCCTGGTTAAATCATCAGTACGTAAGATTTACAACTGCAAAAAGTTGAAGGTACAAGCTTGTCTACATAAAAGCTAGACAAGGTGCATTTCTGCAAGAAACCTCTCAGTCACAGCTTAAAATTCTGTGATGTACACTGCCAAGACGAATTCAGGGTGAATACCATAACTTTGGGTCTGTGTTTTATTTTCAATTCTGATTTTAAACTGGTGGCCATAATATAAACCTATAGGGAGGTTATCCGAGAGAATCCAGCATGTCTGTGTTAAGTAACCTTTTGGATATCGTTTTAAGAATATTTTTTAATGTGAATACAGAATAGGGAAAAACCCTTTCGGAACTATTGGCACGTTTCCATATGGCCAGACAAATTGCTTCAGTTTACATTGTATTTGCATAAAACAGTAACGTCAGCGTTCTATCTTATGGTGCCTTCAAATGGGGTCGTGTTTACATGTTCACAAGAAGAGTCCATATGAATGCCCCCCCTCTTGTGTTATTCATGACCTCGGAAGTGGAAATTTTCTGAAAGCGGCAAGTTCATGTGTTTGCTGACATTTTCAGAAAAAAGGAGGACATGGAAGTAAATTTTTCCATGAATTGTAAGTTAATATATTAAAATTTTAGCATAAAGAGTTTTTACTCGTAAGTTGATAATATGTCTGATAAGACATATTATCAACTTATCAAATTTCTTATCAAATTTCTGTGGCATCAAAGCTGTAGCGAGACCCTTCAGAACAGGTCTCCAACACTCAATTACAAACATGGGAGTTTGTATGAGGGCTTTGTGACCCGGTTGTGTCAGAAGTGCAGAGAGGTTTTCTTCAGTTGGAATCTGATGGCATTCATGTGAATCTAGGACATCAATGAGTGTGTCTTGATCAAAAGATCCAAAGTTGTGTAGCACCTACTCTAAGACTTCTCTTTCTGGTGTTGATATGTAGGACATGAAAGATTCCCTGATACTCCTGTAGGTGATACCATACATGGCTTCCTCCAAGAATGGAAGGGGCAGGTGAATGGGGAAATATCCTACTGTGAGCCAGCCTTTGACAAGTATTCTTCCAGTGGCTTACCACTCATGGCTTTGGTACTCGTGTCTGAGATAGGGGGCCTTTACATTGGCACCCACAGTGCATATGCTGTAGAACTCATTCCAGAATTTAGATAAGCAGTCTCGCAATACACCTGTTTTGTTCAGGTGACAACTATATCATCTATTTCTTTGTCCCTTCTCCAGATTTCTGGTGCAAAGGTACAGTCTCAGTAGTTTCACCTTTGTTTTTTCATACAACTCTTCAACGGTAAATTCTTCATCAACCGGCCTGTGACAGATGTCCCGCATGTCAGAGTGAAGACTTTTGAGCTTCAGATACTTTGATTTCCCTTCTGGGAAAAACAAGTTCTCTGCCATAGTTTTGATCTATCCTACTTTTGTATGTCTATCTATGCTTACATGCCTTGTCCCTCCTCCTTTTTTGAGCCTGCTTAAAATCACCTTCATCCTCGTTGTAGTTCATCCAACCTAGTTCAATTCTCTAGGTTTTCGTCTTGAGCCAGAAGGCTCCTGCCACTAATATCCTAGCTAAACAACAGTTATTCATTTGTAAAACTACAAGAGATCAACAGGGAGACGTGTGGATACGTGCCTAGCTGAAGACATGTTCCTTAACATGTCCTGCTGTCATCATACCTGGCGAGTCAGGACTCATGACTGAATAGCACAGATATAATATAGCTAGCATGTTTCAGTTTTATAGGCTACAAGATTTCTGCAGCCATTTTCTCTCAGCAGATTATAGGCCTAAAGCTGTTAATATTATGACAGCTATGATACAAATTAAAATTAGTAACCATCCTAGATAACTGTACAAATAACTTGAACTTTCAAATTGTTGTCACCTAACATAAGAGTATCAGTGGGGCAAGAATATTTCAGCCTAGGAAAAAGGAGCTAGAAGCAGAAAGCTATCTTATCCACCAAAAACATAGTTAACTGACAAATAAAGCAATGAAGGCTGCCATGTAAACATACCTCAATCATACAGCAAATCATCAAATTACCCCTGTGGTCTTCAAAACAACTGTCTGGCATGCTTTTAGTATGCAAAGATTTTCTTGTGCGCACAAGATAATTATCTTGTGGGAACAAGATAAAAAAATTTAATCTCATGGGACTTCAGGTGCTCCATAAAAAACACACAAAAGAAGAAAAAAAACCTTGAGAGCAGGAGTTGAACACGCAATTGCAAGCCCTGTGCTCTACCAACTGAGCTAACCAGTGTCACTGATATTCTATCTGAAATTATTGTAAAGAAATGTACCTGCTGACCCCTGTATTCAGCTATGGTTTGTTATCTCAAGATCACAAGAAAATGATCGTGTTATCACGGGAAAAAAACATTTGTTAACTCAAGATCACAGGAAAACAGAGTAAAAAATTATTTGAATGGGTGGCCGCTTAGGTCTTCCGTAGATATTCCCAACAGTCTTATCTTTTCATTATGCCTTTGCATTTCCTGCATTCCTGCACGCTAGCTTGCTAAATTGTTATTGTCGGAAGAACAATGAGGAGTATTCTGGCGCCCATGCTGTCTTTACCTAGCAGCAGTGTTCTCACAGCTTACCATTTGAATGCAAAGGTGTGATATTTTTTTTTCCCCTTCACATTTTTCGACAACTCTCACTTGACCGACGCCAGCTTTGCATAAAGTCCTGCCCCCTACGTTCCCTCTGATTGGCTAACACTAACCCTAACCCCATTCTACTCCTAACCTTGCATCATTTCACAACAGTAATGCCAAGTGGTTACAATATGGTGAACTGATCGACATTCTTTTAGTTGGTCTACTACTGGGTCCATGCATTCAGTTATTAAAAAAAAGCCAACTATTAACTAACAGCAGGATATGCAAAATTTGACCAAACTGCTGAAACTTAGAGTCGGTGAAAATAACACTCCTATCTTAAAATCTTAACGTGTGGCATTGGCCTATAATTTACATTAAAGCTTGCTTACCTCAGTTTTAGCAAGACCATAGTAGCAAGAAAACAGCCACATCAAAACCATACATCGATGCCATTTGGAATGTTTTTTGGTATGGTTTGTGTTATGAGTTGCACTAAGGATACATTTGGATGTTGCTTACCAGTCTAAAAGAAACGTTGCGGGTTTAGCATCAAAGCACATCTCTTTACTCACCAAGAGCTGTCTCCAGTGGTCGAAAGCTACGCCAATATTTAATCATTTTGCTTCTTTTCATAGCGCTTCTTTTCTTTGCCGTGGGACGTGGGTTCTTGCTGGGAGCAGGTGGTTAGGATGGTGATAAACGTCGCTTGCCAAGAGCTTCAGACATCTCTGTGTTTTTGTGACACTAACCGGGCGCTGTAGATTATACACTAAACACTCCTGGGTCAAAAATAACCCATAATGACCCAACTTCTGGGTTAAATACTTGATCCAAATGTTGGGTTAAAAAAACCCAACATTGTAGTTAATATAACCGAACTTCTGGGTCAAAAGAACAACCCCACTATCTGGGTTGAAATAACCCATAAATTAGTTTGTCCCTTTTAAACCCAGGAGTTGGGTCAAAAATAACCTTGGGTTACTATGCCAGTATGCCTTATTTCAGAAAATAAAACTTTGTTTTACATTATATCTGTCACGGTGTGTTGCAGGCAGAAGAAGAGGAGGAGGAGGAGGAGGAGTCCAAAGTAACTCCAAAAGGTACAGATAGGCTGTACACACACTAAACAAGACTACAAAGTAGAACGGCCAAAGACTGACTGAACTGAAGGAACTAAATACTAACACAGATGAACACTGATTAACTGAACACAGGTGGAACAGATGATGATGATGCTAATTAACAAAACACAGGTGATGCAGATTTACTAAATGACTGAAACCATGGAAACAGCTGGAAAACACAACAAACAAAGACTAGGGGTGACTGTGACAATATTACACACTTCAAGCACTTGTAGATTTTTATTGCATTAAATTAAATTAAACTCTCTATAAAAAATAGAAAAATAAACAACTCTCAAAAATTCTACAACATTCAATAACTGGATTTAACTCTGAAGTCTTCATGTCTTGTGTCATGTCATGTGTGACACGGACTGTAGCTCTCTTCACAACAACACAGACACAGGTCGGTTCTTTGAAACGGGCGTTTATTGCTGTGGGCACGTCTGGTCTCTCTGATACATCCATGCTTCGTTCACGCCGTGAGAACTACATTTATAAATGAACACAGTGCAAATATATCAGTGCATTATACAATGCATAGCTTAGCAAAGGAAAATACAAACAATATCTAGCTTAATAAAGAAGATGTGGTAAAATACCTCGTTGGCTGCTTGTCATGAAAAGAGGTATAAAATCTTTTAAAGTCCCTTGAAAGTCCATTTGACTGTCTGCATTGACTTCAGACATCGATATTTGCAACTTTTAATTCAGTTTAACAAAGTGTCGTAGCCATCTGCTCCACTGGAACCCAAAACAGTGCGCCGACTAAACCGTCATAGCTGTAACACAATCAGAGAACATTAGTTCCAGTGTAACACCAAAATCTGTGACCTATCAGATTCTGTGACTACAACCAAACGATGATGTTTTCCCAACAATAACCAAGTACTTATAAAGGCCTCTGGCGCTTAACTTGCCATTTGGGTCACAGAATCTATATATCACACATTTTGGTGTCACACCGGGACAAAGCGTAAACGCATAAAATGGACTAAATACACTGTTGACCACGTCTTATTCAGCTGCCTATTTTACCCTTTAGTTCTTAAACATTTTTAATTTTACATTAAATAATTTTTTTTATTTATTACATGAAATTATGACAGCAATTATGAACTGTGCATCATGAACACACAAGTATTTATGCAACAACACTTACACGGACTTTAAACTAGTTAGATGTACATGGCAACCACAGAATGGCCACGGCTAACACTAGTCTCAACGTAGCAACTAAGCCATGGTAATTTTTTCAGCAAATGGTGCTAAACTAGCAACTGGGACATGGACACAGAAAAGTTTACATTACATTAACACTGAAAATAATCGTATACCTATAATACACGACAAAGCTGCACCAAAGAAGCACAGGCCAAAACGGATCGAGTGTGAAGCGACAGTTCTTTCAAACGACTGTTGTGAGAAAATTCCAGAACAACTGCGGGGTGGTTGCTATACATTCATACCAATAATTTGAATTTGAATTTGAGAGAGAGAAAGCCAACCCTATAACCCAGAACATGGGTCACTCTTTGAAAAGTAACCCAGAAACCCAAAAAATCCAGGAATTGTGTCAAAATATTAGCCCTATAACCCAGAAAACGGTTACTCTAAAAATAACCTATAATTTTAACCCAACACAACTAATCCATAAAATGGGTTGAAGAAATAACCCAGGAGTTTTTAGTGTGTACCATCAACATCACTGACATGCCCTCTTGGCAGCTCTACATCTTTGTCCTCTCATGGATTGAGGGCAGACTGGACGCTACAGTGACTCACTATCACCTCATGAGGTACAAAGAGGAATTACAACACAGGACGGGCTGGTGCTAGCAGGTTAGCTTGCTAACTTCAGTAGATATCTCTGCAACACAATACATAGACGTTTTTGACATGTCAGAACCTTTACTTCTTCACATTCTATTGATAATGTTAATTCATTATCTTAATGTTTTAAACTAAAATTCTTACACATTGCACCTTTAAAGTATGTAAACTGGTCAAAAGATTTACGCTTTCATACATAAACATTTAGTTATCTTTTTTTACAGTATACAGACAGGAGAAAAATTTAAGGAATAAATGAGTAGCAAAATGAGAATGTTTAATCCTCCAGTAGCTGTTCATTGAATCTATGCAAAGCAGTACTGAAGCTGTTCTGGAGGTTTGTGGCAAATAACATCTTACTAAGACCTTTTACATTGGTTTTTCCTTTAATTTGTCTCAGTGTGGAGATGACCCTGGAGATGAAAGTCACCACAAATGCTGCATAACTCCTGAGCTTGCATCATGTGCACCTGCACGTGCAGATGTTAAACCTTAGTGGCTGAACTCATGCAAGAGGCATTTTTTCATTAAAGACATTTTGACATGTCACAGTAAGACACACGTGTGAATAAAAATGAATGATGGTTGGATGAACTGTTTAGCTGCTTCAGTTTCTGGGTTCTAATATTGTGCATACTGGCTCACTGGCACATTGTCATGGCTTACTGGGACACTTGAATGTAACACTGTTAATGTTATTAGTTAGAGCTGTTTTCTGCAATGACAGGAAAAAACAATCTCCTGTAATAAAGACCTATGGCCTCCCACTCTGAGGTCCACAGTAGGGGAAAGTAATGGCAAATACATTTTCTCAAGTACTTGTACTTTATGAGTATTTCTAATTTTTGCTACTCTCTACTTCTAATTGACTTGATTTCAAAGGGAAATATTGTGCTTTTATTTGACCACATTAATCTGACAGCTATATTTACTAGTCACATTTGATTTCAGTTTTCACAAACAAAACATATAATCAGCTTATAACACATGATGCATTATTATAAGTAGTTAAGATTAGCTTCACCTTAACCAGATGCAACATTAAAAGGCTGTTTACATGTAAGAGGCCATAATTCAGTGAGTACTTTTACACATGCCCTTTACAGATAATACTTGTGTACTTTACTTGTAATGGTTAACTTTTACATAATGTGTTTGCACTTTTTATTCAAGTAAATAATCTCAATACTTCCTACAAAAGTGGTGGCACACACTACTCACACACAGACAGCAGTCAATAGAGGAAGAGAATAGACTGGAGGTCTCTGACCACAGCATCCTGAATATGCCTCCTCTTGGCCCCAACACAGCAACATACAGCAGACTTAGCTGCTGCACTGGCTGACATACATACATGTGTGGGAGAAAGAGAGAGAGAGAGAGAGAGAGAGTGAAATGTAACAGTAAGGAAATGATGTGCACACATGGTTCCTGCTGTATATTACACAGTAGGTAGTGGTAGTTTTGAAGAGACAAGTGTCGGTTGCAACCAAATCACTGCAAACCACAAAGTACTAGGGGATCAAATGTCCTTTTTGTGTAATCATGGTCTAGGTTTGACTATTTTCAGCAGTATTAATATGCGAGACACGACAGATAGAACTTCTGCTGGCAACGGCTCCAACACTGAACCTGATCAGAGCTGGGCAACAACAAAAAGGGTATTACATTTTTGGTAATTGTAGTTTACAAGCTAACAAAACGACGTGTTATTGCATTGGCGTTTCCTGTCAGGATGTATGTATGCTGAAATATCTGGCCAGGACCCTGGCCAGGATGACTCTTCATCATGCCAGTTGATATTTTGCTTTAGTGGTGCATACTTCCAAATTTACAATTGAATTTCCACAATCCAACTGTTACAGATTGAACCTAGCGCATTTAGGTTCCCCTGGGGCCCAGTTTTCAGGTACACGGGTCTTGACACAACATGATATTGCAGTGATGTGTTAGCAGTAAACAATTAAGATGACTTGGCATTTAAAAAGTGACAGATCTGTTTAACATGCTACAGCCAAGAGCGAATCAGCAAAGTTGGCTTGCAAACTGATGTTCACAGTGTACTTTTCTCCTGGTGGATGTTTGTTTGATGCACGTACACAACACATGTGCCCATGTTTGTCAATAAGAAGAGGTAAAACTTTACTCCAACCCCCTATTTAGCATTTCTAGGCAGTATATAAACATGTAATAAATGTTGACTCACTCTAATGCAGTTGTGAGCAGATATAAGTATTTATTAATGTATTTGCCAGCAACTATAACTTCCCCTGTGGTCACCCTTAAGTGGAGGTGGGTAATGAATCACAATATAGTAAAATATAGTTATATAATATATTTAAGTAATTATATAAAATATGTATTCACAGGAAAAGTTATGGTAGACAAATACTGTACTATAATAAACACTTGAATCTTGAATGGCCTTGAATCTGCTTACACCTACATTGTAGTGTGTTATAAACCATTTATTGATTATTTATATAATGCTCATACATGCTGGGGGGGGTTGAAGTAAAGTGACACTGAAGAAGACATTAGCTAGAAAGCTTATATGGGTTGTCCTTCAAAGTCTGTCCTTTTTGTGTTGTGTGGTAGCTGCTACGTGGCTGTTCACTTTTATTACCAGCTAACAATAGAACAGGTGAAAGTTTTTAAATAAGTTTTAAAAAATTATTTAAATGATTTAATTGACACAGATAGAAGAGAAAGTAAATTTAGAGTGGCTTGTCCTCCCACCTTGAAACCACAAAGGGTTAAAACTGTTACTTCTCTCTTTCTCTGCAGATGGAGGAATCCACCCTGTCGGACCGCTACTCTGACTCTGATTGTGTGCGTGCACGCCAGAGCCATTTATGCGCGTGACAGTGTGTATGTGCGTTAATGAGTTATGTGTGTCTGTGTGTGGAAGACATATAATTATCTGTGCATGTGTTGGTGCCAAGCTGTGGAAGGCACCGTACTTTCCGTGTCCTGCAGATGAGCAGATGAGCACACACACACACACACACACACACACACACACACACAAATGCATTGAGAACCAGGGGAAGAAAATAAACAAGAGAGAGAGACTGCCTCAGACAGTTACGCAAATAAAAAATCTGTCCTTGTTTCACCTAAATCAACTTTTATGCCATTGAAGTACAATGACCTGACTTGAACTGTGAAGCTGGTGATGAACCATATATAGATTTAACAAAGAAACAAATATTTTTGTGTTTCTTCCTGTGTGTTAAATAGATTTTGTGTCTTTTTAATACTTTCTTTAAACGTATTATGAATTAAAGAACTAAACACACTTGATGAAGACTAAATACTCAAAAGAGGACAATTGGTTTTTGGTATAATGGATTTGCTATGTGTTGTTTGTTTAAATTTTTATAATGTTAATTGGTAGAAGTATTCATACCCTTCACCTAAGTTGAAGTAGTAAAATCAAAGCTTAAAGGCAGACTTCAGGCATTGTTTGAGGGTTAAAACTCTCCAGAGACCCTTCTTTTTGTACTTTGAAGAGAATATGCATGATGGGAATTGGCTGTGTCTTTAATAGATGCATTGCAAAACATTGCCAACCACGATAAAGGTTATTACCCTGTTAAAAGTGTATCTAACAGGAGCAGCTGCAGCTGTGAAGCCTTTATGTCAAATGAAGAACTGACTCCTCAAACTGAGAAAATGTCAATGGAAAGCACATTTGTCTGTGAAGTAATTGTTCTATTTAAGTTCAGTTAAATCACATTTCTAACGTATTTTTTATTGAACCAGTTTAAAATGATTTGCAGTGCATTATCAGTGTACTTAAAGTATCAAAAATGAAAGTAGAAGTTGAATTTAATAGTAGTAGTTGATGTAGAGAATTCATTTGAACTACTTTTAGTGTTAGTTGTTAGATCTGTAACAATATGTCATATTTTATAAATTGATGAAATGCAGTTTGAAAACCATTCATCTACAGTTACCCTCTGAAAAGAAGTAAACTATGTACAATGTAACAAGAAATGAAACTAATCAACAATTTATATATCACTCAGTTTTATGTAAAAAGATGTAAAAGCTTTATTTACAGCAGTTTAAAGCATTTAAAACCAATTTAAACAGAATAATTACAATATTTTCAGTGTACAATAAAAGTATAACAAAAAAGACATCATGCTGCTACAGTTGTACTGGGTCATTTGGAGTCGTTCAGATTAGTTTCTTTCTGCATGAACAGGCTCCAACAGATGCATTTCTGTACAGCATTTTCAGCAAAGCATAACACCCCACGGTGTCTCTGGGTCCCCTCCGGGTGTTCTATCTTTTCATCAATTCCAATGATAAAACTATTATATAAATGTTTATTTTCCTGTTTATATATCATAGACTCTGAATGATTCTCCTGTTCCATTAATTCTAAAAGCTCAAACAAGTACAGCGGCTCCAGCAGTGTTGATGTGAGTCAGTAAAACCCTGAATGTCACAACAGTTTCTGTATTTTAACACCTACAAATGATAGGTGGTAAATCAACACATTACCAGGTTTCCATATCAGTTTCAGAAGACGGTAATTCATCTTTCAGTTTCCTCCCTGCCATGCTCTCCTCTCACACTCCAGCTGTAATACAGTACTTCAAAATGAGGTCTTAGGTTTCACATGGCACAATATCAGAAATCAACATGCAGTCTCACAGCGTTTTTAATGTCACAGCAGAGGAAAAGCTAAGCAGGTATATATGGTATACAGGAAGACGAGCCTGAGGATACTGTATGTCACTAATCCGAAAAGTTTTCCCCACCAGGAAAGAATTAGGACCAGAGGAAACACAAGTAGAAACAGAAAGTAGTGTGATACACTGTGGTGAAAATGTAACCTTGACGTAATGACATGAGGTTTTCAATTTTAGGATATGTTTCATGTTCTTAATGGTGAACGAAAAATGGACAAGTGGCTTTACCCAGGGGCAGGTTTAAAAACTTTTGAAAGGGGTGGGTTGGGAACTTGGGCACAGTGCACATTTGTAAAATCAGTGTTAAGCCTGGGTTCTTGGCAACAATCGTTTTACATCTTTTTTGTAGTTGTTTGATTTACTGCGCAACAAGAAATGTTATCGGTCACTTCATAAAGAGGTGGTCTGGTACGCCCACTCAGTAATTCACCCAAGATACCAATAAGCCAACTAGCTATCACCTTCTGATTCTGGCATGACAGCCACCTCCTGGAATCTGAATGGCCACCCCAGGTTTTACCTATTGGTGCTGTTGTCTATTTGTGTACTGGGATGTCTCATCCTTCGTTACATCTGGTATCTTTGTCCTCAACACACGGTTTTTGTGAGGCTGATTGTCAGGGGGGGCTCATTTGTAAGGATATCTGCACCTGTACAAAAGCCGGTTCCTCTGTTGACTTTATCCACTAAAATTAATCACCCATGTCTTTACCCTTTACATAATGTTAATAAGCTTCAGTTTAGGACTTCCCCCTAATAGCTGACTAAACCGTTCCAATGAGAAGAGTTTTCATTGGGCAGTTAGTCGCAGAAAAGAAAACAACCAACCGAGCAGGAGAGGGGTGAGTTCACAGCGAGTTAACATTAGTAACATTATACATAATCCATCGTGTCGAAGTCTTTGCTGGTTGTTTCCTGTTATTTCTCTGTAATGTAGCACAGTGTCGGCTAATGGCTTGAACTAACGACTACTAGTTGACTAGGAAAATCTTTAGCCCGACTTCAGTTACAGAACAGACAGCCTGACCCATCAACTCATTAAAGGAAGTTTGGAAATGAAACTTTCAGGGCTGAACAGATAATTTAACACACTGATGACAGAGTTGCTAAAATGAGTTTAGGGATGATGAAAGCCAGGATTGCACTTAATCTGGGATGCATTCATGTTGACACAACTGTGCAAACATCCAAGCTTGGCTCAAACAAAGAATCAGATGAATTTGGTGGTCAACTGTGTTACAACAAACTTCTTTTGCCGCTGCTCTGATTTGCTGTTCTCATCTACCTCACAGGAAGCGTGCAACAGTGATGAAACTAATTTCTTTTTAGAAGATTAAATGTAAAACACAACACGGTATCTGCAATGCTGATAAGAGACTTTCGTTTGAAACAGATTAAGTTCCACTGAAGAGTTAAGCTTTAAATGCATCAAGTGTGACTTCTGAAACTGAACTTCTTGAGATGTTTTCTGACACTAATTGATGTTGCCAAGCATAAAATAACAAATTACATTTCCATTTTTATTCCAGTCAGGCGAAAGCAGAAATTCACTGTAGCTGATGTGATTTTGTGATTGATTGGTACCAAACAAAACAACATACAGTATGGCAGAGAAATTGTTAACATTTCACTTGTACCATTCAAAACAAACCAGGAAACAATAGTTTTGCACATCTCTTTGGTTGACATTCACACTGCATATATGAACCTTTAAAAGACAACGTTTGATGTTTACTACTGTGTAACTCAATGGGTAGAACATGACAAACCCAAACCCACTGTGGTTTATGGGAAGCCCTGTTTGGGACCGTCTCATCCCCTGATGAACATTTGCCAAACCAACCAGTTGGTCTTCAAGTATTAAGTAGATTATTATTCTGCTTCATTATGATAGTGATAGCTGGAGAGGGACAGGAAAAGTAGGGGAGAGAGAAAGGGGATGATGTGCAGCAAAGGGCCCGAGCCGGATATCGAACCCAGGCTTCTGCGGTAAGGACACAGTCTTGATACATCGTACATGTTTTACAAGGTGAGCTACGGGTGGCGCCATGTTCAAACAGTATGGTTTGATTTTATTAGAGAAAGCTTCAATGATGAAGATTAACTGGTTGGTTTGGCAACCGTATATCTGGTCCCCCACCTCCAGAAAAGAGAAAAGATCCACTCCCCTTGCTTCCCTTCTATGTGGGACGCATCGTTCATGCTGAACATGTATGTACTTGTATTTTAAGATGCTTGGGTTATTTTTTTCTTGCACAATTCTTCTTCACTATTGCATATTCATATGCTTGACATTGTTAAGTAGTCAACAGAGTTAACAAAAGCAATTGTTAACTCTGAACTGAAACCCCCAAAGAAGAAGAAATCCATATATTTGTATACAAAAGAGCAGGCATTTCATACATTTTGTAGAAAAGGGTTTCACACTTACACTGTTTATGCATTTTAGTAATCATAAGACCTGAAAAAACCATGGCCTACTTTTGGTAGTTCCTCACATGACAACCAAACTGATGTGTTTTAATGAGCCTAAAAAGTTCAAAGATAACAATCAACGTATTTAATCTGAAGCCTGCATCACTTAGCTAAATAGTCAGTGACAAAACCCTCTTTGACTCTGCATGATTCAGTGTTTGGTTGTTGTCCAGAAATCTCTCTCTGAGAGTGTTTAATGACCTGGCAAGCATAAGGAGACTTGGCTGGGTCTGAATCACTGTGCTAATAAACGGATAACATGACCTTGTCAACAAACCAATACTTGCCAACTAAATTCAGTCTGGCTGCTAATGTTATATCCAGAGGCTGACACAAAGAACGATGGAAGACAGTTCTGTTTGATCAGTTACAGTAGAAAAATGCATTGAATATTAAAGTCAGAGTCAACGTAAGGTTTGTAAATGCGGAAGATAGAGGCTGAGTAAACAAGACAGCAGCAAATGACACTGTTTAATGGTTTAAATGTTTGTCATAATTTCATTATTGATTTTGTTCATCAACTTGCGCTTTTGTATTTCACTCCACTAACTGGGCAGCTTAGTAACAAGCACTCAAATCGTATTATTGCATTGACAAGTTAAGTAATCTACTCCTGCTTTTGATGATCAATGTGCAAAATCTTTGTTTTAATGCTGAATACAACCAGAGCAAAGAGTGAAGTGAAACTCTTTAATGCTTAAAAAACTGTAATCTTTTAGGAATCCACGTACAGTGATTTCATTTGGTGATAAAAGCGATTCTAAAGTCCTTGGAAATTTATGAAGTTAGATTTTAGTGAACTGAGAGGAAGTCACATGCCTTCAGCTTTCAATCTGGTTATAGTGGTTACAGAAACACACCGTCTTTTCGGTACAGAGGAAGATTGGTATCAATTATTCGAATGTTGGTACAGTATTATCTTACTGGTATCAATGGGTGAGGTCATAGTGTCTATTGTGTACCAATTACTGTTTAATAAGTTGTAAAGTAGTCATGAAATCCGTGGATAAAACATACTAGCAGAAATTCAAAGAAAATGGTTTGTCTTTTTTTTTTTTGTTAAATTGCATTACAGATTACGTTATTACATATTTGCCATTTGCCAACGGTAACAGGAGAGCTACTGTAGTTAAAACTTGACCAAGAGTATTGAAACATGACACACAAAACAAAATAAGACACTTAATCATCAATGCAGACAAATTCAATTATAAACTGCATTTGGACAGGATTCATTAATCTAGGGAAAGTTGGGTAATTTTCCTATTGAATGGGATTATGGGCCCAGAGCACATTTTTCTCCCCTACCACAGAACGATTTACAGTCCAAATTATTTTTTGTTGTTTCATCAGCTCAGCTGGTGATGATGATTTGCCCTCCTGTCCTTTACAATTCACATACTGTAATTTGCCACCCAGAAAATGTTTAGGTGCTACAGCAAATATTTTATTACCCACCTGGAATATTAATCCTGTCCAACTGGGGCTTTAGTTGGAGAAAAATACAGTGTGGCATGGCAGACCGCTGGCTCTTATTGACTAACAATGTAGACATAGGCAGACATGTAATTCATTGTAACAAAACGTTAAATGGCACAGTAGTTTCAGAACATTGTTGGATAAAAATGTTGGGTTAAAATTATTACTTTGGTCCAGTTTGTTCCCACACAGGTCACAAGTCTGTTGCATGCTGGATCCTGACGTGATGGGAGTGCAAGATAATTTTTTTCCTGCCTGAAACCTTCAGGATGAAAAGATAGGGGGAAATTTTGTGCACTTGACCCACAAACTTTAACAACCCTGGGTCGGCAGAGTTGATCGCCTGAAGAACTCATAATCTCTGTACAAAAACAACTTAAAAGAAGCTAAAAAAGAGTAAACAGGAAACTGTACAAGGCACGTTTAAAATTCCACAGGCGTAATTTTGCACGGAGGCATATTTAGGTGACATGGCGGCCTCTATGCTGGAAAGGAGTGTAAATCCCAGCTGTTTGGTAAGGCTCCGAGACCATAATGGAAAAACAGCTGTGAAAAAGCAAAAGCTCCAGGCATTTTAGAGTTCCTTGAAGTTGAAGTTGTTAACCAATTATCTCCATCAAAATTAAACAAAGTCCAAAGTCTCCGTCACCAAATGGGAAACTGGAATTAAGGATGGTAAAAATTAGTTCCCCATAAACAAAAGATCCAACAACATGAAGATGAAGAAAAATGCTACGTCTGCTGGGTTTTCCAAAGGCTAAACCTGAGAGTGGTCCTGGCTGTTCGTACTGCCTTGCAAGTAGATTATCCGTCCAATCAGAAGGAGCAGAAGGCCCACACAGAACAGCATTGTGGGCTCCTGGCGGATGTGCGGCAGTGGGTTAGGATAGATGACAACCCGTCTAAGTCTGACTGCCTCCCTCTGGAATAAAAAGGAGAAAGAAGAAGAGATGTTACAGTATTTACAGCATGGTAGCAACCTGAATGAAAAATCTGTTTCTCGAACAGAAAAAAAATGGGTGGAGACACATCTATATATATATTGACACAGAAATAGTCCAGCAGTAAGCATGGACATGTCAGGGGAGGTAGAGCAGGAAAAGACATTAATCTTTAACTATGATTATTTGGATTCAACGGACTGATGTTATCAACTGTAGCTAACAGCTAAATAAGGTAAAGTTAGCTCAATGATTCTGTTGAAAACGCTGCCACTGACTTGTCAGGTGACTCGTTTTAAAGCCCTAAAATTGTGTTAAATATGCACTTGATGGCGTCATACATAATATGGTGCTAAAATATTGCCAGCCAAACAGTTAGCATCCTGTTAATGACTCATGAAGAAGACATGCAAATAAAGAAACAGCATTGTTCTTATATAACAGTGTAGAGGTAGTTAGTCCTGTAAGATCAGACTCTAGATAACTATGTTTGCCTGCTTAGCTTACATAGTCAGACAAGCAAGAGGTGATATTTATCTTTTATTGTTTGTATTTCAAATCCATGTAAAAGAGAAAATACTTTTAGGATGAAGACTAAACAATGTGTTGGGCAAACATAACGCTATCTATGATTAATACATTTGGCTGGGGTTGTTGGAGGGTAAACTTCTCCAAGTATTTATGTGGTTAATGAGTGAAAGAAGAACAATATTGTAGGTTGTTTTATTTGTCTAAACTCAACCATCTGCTAAGTGTGCTCTCATTTTTACAAGATGTGTGAATGTGTTGTGATATATATCAAATATTCAGGTAAACACCCTGAGGTCCCTTGATGATTTAAAATCAAAGTGACACACATGTTAATGTTTACATCCACAGGAAACAGGTAAGTACAGTTCTCTACATCCTGCCACAACTCTCTTTACTTGAGGTCTCCAGGTGTGATTTCCTTACATCCGTGTGTATATGAATGCATATGTGCAACATGCGTTTATGTGTTTGAATTCGTCTGAAGGCTTCCAATCTTTCTGACTAGTTAAAACATTTTTTATTACATTTCCGGTGTTACAACACCTACTTCTTTAAACTCTTATGGGAGGCTCATTCAAGACCAAGAACCAGGAGTCTGCAAAAAGCTGAGTCTAGCTCGATTTACACTAAGATTGTGCAAGGTGAAATTCCGGCTTAATTGTGCTGTCCAGTCTTTAGGCATTTCCTTCAAAAAAACGTCATCTTCAAGTAGAAAATTGAATTCACCTGCTGTAGTTTTGGTTAGGACTCTAATTGTTTCGGCATATTGCTTGGCTCAACTGTCTTTCCTGTCACTTGGTATTTTGAACACCTCTCTGCAGTCATTCCAGGCACAATTGGCACACTGTTGACTGAAACAGGTGTTTTCTTTTCTGCTTTCCATCCATGCAGTCAAAACCCCCGTGCCTTGGCCTCGGACCATCGCTCCAGCAGCAGCAGCAGCAGCAGCAGCAGCAGCTCCTTACCAATAATCCCAGACGACAGAAGAGAACAAACATTTCCTCTGGGTGGATGCACACCGGGAAGCTTGGCCATGAATAAAACACTCCAGAAACAACAAGGTTCCTGTTGCTCAGGAAAGGTGGTGGTGGCGGTGGTGGTGGTGGTGGAGGGGAGGATGGAGGGAAGGGTGGAGGGGGGGGGGGTCCTCAATGAATGATTTTGCTAATACCAACAAATACTTTTAAGTAACTAAAGCTTTAGTTACTTACCATATTTTTCCTATTAGCTAGTGATTGTTACGTGTAAAAGGCTGTGGTTGCACTATGCAGCTTGCAGGTGTAAATGGTTAAAAAAAGGAAACCTTACACTCTAACTGAATCATTTCCAATATTATTTAAGGCATTCACAAGAGTAGGAATCAGTTTTTCCACTGGAAGATGGATGCCCTGGTTTGGCAAGAAGCCCTTCAAATACAGCCCAACTGGATGGACTGTACTATACCATCCAGACATCGACTGGCACAGAATAAGCCTTTTGCCCTGAGGCGACACTGTTCTCTGAAAAACAGGATCTTTACGGATGAGGAATATCAAAGCTGTGTGGTTTGATTTGAAAAGTGAGCCAAAAGCCACAGAAACCCCTAATGCCAGAGGAGGAAACAGGTGAGGGGAAGACTAGTTAACCCTGTGGTGAATCACTCTGCTTCTAATTCTGCTTCTTACTCTGACCAGGTCAAACAAACAGGTCAGAGATGATCAAAGACCTCCCAGAATACCGATTTGAACAAGACTTGACAATTTCCTCCACAGAACCAGTCTAACAAGTATTATAAAAACTATTATAAAATAATTATGAATTATAGAGACTCATAGAGAATGAAATGCATTGTAGAAAAGGCGTCCACAATAGCTGAACACAGACCACAATGCAATACATCTAGACAATGTATTGGGTTTGTCCCTGACCACACATACAGGCTCAAACACTGGAAGCATGCAGGATGCCATTCACTGTGAATGAAACCTCCAAATAACATTCTAGGGCCACCCACAGTGACTCAAGACTCATAAGACTCAAGCCCAGCGGTGCAACCTGGAGAAGTTAATAAAGGCAGAACCTTATGCTAACTTCCTCTTAAGCACAAAACAACAACCTGGAGACAACCGATCACACTTATTTCTTTATGATATAACTTAACTGAGGAAACAGGATTTGAATGAGAAAAACAATGTGATCCACATTGCTCCAGAAATGAGCTAATTCATTTATACGTCCATATGTCCATAAGTCCATATGTTTAAAGAAGAGTCATCGACACTGCCAGACACGTTGACTAGCTAACTATCAAGCAATATTTGCTGGAATCCATCATGATCATATTTGTTTAGCAGTTTGGTCAGTTCACCAATTTGCAAATGTTATAACATGCTATAAATTATACCTGCTAAACATCATCATGTTACCATGTGAGAGTGTTAGCATGCTGATGTAAGCAATTCAAAGCACTATGCCTAAGCACAGCCTCACAGAGACACTGATGTGGCTGTAGATTCTTGTCTCATTTTATTATTGATTGGAGATTAAATTAAATTCACCATGAAAACTGGACTGCCTGATTTTTCGTTTAAAAAATGGCACACATCCATTAACACATATGGAAAAACACTTTATTCTGACACAACACAAGATACTTTTTATTCTTTCATGGGATGCTTTCCCCAGTAATCATCACCTTATGAACTTTCTAACTTTAAATCAACATTTGAGGAGACACTTAATGTAGGAAGTAACTGAAAAAGTCTGTAAGACTCATTTCACTGCAACTCAAACCGAGCCCCATTTCGCTGAATGTCATCAAGAGACTGTTGTGTTTGGCAGTGAAAGGAAGAGCAAACTCTCCAAACATTGATTTTTTGGGGGATTTGGTTTCATCTCCAGGTTCACCATGTGAACTTCTGCCATTATCATAAATCTAGACTTGTGTGAGTGTAGCAGTTCAAGCGAACATCTATTTATTCCACCTCTTTCATTTGGCAGCATAGGAGCGCAAAAGCGTGTCATTTGACATCACAGATTCTGGTGAATTTTCAACTGAAGAGCAACTTCTGTGAAATCAGAAAAGGGCTGATACTATCCTTCAGTAATTTATTTTCTCATTAATCATATGTCATTAATTATGTATTTCTCTTGTGAAAACTTGACAATTATTGTTATTAATGTTATTTGCTTGCAGCAGCATTTATCACATTACACATTAGAGAAATGTCGCTCCTCAAAGCAGCTTTGAAAGACAGACACAAGCTTTGTGGTTTTTAAGTTGGCAGAGTTTCTGTGCTCTTTCCTCACCTCATGAACCGCTGTAATGATTTAACTGTCAATTTGGTCTGTAGTTTGCAGTGTGAAGGAAGAGTCCACGTTGTCAGATTGATGACTTTCAAGACGAAAAGGAAACTTACTGAAAGCTTGTTTTACTATTACATGTTCAATTTGTTGATCTACTGATATCAGGTGTAACTATGAAAGGGTATAGTAAGCTGTTTTGGTTAGCTTTTATTTTATACAGTTGCAAAGAGTACACACTTTTTATTCCATCATCCCCACTACAACCACAATCTTCAAAAAAGAAGCTCTATTTGAACAATTGGGATTCACAGCACCTGAGCGAGGAAAAATCCTTCCACATTACAGCATATCCTTCTCTGTGGTCACAGTCAGCACTTATTATATTTTACGTCAACAGCTAATGAGAGTGCAGGAGAAACATAACAGGAGGATGTGGTGTATCAGGGAGGAGCTGAGAGTGGTTTGACAAAATTGATGCATTTACATCTGACCAAGGTCTGTATACAATGTGTTTCAAACCATCTCTGGATCAGATGGTAAGTGATCAGATCATTGTTTTACTTGAGTAAATCTTGGGTGCATTTTTGCCTGGATTCATTTATATTAATTATTATCAGATAGCCGTCTGATAACAGAAGGTGCATGCAGAAGTTTCTTCAACTGGTTTGAAGGTTTCAAAGGAATAGTTTGACATTTTGGCAAACACACTTACTTGATTCTTGGTAAGTGTTGAGATGAGAAGATCGATATCATCTCTCTTGTCTGTATGGAAAATATGAAGCTAGAGCCAGAAGGCTATTAGCTTAGCTTAGGATAAAGACCAAATGCAGTGGAAAACAGCTACCATTGCTCTCTTCAAACAGCTACCAGCACCTCCAAAACTAACAAATGAATATGGTGCAATAAAAAAAACCCCGTAATATCAAAAATGTTACTGTAAATCAGAATCAGAATAGGTTTTATTGCCAGGTATGTGTGCACATACGAGGAATTTGACTCAGGATTGTACATTGCTCACGATGTGCTTACTTATAAAATAATAATATAATAATATAATAATAATAAAATAAAATCAGACACAAACTACAGAGTAGACAACACTAATATACACACTATGAAAAAAACAATATAGACATATTGACAAATAGTGCAGTAATGATGCAGGAGTAAACTATTATTCTCATTATGTACATGTTGAAGGTGAATATGATATACAAGTACACATACATGTACACATGTACACAGTGTGATGGAGCATAGTGCAAAGGATGCTGGAAAAAATAAATAAGACCTATGACCTGAGGTAGGTGTATTGGTATACAGGATATACAATATGACATAGTATGAACATAGTATAAACAGCACTGAAATAGAGAAACAGCGCTGAAATAGAGAAACAGCGCTGAAATAGAGAAACAGCACTGAAATAGAGAAGAAATCAAGTGTTCTGGGAATTCAAATAATTACCTAAGATTAAAAACACCATATAGACAACAGGGCTTGTCTGCTATTGGTTGATTGGTCGGTATTAAAGTAGGAACGGAAGGTTTGATTTCTGGGAGTCTGACACGAAGTCAAAACCAGTTTCACCAAACACTCTTGATATTTATCCTTATACCTCAGGATTACAGAAAAGGAAATATGCACACATGCAAACACACTGGTAATCCTGTAAGTTTTCTCATTAAACTCACCTCAAATGACCCCTTCCATCATCTGAGAATAGAAAATCTGCTGTCACAAATCATTTTCCTGCTGTCACTGCAACTCTGCTGGCTTATAACAAGTAATTTATCTGGCACACACACACACACACACACACACACACACACACACACACACACAGGCACCACCATGTACAGTGCATGTACTAGCACATACACATGCACTGCACATGTACACAATAGTGCTAGTGTGATGCAATACGAGAATAAACTGATAAACATGAAAAAAAGCAAAAAGCAAAACAGCCACAACCCACGAGAAAAACCAAGCGGGCAGTCCGCCAAGCAACTTAGTAGATAATCAGTGAACCAAAAAATCCACAAGTCAGACAGTAACGCCAGGAATCTACTGACTCCAGCTACGGCACGTTACGGCTGTGCCACGGTTTTGATGCGTCCACAGCCCTGCGTCAAAGTCCTCTGGAAGCATCTCAGAAGCGTTTCAGCAACACACTATGCAGCGAGATTTTAGGGGTAAGTCAGTTCACCAGAGAAACTAGATATACAGCAGGTGAATGAATCCATCACAATGAACATCAGGTCACCTTTTATTTTTACATCAGTTATATTATTGTTGCATTTGAATGCATCTGAAAGCGCAGACGGATTTTTAGATGAGTTCAAATGCTTGGGAAGCTTCGATGCGCGAAATTTGCATTCATGTGCTACAGTAGTAAATTGTGTTGTAAATCAAATTCAGAGAACAAACCATAAGTGAACACAGATGACTGACTTTGGCATCTTTGCACATTGTCAAGGATGTCTGAACTTCCCACCAGCTCTTGAATTCCTGTCAAGAATTCACACTGAAGAATAAATCTGTGACTTAAGCAGCATTATTATGCAACATATTGAAATTAATGGAATACAATGGCTACCTAGAAGGAACATTCTAAAACTTTTGGAAAGGGCTAAAGCTCCCCGCTTGTTTCCTCAATTTTTAACTGGGACACTGGTTAGTCAGAAAACCTGGAGAATCAACGCACAAAAGCAGACAAATGATAGGATACAACTGAATGCGAATGATAAAACTCTCCTTTCCTCCATCTCATATTATATATATATATATATATATATATATATATATATATATATATTATATTTTTCTGTTTCTGTTCTGTTGATTCTGCCCAAAGACACATCTCTGATGCAGAGAATATCAAATATGTCACCTTGCTTTGTTGCTCTTTTCCCTGTCTCTTTCATTTCACAGTGGAAACATTGAGTCAGCCCATTCCAAAAAGCTCATGTGATTTTGTTTGGTCACCACAACTTACTATGCTGCCTCTCAAAAATAGCTCTCTACACAAGGCTACACTTACAAGCACACACCAAACTAGTAAACACACACACAATGCAAACAGGCCACATCAGGCTTTGTAATGTTACTTCTCAATCGTTCTCACCCTCTCACTGCTTCTAAGTGCCAGTATGCAAACCTTCACAAACACTATTATTTGAAAGTTTTACCTGTTACCTTTTGTTCCCCAGGGGATTTCTTGTTGTTATAGAGCGTACACCACAACACCAAAATATGCAGTCTCACTTACATCTCTGTGTATGTAAACATGTCTGTGCATTATCTTTACATGCAAACCCACATAACACATCAACACAAGTGCATAAAAAATGCAAACAAGGTGTTTTATGCACGGAAAGTGAAGGAAATCCCGCCACCTCAGCAGGAAAGAATAATGTAGAGGGCACAAGACAAGAGCACATTGTAGTCTGACTTTCAAACAATACAACGGAAACTAAATGTGAGTTCAAGATAACAATTCTGTCAGAGGAAGTTATTTCATTACAACTAAAGGTTTTCCACATTTCACCAGGACCAGAAACCAAGGTTTAACTGACACTACTTCAAGTCCATATACTGTGTTCTTCTGTTTGTTATGTCCACATCACAAATTGTCATCAAAGTTCATTACATTATGACTAAGGATTTTTAACTTTTCCCTGCGTGTATCTAGCCATAACTGTTCAAAATATTGCATACTGATCACATTTTGTGAGTAAAGTACAGCTTGTTGGAATTGCAATATGTGCAATATGGAGTCATCAGAAAGTTTAGAAAATACTGAAAAATATACACAAATATAGTAATGCTGAAATAAAATCAGGACAAGCATTCAACAAAACAAAGTTCAACTACCAGACTATAAACAGGCAAATGCTACAATAAATCAGTGTTTAGTCCTGCATTTCACTGATGGAAACAGCAATGCACTCTTAGCTCACGGTTACACAAGGGTTAAAAATACTGCCTTTCTCCCGCTCTTTGCTTTTCATGCACACTCAAGCACACACAAACAAAAACACAAGCAGCCAGCCAGTGACACCCGACTGCTCCACAATGTTCCTCAGAGTTATTTTTGTCATCAGGACAAAGGGTTTTACCTCTTACTGAAAGATGAGAGCGTGTGTTGTAGTTTGTTTGAGTGTGTGTGTGTGTGTTTGAGTGTGTTTGTGTGTGTTGGCAGGATAATTAGACCTTGTGCTTTGCTCCCTGAGAGTTCTTTAACCACAGGGCTGAGCCGTAATGAATCTACACTGTCACGGACACTAGACTGTCTCACACACACACACACACCAGACACCATACTGAGCATGTTTACAGATGTTTGAAAACAAACATGCACACATAATCACGCACACATTGTGTAAATGTTTAACTGACAGAGTTGGAGAGGGTGGGGGTGGGGGGGCCAGAGAGGCTGGATTAAATTAGGACAAAGGAGAGAGAGGAAGACTACTGAAAAACATAATTACTCATTATATTGGTGATTACACACTGCTGCACGTCTTTTCCTGACAAATAATTTATCACCTCAATATGTGTGTATCTCAACACCTCAAACCGTACCTCAAACACCTGTGTGTTAGTGAGCGAGTGTATACTCAGCTGATGTGAGTCATTTTGAAGTCTCTACAGCCTGAAGTGATGCAGAACTGCCTCTTGGCCGACGCCTTCAGGCAATGAAACGGAATTCCCTGATAATCTTCATCAATCCTTGTTTTACAATATCATCAAGTTCTTCATTGTTTAGCTATTTAGTGAAATAATTATTAATTTGGCTTTTACATTTGCAACTCTGTCCAGCTGGACTTATTTGATGATGGAAAGACTGTCCGTGACGTTGAGAACTGTCCTACATTACCTATTCCCAACCCGGAGCTTGGGACCCCTCAAAAAGTTGTGACATAACTCTAAATGGGATAGTAGGATGTCATTAGATTGAAGGAAATAAGTCATAAACAAAAGTCTCAAATAACACAACTGCTGGCTCTACATTGAAAGTTAAGGAGCATGAATGAAGAAAAGTCAGGGAATCACCAACGTTAATAAGCTTCATTATCTGGGGGCCATGAATCTCATGCCAATCCATGAAATGAAAAAAATAAATTTGTTGTTTTTTTAAAATCTGTTTTTCCTTACATCTATTTTTTAATAGAGAAGAAGAAGGAAAAATAATTACTCTTTGGCTGAACTGGTCACAACTGGTAGACATATGCAAGCAAGGGGTCGCAAGTAAGACATCACTTCGTTTTTAAAGGGTCACAGGTCAAAAAGGCTGGAAATCACTGCTCTAGGTTCCAGATGGAGTTTCTCCGGAGGCAGTCACACCAGGTGCCTGAATCACCCAAATTTACCCTGAGAAGCTCATGAAGACATGATTCATGATGATTCACCTATCCTGCTTAACTTGTTTTAATGACTGTGTGAAGTTCATGGCACTGTTGAGAACCTCTTAGAAACTTTCTTTTGCTCAGACACCTTCTCAAGTTTCTCTCAGATGTTTCAACTCTCAAGTTCAAGTTGGGAGATGTAATCTCTCCAGCATGTCTGGGTTTGATCCAAGCTTCTGGTAGAGTCACTCTTAAAGGCAAAGTGGTCTTAGGTGAGAGACCAGACATGATGACTCACAAAGATTCCAATGACTGGTGAGAAAAGCTCAGAGTGTGACTCTAGTGTAGCTCACAACTCAGGCCTTGGAGTGGTGGTCTTATCTGAATGCATGGCGGTGGGGGACCCCTGTAGTTTTGCCATGGTGGTTTGAAAAGAGACACAAGACCATTTAATTGTGGGTTCACCACACTTGATTGCTACATGGTGAAGTGCAAGGAGTTGGTCCAATGTGTTCTAGGGACATTACAGGATCAGATATTTAGCTTTGAGGGTCTTAAGGATTTAAGAGTTTAGGTATACATAAAACTCTCCTATAACAGGACAAGAGTGGGTGCATACTTGACAACAGCAGGAATGATGATAAGCAAACTAACTAAACTCAACCATCCAGAGCTGGTATTCCTGTAACTTGTATGCCTTATTCCTAATGTTTCTTCTCCCCAATTCAGACTGATTCACTCTCTTGTACTGTGGTTCTTGGCCACTGTTACATAAGGGAGAAAACCGATAACTCCGGTTAAACCAGCTGCTTCTTTTTACCTAGCAGCGAGGAAGTGAAACGTGTAGATTCACACTGTCCTCCCAAGATCCCACCCCTTCCATGGAGGCACCATAAGCCACCAGTAGACGTTGGACGTCAGTAGACAAGGACACACTCCCTCACAGACTTCCAACAAGTTAACACAGCTGCGTTTAACCACTATGGGGAATTCAAACCTGGATCTCTGAGGTGGTGTCCAAGTGCTCTGCTGCCTTATTCATCATGTTTGTTTTGACAACAAAAAACTCTTATTTCTTCTTATACTGATTATTAAGTATTTTAAAATCTGAAAAACATCAAATGCTAGTGTTACGAAATCATATGTAACCATGTGTGTGCATTTGTTCACAGCAACACCAACACCTGGCAAGAGAACAGGGAACAAGCCTCCATGTTCCTCTTTTCTCTGCCTCCTAAATGTTCAACAGCACAATACAAACACATTCACACACTTTCTGGATAATTCTGTGCCCAAGTTCACAAATAGCTTGCCACTAAAACACGCACATTATCTTTCTCTTTCTGTCTTTCTGGTAGTGTGACTCAGTGTTGAGCAGCCTCGACTCATCACGTTCCCACCCTCTGTCTGTTTGCCTCTGCAGCTTAGGTCACAGCTGTGTGGGCCAAACCAGCCTTGCAGGACTCTTGGCACATACTTTGTCCCAGGTTGTGGGATTTTTCATATATGTAATGGACTCATTTGATACTGCAGCCAATTTTTTCCATTGCTACCTATATATGACAGATTTCTTATTCTTAATTATTTTAATATCCATGTGTGTTGTCCTTCCCATCCCCAAACCTTTCATGTTTTAGGATCTTACAGACTCTTTAAATCTCATTAAATCTGTGCCAGTGTTCTAATTTGTTGAATATGCCTTTAACTGACCACAAAACTGTTGTTTTTAAAGTTACAGCTACAGCTCCCTACTCCTAGTCCATACCCTACAACACATTCTGACATTCTCAATACTGGCTCTTTACAGGTAACCTTTCTGTGATGCTTTTAATTCATCCTTTTAAGTCCATTATAACTACTCTCAATCCAGATGCACTGTTAAATTCATTTAACGACCAGTGCCTATCCATCTTCGACCAAACTGCAAGACCAGACTCAAGACCTTAAAAGACTCTGAAAATGTGAACAATCATGGAAGGTCAAGAAGGCCACAATAATACATAACATCCTTACAAAACCAAATGGCAATCCAGCAGAAAGCAGTTAAGCAATTATTATAGTATTATATTAAACTCCTTATTTTCCCAAATGTATGTGCCTGATTTTCCCACATTTCTGTCTGATTAAATGTTCAAGGAGCATATTGATAGTATATTTGATCATCCAGAAGTCAGGTAAATGCAGTGATTGATCAAATCCCAAACCGGAAAGATGGATGAGTATCATAGCTCTGTTAATGATGGGTTTGAGGGCAACGCGATGACTGCTGGAACCACAAGTTCATAACATTTTTGGTCAAGGAAGCTTGTGTGTTTGTGGGGAAAATGCAGAAGCAAGAGGGCAGAAAGCTTTAACTGTCCTCCTGCTTGATACCAATTAGTACCCAAACGGTTAAACACAGCGGGAAAAAAACATTTCAGACTAATCAAACTACTTGGCTCAAGAGTTGTAGCTTTATCGCTGTTAAGCTTTTGACACCTAGGGAGCATTTTAAGCTTTTCACTGGGATATTATAGTCCTGTCATGCCTGTTCTCGACTTTTCATTTTTTAATCTGTTTCTCTGATGAGATTAAAGTGAATTCAAACCAGCTCTGATTTATTTTTCTCTCTTCCTCTCAGGCTTCCCAAATCTTCAGTCAGCTCTTTGATACAACTGTGATGATGCAACATGCAGAAATGTTGCCAAGGAAACACAAGCCAAGAGGAAATGAACTCTTATTGCAGCTACGCAACTTGACAACACACCCTGACTGACTGATGGGTAAACTGCACCACTGAAAGGATTTATATTCCATGCAATAATGTGATTATCTCTTCAGTAAGGAAATAGTGAAGACTACTACAACGGTCATTTTATATCATAATCAGACCTAATTAACTGAGCTGGATTACTCATTCATCTTTCAAAACACTCTTGTCACATCTTCTATTAAATCTACAAACCTAATTTTGTTTAATTTAAAAAAAAAAAATCATTCCATGTTTACATCCATATTTGCTAGCTTGCTTAAGGTCTTCTTCTTCTCTGCATTTGGTAGCACATTACCACGCTTCTTTGCATGTTATCACCTATCGATAAGCACAACACTGTGAAAGCAGTGGCAGGCATGTGTATCATATTGCATACAAACCTATAAAAGCATGACTTCATAGCACTACTAGTGTTCAAAAACTCCACAGGGAACCTTTAAGTATAGTATTTCACTGTGTCTCCATCTTTTTTTGCGGCAAATAGAGACTGGTAATAATTTGCATTACCTGTATAATTAATTAAATATAACTTTAAAGTTATTTTCAACTAGAACACCACATAACAATACTACTTTCCATAGACAATTACATCTAATATTCTAAGTAACTTCCTGTTCTCATCAGCCAAGAAATAATCAACTAAGCAAATAAGCCCCGCTTTTATAATGTGAGCAGTCAATAAGCTTCTCTGGGTCTCACCACATTTAAACACCCAAGTTGTTTCACTATGTTTTGCTGTTGTTTCTTTCCCACTACTGGAAACTGGCTGAAGGCTTTGTAGAGGAGAATGGGGCTGCTTTTCCCCCCACTGCTCAACAAGTCCATCTTTTGCTCCTCCACTCTTGAGGTTTTTATTTTTTTGTATCATATGGCTGTTTTCTTGTTTGGTTTTTTTTTTAACTGCAGTGGTTTCTGTGGCATCTGGATTTTCTGCAGCTTCAGGCTGTCTGCTTAGTTATTTTCTGATCAAAAGTCATTTAGTGTTTTTCACCCTGAGCGCAATGGAAATAACCAGCTGGTCACAGGCTCCTTCAGATCACCCACAGAGGCATTTAAGCATTTCTTTCCTTACTGAAGAGATTGTTCATTTTGGCAAACAATGATATTAGTGAATCATGTTAGATAGGAAGACAAAGTGACTTTACACATTCATATCTAGATGGGACCCGAATTCACAAATTTGATCAAAACAACGTATTAAATCTTTACAGATAACTTACCCAAGCAATAAAAAAAAAATCAACAAAATTATATTGGGTTTTAAAAAAAATCTGTTAACTAACCACAGTCGTCTTCTATCAGCCAATCAACTCTCTCTATACCCAAATCCTGTTTTCCACACACACAAAGAGCCTTTGATCACTAACCCTTCGTAGGAGACGATTGTAGTCATCTCCTATACGCTGGAGTTCTCGCCCGATTGCCTCTGTCTGCATATCCCTTGCTGCGTTTCGTGGCCGTGAGCTAGAGGGTCTGGGAGAGTGTCCTGAAACAGAGAGGAATGCAGAATTTACTAATACGGTACGCTTTTGCAATGATTAAAAGGTTTAAAATGCATGTTGAACTAATTGTACTGTGATGCTTCATTTATGTGAGGCACAAAATGTAGTCAAACAGGAGTATGCTCCTTTATGTGCAGTTGGGGATTAAACACATAAAAACATTGTTCAGTACCAAGATATTTAAACAATGACTTGTAACATTAACAGAAACCAGAGCGGGACTACACTCTGGATGTATTTACAGAACTGTATCTACTGTTCCCAGACGGCGGCAGGCTCACTGCAACAAATGCCCAGTCAGTACACAAATGAAATGATGAGCATCACAAGACTTGCAGTTGTAAGTTCCTGTGAGCTTGATTGATTCATCCTTATGACACACAGTGAAGACGTGACAGAAAAGCAGGAAACACCATTTAAAACCGTTAAATGCAAACCTTCACATTGGAGTTTTGATGTGCATGCCCTGCTCTCCTGTCAACACATAAATGCAGCATAATGGTTTCAGTTACAAAAATGCATTACTGGATCACCAGCAAAATCAGCAGTAACATTTTGAGGAAATGAAATAACAGACAAAACAAGAAACAAGCCGACGAGCACATATGATTCAGAGAGTGCGTGGTTCACAGTTTCAGAGAGGACACTTCTTTAGTTTTGACCCAGTTGAGTTAATTGATGTTATAAAAGATGCATGCTTACAATGATATGTTAAAAGCTACAGAAGAGATGTAAAGCAGAGTATTCATGTAGGTGAGATGAAAAAACAGCAAAAGCCACAGAAAGTCATCCCTATATTTTTAGGTGTACTAAGGGATATGATGTTGTCAATTTTTAGCTTAGATAGACAAACAGATACCAGAACATTTAAACAATGACTTTTCAAAGAAACAATCACATTATTAAATGTGTGTGTGTCTTACTGGCATCATGACAAAGGCGTAGAGAAATACCCCTTTACCAGCTGACCGGGTTGTTTTCGTGGTTAATCTTGTATATTTTCAGTCTGAACTACAATATGACTATGAAAGTCTCTGACCTCTTACCGATCTCCAATTATGACTCATGAACACTGTTATGAAACCCAGACTTAATATTTCTCACATCCTCCAATATTGAAGAGACCAACACAGCAAAGAAGCTGTGCTGCAATCAATCCATCATGGTGCTGACTAAACCAGCAACATCCACACGAGTGTTTATGATGGGAAACGACAGCAGCGTAACCCGTCACTACACGAAACACCATGTGGCGTGTTAGAGCACTGGAAAATGCCCATGTTGGGAAATTAGTATGTAAAAGCAGGTTGGAGCTTATTATGCTGTCAGGTGACAGTCATGCCATTTGAACACTGGAGACACCAAAATATGGAACAAAGATGGCTGAAAGTGTCTCTGGAACTGGAATGAGCACAGAAGAGGAGCTCAGATGAGTCCGTCATGTGACGTCAAGGTTACCTGTTGTGTCATTTTGGGGCTGGTTGTAAAAAGATTTGCTAAACTTCAATTGATAACAATCTAAACATGACAAACGACATATCTTGACACATTTATTTTGTTTTTTCTAAGAATTTTGAATAAGATACGTACTGAGCATGACATTTTACAGTTGACAAATCAACTTGACGTTGGTGAACAAACTATGTAATGGTGACAGTTTCTAAATCACCTCAAACCTAGTTTGACATTTCTGGACTGTAGCCGACATACACAGATGACAATATATCTGCGATTAACTAATTTTGGCCTGATATATCGGTCTACCTCTAGTTTTGATATAAATTAGCTCTTTAACACCCATTTGATTTGTAAAATAAAGGATTTATTACATTGTTAGACAGCTAGACTTTTAATGTACATAGGACACCATATTTCTCAGATGTTTACTCAGGATCCACACGTTTACTTGTAGTCTCTGAAAGTCCTTTACATGGTTCAGTTTATGGGTTGCTAATGCAGAAAGGCAACCAATTAAAAGGTATTTACACTGAACAATATTATAAACGCAACCCTTTTATTTTTTCCCCCATTCATCAAAAGCTGAACTCAAAGATCTAAGACTTTCTCTATGTACACAAAAGGACTATTTCTCTCAAATATTGTTCACAATTCTGTCAAAAACTGCGTTAGTGAGCACTTCTCCTTTGCCGAGATAATCCATCCACCTCACAGGTGTGGCATATCAAGATGCTGATCAGACAACATAGATATTGCACAGGTGTGCCTTAGGCTGGCCAGAATAAAAGGCCACTCAAAAACGTGCAGTTCCATCACACAGCACAATGCTGCTGACTGCAGGAATGTCTACCAGAGCTGTTGCCCATGAATTGAATGTTTATTTCTCTACCATAAGCCGTCTCCAAAGACGTTTCAGAGAGTTTGGCAATACATCCAACCGGCCTCACAACCACAGACCACGTGTAACCACACCAGCCCAAGACCTCCATATCCAGCACCTTCACCTCTAAGATCGTCTGAGACCAGCCACCCGGACAGCTGCTGCAACAATCGGTTTGCATAACCAAAGAATTTCTGCACAAACTGTCAGGAACTGTCTCAGGGAAGCTCATCTGCATGCTCGTCATCCTCATCGGGGTCTTGACCTGACTGCAATTTCGTTTGGGAACAGTATTTGAGAGAAATAGGCCTTTTGTGTAAATAGAGAAAGTCTTACATCTTTGAGTTCATCTCATGATGAAGGGGGCAAAAACAAAAGTGTTATGTTTATAATTTTGTTCAGTGTAATTTAGAGACAACAGTCACATCTAGGATCACCAAATTTTCCATGTAACAGTTAACTTGATCCAGAAGATACAAATCTTAAGATGAAGAGTCTTTATTTACCCAGAATAATGAATTTCTCCTACTTAAGAGAGTCAATTATTATCCAGCTTTGCGCCGCCGTTTAATTTAGATTTCTGTCTGAAGTTTATTTGTTAGGGTGAAGCCTCAGGCAAAATCTATCTTTGTGCAACCAGCCCCGAGGTTGTGTTATAATTAAACCGTGTGAATATAAATCACGCAAAGACAAAAATGCATTAAAGTGGACTGTTGCACTCTGGCTGGGACTGAAGAAACCTGATCGTAGGTGTGATCTTCCTGCTGCAGGAGGAGGAAGTGTTGTGATAGGACAGCTGTAATCACACTGTCAGGGACTGACAACAACAAGATGATAAACTAACTCTATCTCACTCTCTAACACACCATCAGGCCAGCATTCTTGATAACAAGAGACTTTTCTTGTGTTGAGGACAATGTATGATATTTTGTATGAGTGTGTGTGTGTGTGTTTTTATCTATACTATCCATCCTATCTGACTGCGGACTGAAAGAGAGGCAAAGATTTTCTGTCTGCATCTTACAAAAGACCTGCAGGCCTATTTTGACTGCTACACACACACACACACAGAGGCCTATTTTGATTGCTGTACTTAATGAATGACACACACGCGCTGGTCTGTTTTGACTGGTCTCTTGTTTGTCTGACTTCAAGTGAAAGACAATAAAAGAGACACAAGGCAATCAGTGAAGCTAATCACTGCTATTATAAAAAGGGTTTTACAATATGCTGAGGTTTACGGAAATTTTATTTCAGCCTCTGTAGATTACTTTTTTCCTTCCAAAACACTATCCTTGTAAAAAAAATTACTGTACCTGAAACAAACGCTCAATTTCTAAAGTCTAAAAAAACAAATTAGTAAAATCTTATCATGACAAGAAAACAATGTCATTAAATAGTGGATATATTTGTCAACACTGTGGGGGGATTGACTGTGTTAGTTGTTTTTGTTTTCTTTGTTGAGCCAAATATCTCAGTCTCATGCCACAGTTTTGTTTGTTACCAAGCAACAGGATAGGCAACTTTAGCCGACGGCATCATAGCTAAAAGCATGCGTGCCATGTTCTGTTTTTGTATCTAAATAAACAGCAGAAATAAGAAAATAAAAACAGGATCCAGGCTGTGAGAAGTGACGAATGTCCAACAAACACTTTGGTGGCTCCATCAACACAAGCTCCTTAGAACTTGATTTTACATTTTAATTCTAGACCCAAAAGTTGACAAATATATTATTAAACTGACTTGCTTTTACCTATTACATGTCAACCGACTTTTATCTCTTACGCTTTAACTGACAACTCCTTTCAGTGTTTACTTTTCCACTGATACTTCCATCTCTTTCATTGCTTCATCTTCAACACTCCTTAAAGGGGAAAAGGGCCGGGTGCACACATGAAAGTCTGTTTACAGGTTTTGGGGAGTCCTACTACAGATGTGAAAAAAAATGGTATAAAGCCTTTTGTGGCTCCAGTCGGACTGAGTTAATGCCACGTTTCAGACCGGTTGGAACTGGGAAATTTCCAAGTTGAAATATCCGACTTCCAACCTCAAAGCGTTCCAGGTGCATGGTGGTGCATGACGCCGAAAGTGAACGAAAACCATGGCTGACCATGACAAAGTGTGGACACAGTTGCACCCTCAGCAGTGCTTTAGGTGTTAATTGAAAAGATTGCAGTTTAAATGCAAACAAATGACATAAGTAGCCTATATGTTACTAGTTAACTGTTTACCACTCTAGCTACATCAGTTGGTAACCCTCAAGTCAGTCAATGTTGTAGATTACACATCCTAATGTTTTGGCATTTTTAACAATAACTTTTATGTAGCGAAGATGACTTTATGAGAGTCTTTACTGTAGCCAGCTACCTAATAGGCCTAACATATTTCTACATCAATGTACATGCAGAACAGGTTTTACTATATGATCGTATAAGTATACTTTTTGTTACCCTTTAGTTTATGGTTTACCATTTAAAATGTGTGTTTCCATGGGCGCTGACATTGTTTTATGACATCATTCAGCTGCTACTCGTGAAGTCGGGGTACATATTTTTTTCTCCAAATTCACAAGTAGGAAATCCGACTTCAAGTGGCGTTCCAGGATAGTTTTTCTAGGTCGGAAATTTCCCAGTTCCGAGTTTCCTGGAACGCAGCATAAGGCCTGATAAATGCCTCGAGTGAGGTCACTTGAGTCAGAGCCAGCTGGGGCTGAAGACTACGAGTTTGAAAATGAAAACAAAAATATGGGGTGTGGAGTTTGAAAGAAGAAGTGAGCTTACTATATATCCGTGGCCATCACCATTATCTCTGCTTGAGGCTATCAGCTACATTAGCCACTACTAGCACAACACACCTACATTTTCAAATAAACTGTCATGGACACGTTGCATTGTTGGTAATGTAGGAACCAGGTTAATCCCCTCTTAGTTTCACTGAATGGTTGCTGCATCATTCTCTTTACTGTGATGGCACACACACACACACACACACACACACACACACACACACACACACACACACACACACACACTCCTTGGGCTTGTTTGGCTCAGCCAGAAGTCAATGCCCTTCACTTCCTGTGAATCTGACACCAGGAATCCATGAAAATTGTGAATCTAAGGGAGCAATCCAACATCGGCAGGTCTAGCCTGCTGAGACTCCTAATTCAAATTTATTTACAAAGTGAGGGATGCCAAACACAGAAAAAACAAGAAATGCAAGTGACAATAATAGCAGCATTATGTGTTTGAGTCAAAGAGACCAAATGTCTTTACACCAGAAAGTAAAGATGAAGATAATCACTTATCGAAGGGGATAGTTTAAGATTAGGACTTGGATTATGTGAATGTCACTTGTTGCTGTTAAGATATGGTTTTTGGTCAAGGTTTCACTTATAAAACATAGTCCAGTGAATTCCACACTTTTTTATTCCTATCAAATATTTGTATTTGTAATTTCCTATTAGATCAACGGTGTGTGTGTTTCATCCGGTGGAGTTTGGGTGGGGTTTACACACTCAAAGACTGTAAATGTTACTCAACAGGAAGAGTAGTACTACTATGATGGAATGAAAACATAGGAATCAGCAGAAATGGGTTTGGCAGTCATGTTGATGTGATTTGGATTCTTTGAGGGCCAATGGAATGAAGTGTGCTGGGTATTAGTCAATAAATCTGAATGTGAAAACATGACTGATGTAAAATATATATGCAAAATATGACAGTAGTGGAAAAAACTCTTTCAAGTAAGAGCCAGTGAAAGGGGAGTACAAAAACATCCTGAGCATGTTTTTGTTGTGTTTTTTTACTGTCATTGTTAACATTCAACACCGCCACCCGCCCAAACCCCCAAATCTTTGATAAAGGAAGCTTCAGGGAGCTTGTGCTGGGCTCATATCTGGTTTCATATTTTGTTATACACCCACACATCAGCAGTTAAATTTCACAGTGAAAACAGCCAGAGCTGCTTGTCTTGGCTGACTCAGGCAAGAAACTTAACACACAACACTTGTGTGTTTTTGAATGTAGTATCAGGGTGTGCATCAACGTATTTAGATGCCTGCACTTACTTTTTACCACCTTCTTAAACTGATTTTAGGTGATACTAATGAGTAGTAGGAAAATCACTTCAGGCATGATTAAAATCATCATTATTGTTTTTTTTAAAGCATAATTGATTTTTGAGGATATCAGACGTAATCGACAGGAAGTCTTGTGTTATCACCTAGTCTATAGCGGCAGCAGCAAGACAAATAAGGTAGTTTCTTATTGGTATAGTATATAAACACTGCATTGATGGATAGTGCTAGTATAATTATTGTCTTTATAAGAATGTATCTGAGTTATATTTAAATTAATGTTAAATAATCAATGGCCTGCATGTGAGTTTATTCGCTGCTATATTGGTCACGCCAACACTTGTCAAAGAACTTTGAAATAAGAAACTCTTACATATTCCACCTGCTTGTATAAATCGTCGGTTATGCTCACCGTGCTGCTGGTGCATCCCCGGTCCTCTGCCGTGCGTCTCAGCCATGCGCTCTTGGGCGTGTTTAACCATTTGGCTGGTGTGGCTTGGAGTCTGCGTGCCTATGTCAGCCGTCAATGGCCTCGGGGAGAGCGGGGAGCTCGGCAGCGAGTCGCCTTCGCAGGAGAAATATCCACTGGAGGCACGGCGAGGGAGGTGAAAAATAGACCTGGTCTGAAACACGCCTAGGCTGTCGATAGGGGAGATGGGGGTGGTTCTGTACGGCGAGTCCGGCTCTCCTCCTCCGGGGGGATCGGGGTGGCCGAAGCTGCGCTCGCCGCAGTTGTCTGAACGGGAGGTTTGAGCTGAGGCTCCAGCGGCACCGACGGGTGGTGGATCTCCTCCGCTCCCCTGTGTCGCCGTTACTGCGGTCGAGCCATCGGACCGGTTTGGTGGTCTGTTGGATGAACAGAGCGGACCCGTGAGCCTGGGCTTTCATCACTCTGCCCAAACAGCCTACAGCCTCAGGTCTCTGCAGCATGTGGAGCTGCAGCAGGATATGTAGCAGCACACTGCTCTGCCAGGACTGGACCTCAGGTTTATCCTAGAACTGTGGGATTTCTGTAATTTAAATCTGATTCATTTCACTTAGAACCGCGGGGACATGGCGCGCCGACGAGCACCGACTTTCTTCTTTTTTTTTAAGCGGACGTACCAACAGTAAGGTGATCAATAGCCTAGGTTTGTCTTTCATGAAAAGTTACCTAATTCTAGCTCACGTCCCACTGCAGCTGATATCCACAGAAGCGTTTGGAGTTGTGTAGTGTTTGGCTAGTTTATGTGCACTGAATATGTTCCCGGTCAGGCGGTCGCCCAGGTTTCCTGCCCAAACTGGCCGCCCGGTGCGTCTCCATTGTTTGACAGAAGTTGCTGATTGCAGCAGATCTTTGTTTGACTTGGGGAAAAAAATCAGGGATAAAGGACGCGGCTGGAGTAACTTTAACTGCGTCAGATACAAACAGCCTGAAAGAAATCTGTCTCAACGGACCATGAGTCTGTCTGAAAATGTCACTTTTCGAGTAAATTAACTAAAAAAAATCTGATCAAGATTGACAGACAGTTGACGAGGGACTTACAGAATCAAGGAATAATAACCAGATTTTACATCTGTAAAGTCACTTTAAAAAAACAAAAAACACTGACATAGAAAATTATCACACTTTCGTCATTTTCAGTTTTAATCACCAAAACTCATGGCATTCTAAAAAAAGGGACTCATCAAAATTACATTTTGATGCAACGCTTCCTGTTTGTCCAGACTATACTACAACTTCCTAAGCCCACGGATTCCCAGCGGTAATGACCTACTTCTGTGTCAAAATGACCTAAAAGTTTAACCAACTGGTTTTTATATGAAAGTCTCCATGCACCGACATACACACTATTACGCACCTTTGAAGTAAATAGTCATCCTTTGGATTTTTACGCATTTTACGCACGGAGAAACAACTACAACCGCACTGTAACTGGTCTGTCCTCCAGCCTCTTGAAAATGTAGGTGTCCGTTCCCAGTAGGTTTCCGTGCGGATCCGAGCGTTACGATGAGAGATATTAAGCGTGTCAGGCAGCACGTAGCAAAATGGCACCAAAGAGTAGAGGAGGCCACCTCGCCGAGAGGGAAAAGCAGACGGAGGGAAGAACAGAAAACACGCCACGCCGGTACCAGAAAACTATCAAACAAGGCATTTGATCAGGTGCCACGATACAAAATGTTTAACGAAATCAGCAGCACGTCTGCAACGTCACTGTATTAGTTTTTCAGTAGTTTTGTGACTCCGTGTGCGACGACAGAAAGATCTAGTCTCACCAGAACAAAACTGACATTTCAGAACACAAGATAAGGTTTCACTTTACTATTAACACAAAGATATTAAAATAACTGAGCAGCTGTCACATGTGCCTCTTGGATTGTGCTTTCTATCTTCTTAAAACCCCAGTGCGTGTGCGCCTCCCACAGGATGCGGTGTTTCCTGAACATCTTAAATATTTCATGCCAATTCGTTACATGGCATGGAGTGGTAAATTAGGAGGCGGCAGACCTCAGTGACCTCGATAATAGCAAAGTAGACAATCTCTCATTTATGAACATAAATCAGCTCTTCTCTTAGAAGGAAAACAGAATATGGTCGCATAAGTCTTGGCAGTATTTAGAAATATGTAGGCCTATAGTTATGCCTACATAAAACTGCACACACACTATTCAGCAAATAATATGCAGTTAATCCTCAGCATCCTGAAGACAAAGCGACATACAGCCGTTATCCCGGGTGGAATGTCGTTTACACTTAGTGTAATACACTAATAGTTAATAAAAGCACTAAGCACACCGGCAAGTCAGAGGTTCACTGCAAAACTAACAGATTCCTATTCCTAAAGCCTTCTCGATATAGGCTAACAAAGGAAACCTCCATAAAGTAGGAAATGTCACTTTAAACTAACTGGAGTCAACAAAACTTGGTTTTAGTCACTTTTTACACATGATAAACGCTCTTGGGAAGATTACAATGATATTTCACAATAAGAGAAAGAATTACAATGCAAAAGCAAAGCTATTATTTATTTTCTGTATTTTAAAAACACTGCTATTAAATATTAAGGAGCTATAGCTGCGGCTGTTTGCAGCGTGACAGCTGACATGCCGGTCGGCATAGAGGGAAACTGGAATTTTGTAATGTAGCCTAATTGTTTAAAAAAACACAACACACACACACACACACATCTGCCTCCTCTCTCCCAACTCACCTGGACGGAAGTTGCATGTCAGTCGCAGGACATCACAGCTGGATCCGTGGGAAAAAACACGATAAGAGAAGTTGGTTGTAATATAAATATATCTAAATAGTTTCAATGCAAGACCATGTAGGATCCAGAGGTTCAAAGTGAGAAAAACTTCTAAAAGTAAAAAATAAAAAAAGTCAAGCCAAAAGCGACATTAATCCCAGAGTTGTTGCTGAAGTTTCCCCGGGAGGAATGGTTGAATAATCCGCCTCTTCCGAGTAGAAACTGCACCAGAGGAGGTAAACAAACTCCAGCCAGAAACAGGCTACTGTCTGCACAGAGCTTTCTTTCTCTTCCCTTCCTCTCTGACACTACTCTGCTCTGCCTGCGTTGTGTTATTATATGATCCTCCTCCAAAACACCACCCCCTCTCAGTGGGTGGGATCTATTTCTCTTTCTCCTTTCTCTGTCTCCCCCTGTCTTTCGCAGGCATTTAATACAAAGAAAAAAGAAAACCCAAAGAAAACACGTGACAGAAACACAAATAACGATAACAACTACAAAAACATTTAATAAAAAATGCAATTACTGCCTCTCACGGTGAATGTATCTGCTACTTTCCCTCTGTCTATAGCTGTGTTTCAGTTTCATACTACAACTGCTTCCAGACAGATATTGAGCACTGGAGAAGTGACAGTATAAAGTGTTTGCTACTCGAAATTGTCTCAAAGTGAATAAATGAACTTGATTTTTGAGTGTAATACAGTTTTTGATAAATCCTTTTATCTTGATTCTGTAATGCTCAGAGGGTTTAATGACGCAGGCCAAGACCTATGGTCACCTACAGTCATGACCTCTGGTAGCAACGTAAAAGTTGACCCATGTCTTGTTATTTCCTGTTGGGACAAAATTGATAAGTGCATTAATTTGCACTAAAAAGATTAGACAAATCCACCAATAATAGTATTAAATGTGTTTAAAATGACAAACTGATTTGTCAAAATCACACAAAACCCAACAAAACTAACTCCATCATAAAATTAAATACTAACATGTAAATTCCCTTTTTTACCAGTGTTCCTCCTTTTGCATAATCTAAGAAAACTGAATGTGTTTTTAAATTCGACACATTCACAATTTGGACGAAACTGACGCCTACACTTGTAGTATGACTGCTGGCATGAAAGCAGAACCCAGTATAAGCTACTATTGAAGTTATGAATCATCCTAAGGGCTTTACTGATGCCATATTTATGTTTCTGTTGACAGATTCGCGTTTCAGAAAAATGGAGGACATTCAGTGAACAATATATTTCCACTTTGGATTGTGCTCTGGTTAAAAACACTGATCTCACTTCTTAGTTTTGCACTGCGTGTGAGGTATGTAGTCCCTATATGTGTGTGTGTGTGTGTGTGTTATTATGAACTATTATCCACATTTACTATTGGCTGGCAAGTGTCCGTTATAATCATATGACTGGACACTTTGTTCTGGTTAAAACTTTAACTTGAACTTACGCTGCTGAGCGGCCAGTGAAGCACAGAGTGAATGCTACACAGGTCAGTCCATTCTTGTGTTTTCTTGTGACAAGTGAACAAAGAAATCATTGCCCCTGTTGTCAAATTCTTACAATTCAAATAAACAAACAAATAATAAATAGGTCTTATACCTAAATTAACTGAAACAAACATCAAGCACCGACTTGCCACAAGTCAGTTCTCAGTCATCAGTTCTCAGCAGAGAGTTGCATAATTTCTTTGGTGTCACAATCGATTGCATTATGTTAAATATATATATTACAGCCTGTAAGTGGCTAGTATAGTCTCAGGGCTTGGTGTAAATTAATATTCTCAGACATAACAACAAATCATCTCTCAAGTTCTACTTCCTTCCTTGACAATATAATGTAAGAACTGACTATACATTTGTATAGGAATTGTTTTTCTGCTTAATCAAAGGCAAGTTTTGTTAATGAAACAATATTCCACTTATAAGATGTATTCAAACCAGTCTGACATCTTGCAGGTAGCGCTGGCTCTGTAATGTTGAGGCGAGGCCGGGTGGGTGTGGCCGGGCAGAGAGACTGGAAACAGCAGGAAGATCCGACCTACACCCCCACACACATATGCACAAAAGCACACACACACACACACACATTGATAGACAGACAGACAAAAGGGTGAGACAATCAATATCATTTACATGTGATCAATACCAATCAATCCCTGAGTGTGGGAAAATGTGTGTGAATGGCTGTAAATATGGATACTATTTACTTGTGTTTTCTATTGCTGCTTCTGTTTTTCTGTTTGTATATTTTCCTTTCTGTACATCAGGGAGTTTGGAGCTCTGTTTAGTGTGATGATGATAGTGTTGATGATACTGACCGTCCAGAGAAGAAGATTTCTCTGGACGGTCAATGTAGTGGGCCGAACATGAGTACAAAGTGAGTAATACTAGTGAGTACTTATAGCTACAGTAAGGCTTTAATAAGGATTACTAACGGCAGGATGCATTAATTGCTTCACTTCCCCACAAAATACAGTGGGAAATATCTAAACCTTCTTTCTGGTCATAATCCATCCATCCATCCATCCACCGTCCACCGCTTATCCTGCATACAGGGTTGCGGGGGCTGGAGCCAATCCCAGCAGACATCGGGCGCAAGGCGGGGTACACCCTGGACAGGTCGCCAGTACTGGTCATAATAGATGTTGAAAAGAAGGTCATCCATCCATCCATCCATCCATCCATCCATCCATCGTCAACCGCTTATCCTGCATACAGGGTCGCGGGGGGGCTGGAGCCAATCCCAGCAGACATCGGGCGAAAGGCGGGGTACACCTTGGACAGGTCGCCAGTACTGGTCATAATAGATGTTGAAAAGAAGGTCATCCATCCATCCATCCATCCATCCATCGTCAACCGCTTATCCTGCATACAGGGTCGCGGGGGGGCTGGAGCCAATCCCAGCAGACATCGGGTGCAAGGCGGGGTACACCTTGGACAGGTCGCCAGTACTGGTCATAATAGATGTTGAAAAGAAGGTCAATTGGAAATAAATTATATGACACATATCAAACTTAGAGCGTTAATTTTTTAACCAGCATGGCTCTAAGGATGCCAGTGTTGGTGGGTCCACCACTTTGTGCGAAATATCTCAACAACTATTGGATGAATTGCCATGAAATCCACAGTGTCCAGACAATGTATGCTCATAACTTTGGTGACTTCCTGACTTTTCATCTAGCTGACATTTGTGGTTTTCAATTTGTGACATTCCCCTCTGCCTCACCTGTACGTCGTGTTGAGGGCTTATTGACAAATGTCAGCATGCTGACAAGCTAAAGTAACATGGTGAACATTACACTTGATTGTCATCAGCATGTTAGCATTGTCATAGCATGATAGCATTTAGCTCAAAGCACCAAACAAGCTGTTAGCATGGCTGTAATCTCTTGTCTTATGGTCTTTTTAATTGACAAACCATGATACAATGTTAAATGTATCCTTACATAGATGCAGTAAAAGCACCCAACTTGCAGTGGCAAAAAAACAGTTGACAATAATTAATTATTAAGGAATGTGTTCCTTTGATTTCTGTATAGACAGTGTTGTCTGCACCAGCTGGATTGAAATGCTTTTTTAATGCCAGTCCCTGGGGCGCAGGACTGTAGGGGCAAATGTGACTGAATATGGAGGGCCCTAATGTGAGAAGGCCCCAGAATATGCATGAATCACGACATTGAGTCGTGGCTGTCGTCACGTTATCACTCCTTTTGAGTACCACTTCTACTGAGTATACAGAAAGGGGCGAGATAAGAAAGACAGGGGTTTTTGGCATGGATGATTTGGCATTTAAATGTTTCCCACTGACGTTTATAGTTACCTGTGCTTTACGCTGCAAATTTGCGTAAAACAGTCAAATCATTGTTGGAGCCCCACACCGCTGGAACATTGAAACCTGATGAAGTTTTATGGCATAGCCCTGAGGGAATTTAAGGGTAATTTCAGTTTACTCACTGCAGTAGACAGCATTAAACACAATTGAGTATAAAGAGCTGTAAATTAGACGGTGGTGCTGACCTCAAAAATCTTGCGTGAGTCAACAAACAAACAGATGGCTATACAGTAGGTCAACTGTCATGACAACTAGATACATTCAGGCAAGAGCTGACAAATACTTCCCAGTTTGTACATAAAATCTATCAGAGTTTTTATGGACATAGTGGAAGTCCCCTCCCCTAAACATTAGTTCCTTATTGAGAAACAGCTACAACCAGGGTGGTTGCTGGTCACGTTGGTAATAAACAAAATGAAGCTTATTTTACGGTTGCAATATGTAAAATATAAATGTAAATCTCTCATCAGTATCGCTGCACATCGTTTTCCTCAGGAAAGGCTTCATTACAGCATATTGACCCAGTTGTGAAAGTCAGTGAAGCGTTCAAAATGGGTGAGTCAGGCCGCTGAACACACTGTTTACAGAGAGACAACTGAGTGTGAAACAACTTGTTCATAATGGTGGACACATTTTACATATAATGAGAGGGGACTACATTTAAAATAAGTAAAACCTTTGTTTTCACTCTTGGAAACTCTAGCGCTTTGTTTAAATTAATGTCCACCTGAAGTCACCAGAAAAGTCAAAAAATTGGCAAGATTATGTAATAATAAAATGCTCAGAAAGAGACTAAGCTACAAATTTTTATGTGAAAAGGAAAAAAGAAATTACACACAAGCAATGCAAATTTGATTGTTTTGGTGATTAAGACATTAGCCCTGCATCAATGTCTCTACAGGCTAAATGCTCAAGTTTTTGACCTTATTTAAAACATGTCCACCAATCAGTTACAGTACTTTACAGTTACAGTACTTTGCACCACAGTGTCAAAAAGTTCCCCAGACTCAGAGAGGCGAAGGAAAGCAAAGTAATCAAATCAAATGAAAAACCTCAACTGCTGAGTTAACCTCAACTGTTCACTCATATAAGCCAGTTTGAGGTGCTCTTTACTGACACCTACTGGTTTACTTATTACTAATAAATGCAACGGATTAAAAATGCAACGTCAGTAACCACAGACATGACAACACATCCAACTCCACGACAACTGAGCAAAACCCATTTGCTGATGAAGACCATGAGATCTACAGAAAAGGCTAGATCATGAGCCTTGACCTTGAGATAAGATCATCAGATTTGTCAAGCAACATAAATATAACAGTTGAAATGAAAGACAAAAAGTGTGGTTTCAACAGACTACTGGTCATTGAGTGCTAATGGAAAGCCCATCGGTTCCCATGCAGTGAAACATGACCCCTCCTCCACTAGTCCCCCAACAACACAATACTGACCACCTGGACTAGTAGAGAGTAAGCGTGTGAGTGAGTGTGTGTGTACATAGTATTGACTGGTTGTAATGTGAGAGGTCAGGACACAATAGCACTGTCACTCTGAAGACCTAACATCATGCTGTGAGAGGTCACAGCTATGTGCCACACAGAAACAAACACACACAGATGCTTCTACTTGTCCATCTTAATGTCAGTCAACCTGCACTGCAGCTGATCTCTTCACATTATTTTTATTTTATTTTATTAAACCTTTATTAAACCAGGCAGGACACTTAAGAACAACTTCTTATTAACAAGGATGGCCTGGAAAGAGGGGATTACCCTCTTGAGAGGGGAGAGTGGATACACATGACTCATAAACATAAATATTTTGGGTTCTGATATGTACGCCCATTGCTCCCATCTGTCATGGTTGTACTGATAAGTGGGTGATTCTGAACAAATACTCAATTATTTGGTTTCCCGCAGACTTTCATAAAGGCTGCAATTGATCGAAGCAAAGACATCACATGCCTGAATGCAAAACATCATTATAATGAAGAAAAACAAGTACTGAAGTATTAACTCCTTATCAATGTCTTAATGTTATTACTTTAATTTGAACAAAGAGAACCCACCAATATTTTTCACAATGGGGTCCTTCCTGAAAACAAACTGTTCATGTGGATCTATGGTAGCAGTACCAGAACTGTGGGGTTACCACTTAAGTCAAATCTGTGTTTAAAAAAAGTAATCTCATAAATGTTGAGAGTCGTAAATTACAGAAATGTTTAACAGATTTCAAAAGTATGTTTGTCCCTATTCCCCCAATGTTTTCTGAGCTGTGTTTAAAAGGACATTGTAACTGTAAAACTGAAGTGATTATCAACATCTTCTTCCAGCAACAGGAAACTTTCAGATGTGTATGAAAAAAAAAAAAATTTAAACCCAAAAGAGATGAGCTTTATTAATGGGCTAAACATGTAAAAACAACAGTATGGACATTTAAAGTGTTAGTGTTGCATTACTCCTTGAGAAGCACTGGTGTGGACAGACATAGTCCGTGTCCTCTTTATGACTGAGCATGTCAACATCAACACAGATCTTCTGTGTCACTTATTGACAGTTGCAATGCATTGCTACATGACGGTGTTCCTTAATCCACTAGAAGTTTGATAGCCTGACAAATTTCTGACTCATCCATGTCTGTGCAGTGGGCTTGTTGCAAATGAGTAAACAAAACAATGTAGTGGCTTATTTGAATGCATGGCGCAATGTCTGCTGCAACAAATCTAAACTAAAAGCCAAACTAATCTTGTCCTTTTTTTCTCTATCGCTGCATCTCGTCTCTCGATCTTTATCTTACAACTCTGGAACGCGATTTATTCATATCCATTTGATACTCTACTGTGAAACAGGATAAGGTGCGCTGACTGAAAAACACTGCTGCTTGCGTGTGTGTTTTGGTTTGTGTGTGTGTACTCTGCTTGTTGAGTTGGTAGTACAGTTGTTCTCACTTTAGTGTGATTAAACAGTAGTGACTGACACACACCTTATGTCATGCAGTGGGTCAATTAAATACTGTAGTCACTGTAGTGTTGGGTGTTAGGAGTCCATGCAGCGCACCGTTTATCCTTCAGGTCCCGACCCTGACACACCAAACAGACCCCAACGACTAGTGCTAACACAGACCAATAGAAATGCTGCCTCACATCGTCTGCAGGCATGTCTGTTCTGGTACTGCGTGAGAGGAAATAACTAGTCTGGAGTCTAATAACTGTTCCTATTTAAAAACAAAACACAGGACGACAAACAAAACTATCCAACTAAATATGTCACTGTGAAACTGATTTAACCATCTCGTCATGTGCTCGGAATAATAATTGAAAATGTTTGAAAAGTTGCAGCAAATTTAAGCTTTGCTTTCCTTTGGAACGGTGTTGTCTTTGATTGTGGAAAAAGAAGAAAAAACACAAAAGAGTAAATGGGTGAAGTCACTGATTCACCCGGCTGAACTGTCAGTCAGTTTGCGCTCAATGACTGCTGATGCTTATTCCTGAATCCTATATCCTGAATTGGCCAAACAGACGCTGATAATGGGTGACACACATAACAGTCAGTAGTTGTCCACTTGGTATGCCAGGGTCATTATAATCCTATTTTGGCAGCTGGCCTTTTACTGAAAGATTTAATTTTGCTTTTAATGGGTCCAAAAGACTGCTAGCCAAGATGTTTAATACATTCTCACAACTGTGGATTGCATGGCAAACATTCAATAACCAGATACTCTAATCAGTATCAGTATCAGTATAAGTTCAAGAACTTTGCCATCATTGTGCACAATTGCACCAACCTCAAATGGCATTGTGTTTAAGACTTCTTGGTCACATATGATTGTGCTGTTGTGTTGGCATGAAGTAATTTCTTAGCTTTACTGACCCCAACTGGCACCCAACAGGAACTGCAACAATCCATATTTTTAGATGTTAAAGTCTAAAAATCAATGTAGGAATAACGGATTTATGTTTAAGGACCACAACAGTGGTTCTACCTGCATTTTACCTTATTGACAACCATTTTCCACACATGCTGCAATTGTTCAGATTTTTAGATTGATTTCCAACATTTCAGGCAGGTCATGGTTTCACTTCACGTCAGCATACGATGTAAAAAGTGCTAAGACTTGAAACTCACTTAAGACAGATAAAACCTCTGAGTCAACATATAACCTTGTCTAATCTTGTTAGCAAAACTTTATCCTGAATTTGAACTTCTAACATATTTTACAATACTCCCATGTTTCTCCTGCTAACTGTACATGTAAAACATATTTCAACTAGATAGTGTTGCCATTTGTTATCAATAATGAAGATGCACTTCAGATTGGCTAGTGAAATTCAGAGATCTACTGAGGCGCTTCCTTGATGTTTGCAGCTTTCCTCTGCAGTGCACTGCACTGGAAATGTCAGAGGAAATGCATTAAGATGATGAGTTTCAAATTCACTCTAAATGCTTTTTTATTGCTGCATGACCTGATGTAAAGGTGACTTACACCGTGGGCGTACCATTAACAGCATGTTAGCAGAGCAGCAGCTTAGACTTGAACCGTAAATTTACACACATGGAGCACAAGTGAAATGCAAGCGGATACGGTGCATATGTGTAGAGAGCCGGATTGATTAAAGCAACATTATGTAGTAATTCTACCCTAAAATAAAATGATGGTACACTGACTTGTAACAGGAAGAATGGCGTCTGTCATTGCCACTCCATGCTCACAGTGTCTGATATTGTACTATATAGCATGGGAAACGTGGGCAGGAAACAAATCGTGAGAACGGCTCAATGCTTTAAGGCACCACGTCACACACCAAGACTCTTCAGCAAGCTAGCTATAAGAAAAATCTAACTCGGTATTCTCAGTAGGGCTGAACGGTTAATTGCATTTGAGATATTATCACATTTGAGATATTATCGCGATATGACAAAACGGGATTTTCTAATCGCAAAGACTGCGATTACGCTCTGGTCACAAGACACGCGAAAGTAACGCAGTCTGCAGCGGAAACATCAAATACTGCAGTGTCACACAGGGAATTAAAGTAGCACCCCCATCCGCAGGTAACTTGGTGTTGGTCGTGGGTGAAATCGTCGGAAAAATGCACAACAGAAAGACACTTGTAGTAAATTAAGCCTAGTGTGGTGATCGGCGCCTGTGTCACACACACAGCCACAAGTTGGCTCAGTAACTATATATGTAAGGCAAGTCCGAAAGAGGCCAAGCTTAGTGCGCTGCTTACAAGCATCGGAGGCTGCGGGGAGGGGAACTCCGGTGTTGTCGGAGAATTACTAAGCTTGTCTATTAAACACGTGAGGCGTCACTTGGTTTTATTTTCGTTGGCCAACTTTTGAACTGAATCTCAAACTCAGTATTTTTTGAGGTTTTTGATGAGAGATGGACTCCTAGGAGATAACTGAACTGAGATAAGGACTCATTAATTGGTGGTTGAACTTTAGGTTTTGTATTGACCATTTACTGTATAATACAGTTCACAGTAGTGAACTTTGTTTTTCTTGTTTTCTGTAGGTAGGCCGCCTACCTGATTATGTTAAATCTTGTTATTAAATGCCATGACTTGACTGTCAAATAATCTTTCTCGTATTATTATAATTTGATATTTCTTCTCCACGATTGCTCATAATAATAATTTATGCAATTCATGCATCACCTAATTTCATCATAACACAGGCCTGGACAACAAGAAAGCATAGTGTATGTTTAATCAAAATTAAAAATTAATCTCATATTAAATCGCAATCACGATATTGGCAAAGAAAAATCGCAATTAAGATTATTTTCCAAAATCGTTCAGCCCTAATTTTCAGTAAAGATATCATGTCAGAGGCTGCGAAGAGACAGAGCAAGAGACTGACAAGATTAAATATCGGACTGGCTTTTACTCGTTGGCGTAACCTAAAAGAGCTGAAAGGATGCAGGTCAGGTGCCGAGCCGGCCTTCTTCCTGTTGGACTAGTTAGTAATATTAGTTGGTTTGCTATGTCTTGTGCTGTTGTGCTTGCTTGCTCGTCGACTTGCTTGCTTGTCAACTCACTAGTTTTTGATCATAAGTAATGTAATCATATCAAATACATGTGTACTGTTCTTCATATTAACGACAGCGGTGTATAAGTGAACTGCATTTTTAAATTGGGGGTGCCAAATCGCAAAAATACCAATTATTGCATAATAATGCATAAAACTTGAAGCGTATCTGTTAAAGTAAATTTCATTCTTCCTCAGCAGATGGAGTTTGCCCAGTTGTCGTGGAATTTTACTTTTACTTTCCAGCATTGTTAACCATTGTTGACTTCCGAAATACATTGAAATTTGGATTTCAGCATGTATTCTATGACGTTAGCGACTGTTTCTTAGTTTCTTTCTCTGAACGTTGCCCGACTGGCCTCTGCTCGTCTGTTGCCTTCTACATGTTTTGGTATTTTCAAATCTCTTGTGAAATAGCTCTCTTTCATAATGTGATGATTAGGTTGAGGTTAAACTTGCGTTTCCAGCTACCTGTATTAAAGATGCTGCATCAGAACAGATGGTTTGATCAACGGCATGAAAACAACAGTTAAAGTGTTCAGTCAGTGGACAGTTCATATGTCCAAATCTTCAAACTGAAAGTGATGTGAGAAAGAAAGACATTGAGCTGTGTCTTGTGAGTAGAAAGTCAGTTTGGGTATTGGAAAAGAAAAGCATGTGGTTAGTGAGTTACCTCAACAGCTCAGTGTGAACAGAGGAAATGGAAAAATAGACATGGTTGCTCTAATAGATGGTCTCTACAGTGCTTCTGTGCGATAGTCTCAACTGCTACATGAGGTCAAAGCAAGGAGTGGAAAAACACATTGAGGTGCACACACACCTTTGTGTCGACATTATCACATCTGACTCAATAACTGGAGAAAAATTGATGAGTTTATCTGTCTATATACATTTATAACTTTTTCCAAGAACTAAATTTGGTTGTTGTTTCTTTTGTGCAACTACTGTAGGTGTCTTCATCCAAGTTAGGATGTTTTGGATAAAGGTTTTTTGTAATTTAGTTCCTTAAAAAATGATAGACGCATTTTTATAGTAACAACATGTATTTTATGTTATAATACAAATATACACATTTTATATGAGCACATAGTTTTGTGTCCATGTTTTCAGTGTCATTTCCAATGTTGACAAATATACACCTACACCTAAATTAAACCCAGGTGTTACTAATGACATTAATGATGGCTCTCTTCTATTCAAGTGTCCCAGAAAGCCATGAAAGTGAGCCAGCATGCACAACACCAACTACCGGAAACAGGCGGCGAAATGGAACTGAGCCATCATTAACTGTATTATTTCCACCTGTGCTATTCTTACTGTGACATGTCAAAATGTCTTCCATGAAAAACGCCTTTTGTTGGAAATGGAAATCAGCGCCAAATATATTCAAGCATTTCAAAACATCAGAAAACCAGTAAGGTGACGTCTGTAAGGAACAAAGGATTCTTTCTCTTAATGACAGTCTGCAAGCCGTGAATCATGCTAAAACACAGTACAGCTGGGTTTATTTATTTGTTGGAACGGAAAAATAAGCAAGGGGCACTGTTTCCTTTTTTTATAACAATCATGAAAGCTACACTTCAAACCAATTTCTTTTCTAACAGCACCTGAAACCCCTTTACTGACCGCAAAACTATATTTAACAATTTTTGTGACTTTCCAAAACAGGCTATCATAGCCACTTCAGTGACTGGCCAGGTGTGCAGAGGTGTGAAAACAGGGCAATAGGGCTTCTCTGTAAAGTTCCCTTTGTTCATTCTTCTCACAACTACTTCAGAGTGAAACACCACAAATGCCTTTGAGCTGAGACTGTCCGAAAGTTATCCCCATTTGGACGTCCCGTCAAAACTACACGGACAGGCAAAATGCATGGTTCTTTAAGAGAGATCAGGGAATGATGTGTGATGCTGCCAGGAGGCTACGACGGCCGGCTTTTTGCCCCACCCTCAAATGTGGCCATTCAGAACAGGTATAAACATTATAGATGTGGTCGGAAGACACATCGAACAAACACTGAAACCTTTAGTGTGTTCTTGAACAAAGTGACAGGAAATGAGGCAGTACAAGAAAAGAGAAAACAGACTCAGTAAACGGGTGCTTTTTGTACACAAATCTTTTCACTGTTTTTCATTTTACCTCAAAAGTAAATATTGGCAGTGACCGCCTTAATTGTGAAAAGTCAGTTATCACCTTTCACAGGGATAATACACGTTTACACACCAAAAAACCTTGACACGTGCAGGTCTGAAGATTAAAAACATACACAGCAAGCACGCTGCAAAAGGAAATGTTGCACTAAAATGAAATGTCATGAAATGTCGCTGAGGGAGGAGTCACCTAATTTCAACAAAATGACCTCGTGACATTTTCTCACCTGAAACACTGAATTCTGCTCAGCTCCCATCTGGTTGTAATGTAACGTCTTACTTTCTTGCTCCATCTCTCTAGCTTCGTGCAGAACAGCACCCCCTGAACATGCATATACAATACATGTGGGAAAAATAAACCCCACCACAAACTCCCTTAAACACAACCAAAAGGTGATATTTCATAGGCAAGATACAGATATTTAGATGAAAGAGGGCAGAATGTGCACTTGGTGTTTCCCCCTACTGAGGGTTTTTTGTGTGTGTATGTGGGGTGGGGGTTCAAAAAGAAGATAAGTTTACAAACTATTCTAGCATTTCCAATGCTGCAATGACTGAATGACCGAACAACCAGATTAGTTGTGAAGAAATGTCTCGAGTTATATTTCTCATTATAAAAGCTCTTTCAGACGCAACGTGGTTTGAGCTGAGCTCACCGAGCTACAAGCTTTGTTGCGTCGACTGCTTTGCTTGATGCAGCAAAAAGCAGTCGTGGTGTGGCACAAGAAACAGTTTCAGAGTGCAGTGGTGCTGTTGTTGCGTTGTGTCTGCAAGGGCCTTAAGGCAGAGATAGCATTTCTTCCCCTCCCCTCCTAAAGCTGTCCATGGTTCAGACCAGTTCTTTATGATGGCCATAGCGTAATTCAAACGCTGCTGGGGAAGGTAAGCAGAACAAAATGAAGTCTGCTCAGTGAGCATTAGCCCATTGCAAAGAAGATACAAACTGTCGCTCCAGCTGGATCTGGTTACAGATTTGTTTTGATTACAGGTTACCAAAACTGTTGTGAGGCATGTGACTTCTGTGTACAGGCCTCATTTTGCTTGCAAATAGGCAGATGAGCACAAAGGAACCAAAGACATAAACAACAAAATAAGGTTTTTATTTCAGGTTTAGACCTAAGAAAACAAATTCAGGGCATGACCGCATTGTTCAAAGTACAAAACTTTGACTAGAGTTTAAAACTTTTAGGCTTTCAGTCAGACAGACAGGAGACAGATATGAGTATTTTTGTAATAAGAACTTAAAACTCTGTGGGCAGTAGCACTTAACATGATACATTTTTCTTGTGGTTTGATGTAGATGTTTTCTTTTATTGGTAACAAAACTGACAGATGCACACATGTTAATGCCATGTTCCGTCATGTGCCATGTTTCTTTGTTTGCATTTGTGTGTGTGACTGTGTGTGTGAAGTTTCCATAGAGAACAGTGGGCTGACTCAAAATAAGAACCCAGGGTTTCCTCTACAAGCCTGAGAGACAGAAGACGAGTGGAAAACTGGTTTCACACACAAACACACACACACATACAATATTCTATAAAACTATACTAACTTATGCACACACAACAAAGAACACATCCCCCAAAAAACGAGATAGCAGAACACAGTAGCACGCTCACGATGCATATTGTATGTACATTGTGAAAGAGACATGACATTACACCCACCTGCCCACACACACACACACACTTTGTTAACAAGGCCAGTAGGCACCGTTCACCAGCCAAAGCAAACGGCTCCAGGGTTAACTATGCAGCAACACACAGGGGGCTAAACAAGGTCAAAATATACAAGAATTATAATGCAAGAACACTGGAAAGGTATCATGCCTCACACTGCACCAAAAACAAAAGGTGAATGAAGGAGTAACTGATGATTGTTTTAAAAATGTTCAGTCTACAAATTTGAATGTAGTGAATTTACTTTATGGAGAAAATCTGAAAAAAATAGAGTGACAGTCTTCTTAATTCTAACATTAAGGTTTAGACATCAGAGAGGAAATTAGGTCCTTTCAGCTACAAATCTAAGGCAACAGCAGAAGAGAACCGCATTATATATGATAAAACAACAAAAAACATCTGACATTGCAAATGTAGAACATCTTGAGTGTGGAGCAAGTAGGTATGCAAACGGCAGAAATATGTTGTCAAAATACGCATTTCTCCGTTTCTTTCGTTCTTTCGGTAACTATTGCACCTTCATTGCTTTTCTGAGCACAATCTTCTGACATTTCTTAGAATATAAACAGCAGAATATACCATGATAAAAGAGTGAAAAGGTTTAACCATATTAATGTACAGAAAATATACACTGTTCATCTGTGTAATTCAGAATTACCAACAAAATGTAAGGGAAGAAATTCTGTGTTTGAGTTGAGTAGCCCTCTTTCCGTGGAGTACAGTTATAAAGTTATAATCAAATCTCTTGTGGTGAACATAAAACAGCAGTTGAGAAAAGGCAACAGCCTGCAAGACAAAGAAATCTGCCACAACAAAGCAACACACCTTTTACTTTTCTTTTTGTGTTTCTTTCTTAACCTTGTTTGTTTTTCATTTGTGTTGTTTCTTGCACACTGTGAGGTTTAAATATTTAAACATAAATCCCCTTTCACACTGTGGCTGTTTCAAAGAGCAAACCTGCCCCCAAACTAGATTTTCTTTTCCCCCTTTCCTTTGTGCTTTCTTTCTCTCTTTTCTATCGATAACCTCATATCTGTTATCGGTTCTTTCTCCTCATTTCTCATCGGTTTCCCCCCTTGTATCCTGTAAAGTATCTTTTTACCAAAATATGTGTGTGGTGTTGGGGGGGGGGATTATGGTCTTAAATGTGTGAAAAAGAGAGTGGTTTTGGCTTTAATAAGGTACAAGAAAAACAAAAAAAGTAAAAATGACAAACTACAGCAACATAAATCCCAAAAACACATTTATCTCATGCAGGCACATGCATGTTTGTATTTTTATACCTGTGCAGACCCTCGTTGACATAATTCCCTAGCCCATTACACCAACTTCAACCATCACAACTAAATGTCAAACCTTTTTTACACTTGACAGTCTGTCCGAAACTGAGGACTGGCCAAAATGTCCTCACTTTCCAAAAATGTCCTCCCTAAAAACTCTACAACTTGGTCTTCACAAAGATAGATGTACAAGTACACACCACACAAAACTGATTGCACATTCTGAAATAGTGTATTTTGGGTGAAGAGCACATGCACACACATACAGATTCTCTTAATAAATAACTTACTGAATTCAAGAGAAAAATACATTGTCTGTTACTGGTGTATGCGTAATAATTCTATAATGTAATAATGTGTATGAGGCTGTTCTTAGAACACAGTCTTAATATTATGAGCATCACATTCCAATTTTTACAGATTAATGGATTAATGGGACATTAGTCGTATATCAGACAATCCTTTGTGAAAAATGGTGGGGATGTGTATGTGTTTGTGTGTGTGAACTAAAGCTCCAGAAATCTGCCAGAAGGAAGGGTAATTTTTATCTTATTTTGTCTGATCTGGAGGCAACATGTATCGCTTTACTGTCAACAAGAGAAATGCATTCCTTGAAAAATGTGTGTGAGCAAATACAATAGTCCTGCATCTTTATTTAATGTTACAGAAAAAACAAGTAAACTAAACTAACAGCGCCCCTCCAAGGTAAATGAGTTTAATTTTCTTAGAACGTAGTGATCACACTCCTAATTTCCCACATGCTCTGCAAAATTTCAGTGAGTGGCATTTAAGGTACTGTGTTTAACGTTATATCATTTGCAAAAACAAACACTTTGGCCAAAATTGTGAAAAACAAAAAAACAGCAGTAGTTGGAATCCTTAAACATCCACAATTATTCTTTACCGTCCAGAGCTTCTCCAAGTTCAAGCTATTGCTACACTTGCTAATTCAAAATTACAACAACAACAACAACAACAACAACAACAAAACTGCAGTTCAGTCAGAAACACTTACATCAAGGAATTGATAATGCATAGTAAATGGTTATATAGGATATATAGTTTGATTTGATGGAAAAGGCACTTCTCTCTGATGGAGCTCTCTCAGATTGCAAGAAGCAATGTATTTTCTGCTAGTGAACAAATCCTCCCTATAAACACATGAATGGATATTAAATCTTTGTCAACAATACTAAAAAGAAAAAATATAATAGCACACAAGAGGGGTTAGGGTGGAGGAGGGAGCTGCGGCTGCTAACGGTGCTGGCATGAGCGTATCAGCAGAGTAATGTTGATGTGTGTCAGGCTATAATGGTTGCACTCTACACCTGTATGAATTGAATATGACTGGATGTTACAAGTCAGCTCATAGCCACACCTCTGAATGAGCCACAGATCGTGAAGCACCAATTACAATATATGATACAAGTGTGACTTCAGTGCTCTGCCCAAACTAATGCTATATTTGATTAGCAAAACAATTAAAAACGCTTCATTAAAGGGTGTCTTGTTGGCTTAAAGGCTGACACATACTGTACCATAGGGTCCCCAATTCGATTTTCTATTCTTGTGTTTCCTGGCTGTATCTCTCCACTGACAACTATGCCAAGGACACAATGCCAAGAAATTGTCTTAAAAACACTTACTTTATGCTCTATTAGAGCCTCCATTCCTAGAGTTTGTATTACTGTTTCTTTCAAAACACTTTAACTTTGTTGTCGTTAAGATGAGAACCATTCATCTGGCAGAAACACCACTTCTCCTTGTTTTCATGAGAATTATTTAAAGCCAGACCCATGGAGATCTGGTGTTTTCCAACATAAACAACGCGTGTTCTCACGGTGCCCTCACTTGGCATGAAAATGTGGTTTATGTGCCTCTCTTGTGACTGTTTTTACTGAGATGTACTGAGTTAACCTAATTACAACTATAGACTGTATATAAAAAGATTACAACGTTATATCTCCACATATGTTGCGAACCACCACCATCAGTGAGTCTTCAATGCGAGAAAAATCTAATTTGTCTGCATTGCAAGTGGTCACTTAATGTATTCTGGTTTCAGCGATCAACAAAAGATACTTTTAAATGTCTCGTGAAGCGGGAAAGCCTTGTGACTGAACGTGAAGACTATTCGGCTACAGATGAGGAGTTCAGTTCAGGATCAGACATACAGGCCTCCACTGCTCACAGTTTTAGCCACTGTCTTTAAAACCCTGGGCATCAAGTTAGTTGGCCAGTAAGTCACAGAGACAGCCTGCATTGTCTGTTGAACATTTGTTTTTCAGTTTGGAAAGACAAAGAGAGCCTTATCACAGCTAGTCCTCAACCAAAATAAACAAGGCATCAGTGTCCCTGGATATCTTGGTAGCAGTGCAAAATGAAATTACTCAAAAAAGGTTTAAATCAGAACATCATAAAGAGGCCCTTTCCCCTAATAAGATAATTATAAAAAACAAAGATATAATTCATGAAGAGATGGAAACATTGTATAACCTGAGGACTAGATAGGTTTCTAATTGTCAAAGGAGGACCAGCAATTCAGTCCAGTTTTTATCAGTCCAACTTCAAAATAAGGCAACAAGCATTAATATTAAGATAGAGAAGAGCAAATCTAATTAGCTGTTTAGCTGTCTAACATCTGACCAATCTAACAGTTGGGCCAGTGCAGCGCTGAGGGTTAGTCCTGTTAAAGAATAAAATTAAATGCATTAAGGCAAAAAGGAAAGTCCTACTGAAGTGAACCTGATTGAATCTCAACATTAATTTCTACAGACCTTTGCAATAGGGATGAGACAGTCCCGAATGGGCCTAGCAGTCTACAAGTTTTTTATGCTGGCAGAGTATATAGTACATCAAAATAAGTGGATGCATAAATAGTGCAATAGCGCAAACCATGCGACTATATAATTGAACTTTAATAGGGCCTACATGTGAGCTTCTAGACAGCTAGCAGAACCCTTATTTGACACTGACACGTATGTAGCTTTGCCATTTACAAGGGCACACACGAGGCATTTTTTAGGTCCCAAAAAGAGGAAATGTCCAGGAAATTGATGCACTGCAGAAAACAATATAGCTTCGTGTCAAAATGACATGGTCACACTGCAGGAATGAGTTTGCTTGGCAATGTTGTGTAACTTAATTTACCAAAAATGAAGTAATTTGCACAAACAAAACAAAGATGGCAATAATGCCGCAACAAACAAATCAAAGCGTCAGCCCTAACCCTGAGCATAGCTAGAAAGAAGCAGTATCACATTTTAGAAGTTTTCCCCATTATTTTGAATTGGAAACTGGAGCTATACAAAGAGGAGAAACATGTATGGGTTGCTGCTGTTGAAAAACTTGGCTACTCTACAATCTTGCTTAAACCTGACCACCCCTAGACTCTGTGCTCGTTGGGGCTCCTGACTGGATAGTGGACAGTGTGAAGGTATGGCACATTCAGCCCTCTTGACCGGGGAGAAGAAGTGGCTGGCGACAACATGTGTGTCAGAGGAAGCACATGGTTGTTTCTGATTCTGGACTGCAGAGTACAGAAAAGGTACATATCACTGAGTATACTGGGTAAAACCAAAAATGAAATGTTATCACGCCCACTTTCTTAGAACTGCAGTCAGAGTTTACAGGTTTCAGAAATCCAGTTACGCTGTGACTGTTTTTAACCATCAGGTCAAACCCATGAGGGAATACTTCAAACAAACACAGACTATTCTACAATGTGACTGTCCTGTGCTGGTAAAAGTGCAGGAAACTTTTTTTTTTTTTTACAAATAACTACGTAAACAGAAAGTTTTTTTCGGCAGCCACAACAGTTATGTTTTGGTAAACATGACAGCTGAAATACCACAAAATAACAACTAAGATACAAGATTAAGAAATAAACTGGTGGTCCAGTCGATAGCACTGTTGCCTCACAGCAAGAAGGTTGCGGGGTCCCCGTCCCAGCCTTTCTGTGTGGTTTGCATGATCTCCCCGTGTCTGTGTGTGTTTGCTCTGGTTTCCCTCACCATAAAAAACATGTTAGGTTCTCCAGTTAGTGCACTGACCAACACTGATAAAGATCTGGTGCTGCACAGCGGCTGCCCACTGCTCCTTGAGGGATAGGTTAAATGCAGAGAATGAATTTCGCAACATGTATGTGACAATAATCTTCCTCTCAATAAGAAATAAGGTCTATAAAACAAGTGAGATAAAGATTTCATAAGGTAACATACACTGTGTGAGGAAGTGTCTACATGTGTCCTTTTCATCTGTGCTTCCTCAGGAGTGTCTTGTGTTTAGTAGCGTGTTTGTCTTCCCACAGAGAAGTGTGTATGAGTGATGTGGTAGCGCAGACACACACACACACACACCTGGTTGCAGCATGACAAAAGTTTATCTGCAAGTGAATCTATTGTAAACCAACAATGCAGGTGTCTTGCGTGTGTGTGTGTGTGTGTGTGTGTGTGTGTGTGTCTGTCTGTGTGTGAAAGAGAGAGAGAGAGATCACGTTTCCTGCTGACATCAGTAATGCTGTTTTGTAGTTCAACTATGTCTGTGCTTAAAGTAGCAAAAAATATTTGATTTAAATCAAAATGATAACTTTCTCAGTGCTTCTATCCAGAGTGATATTATTGCCGGGCTGGAAACAGCATATAAACATTAATGGGACAGTGTATGTATTATACACTACACAAGCGTCACATGAGACAATGCAAAGGTCAAACTGATTCTGATCTGGAATATGAAAATGTGCAGTCCATATTTTTCTCACTGCCTGTGTGAAGAAATGAAAGTGGAAGAAAGATCTGGCAGAAATAGTTAGGCTTTGTGCCCTATTAAAGAATATTTAAAAGCACATGCTCCCATATGGTGGCCATGTTTAAATGCTCTGCTCTGGCATCGTATTGGCTTTGCCTCCCCCATGTGGATCAGCAGTCTATAACCTCCGACTAAACCCAGGTTAATGTCTGCATGTTTGCTATGCAGGTGCGTGCCCTGTGTGGTAATGGGACTGAAAGGATCCAATGAAACCCAGAACAATAAGAGGAAGAAGAAGAATGAATCAGTCTCATGATTGTCTATGTGGAATCTGATCAAAATCTGCTATTGGGATCAATTCAGATTAGAGGCTTCTACAACAAGCAAGAATACAGACTAAAGACAAGTATTGACAAATTTTACAATACATTGCTGTGTGCTTTGGTGTTTCACATCAATTAAATATATTCAAATCTGAACATCAGACAGAAAAAGGTTTTGTGTGTGCACGCGTGTGCCTGTGTGTGTCATTACAGAAGCAGGGGAAGTCCTTTTTTTCTTCTGTGTTTTTTTCTGTGTTCGGGGATGCCAACCTCAGAGGAAACCCCTCCTGCGCCTGCCACCCACGCATCCACCTACACAGTGGAAACTTCTGTCTGAAAAACACACACATAAACCCACACACAGAAACACACAGAGTATTTGATCACAGAGGCTGCCTGTGGAAGCTTTCAGGGGATGTAACGCACCTGGCAGCCATATTGGAAGTCATTTGCCTGGAGGAAGTGGGGGCATTTAACAGCTGGGCTTAACATCTCACCAACTTAACCAGAAAAGATAAACTTACTGTAACAAGTGTTGATGACATCTCTTTTTCATATAGAGGTTGAATGTACTTATAGTAAGTCACTTTACATCTGGTTTATACATCAGATATGTGCTACAAGTATCATTAATGGAAAATAGTTGAGTCAGTGTTTCCACAGTTTGAGAATGTATTTGTGGTCAGCGACCCCCAAGGATAGTCATCTGCTGGTGAAACAGTGTGACCCAACTGCCACTCCGGCGTCAGCAAAACATGCTGTTTCAGACGCTAACAACTATTTTTCCAGTTCATACAATACTATGCTCCTGATCAGTTTTGGATTACAGACTATAGGGTTAAAGACAAAACTGTTTACTGGAAACATAACTACCTTATCAGATTTCTCACTTTCACACAGATCAGTGAATGTGTCTACAGACAGACAACAAGCTTTTTAGATTTTTGGCTGTTACCAGTCCTTTCTCACAGCAGACCATCCACTGGACTTAAAATGCAATTACAAAGGTATTTGTGACATGACAACATAACAGAGAGTAAAATGAACATACTTTTAACGACTGTATGCATATTGAGATATTGACTGATCAACTTCTTGTTTCACATGTCTACATAATATGAACTCTTTATATTGTTATTGCACAAGCTGACAAAAAGTATTTTGAAGAACTGAACGTGACATTATTCTCAACTTCTGAGTTACTAAAGACTTTATACAAATAAAACAAAAACATCAGCTGAGATGCTCAGATGCAGAAAATATGAGATTTAAGGTAGAAAATAAATCCAAACACAGGCAGAGGAGTACTGTCTTTAGGTACGAGCAAACGTGTCTCGTTTTAGGATGCAGAGAAAACACGCAACAGTGGTTGCAGCAGAGTAACGATGCAAGGTTGAGGGCTCCCCGTGTGGGGGCAGATACAGCCAGAACGGGATGTTCTCTTTAGTGATCACACACGCACACCCACACACACACATGCTTGTACAAACACACTCCTCTGAATGCACCGGCACACAGATAAAGCGTACGAGTCCAGAGGCAATAAAACACACAGTTCATCGTCCTATATGCATATATAACGAACGCTACACACAAGACTACACAAAAAATAGCTGCGTGTGTTTGTGTGTACCTGTGGCAGTAAGTAAGAGGGAAATTTACTTTTTATGGTTACAGGGGTAATCCCAGTTATCTGATAACATGAGTAATGTAACTCACAAAGGGATCCACCCCTCTCTTGATATCTGGGCTTTTGTCTTTGCAATTATTAATCATAAAAGGTCCAAAATCAAACCAATTTACCAGCACTTTTGGCGTCTCTTATCAACAGCTTTATAATTTGCAATGACATCTTTATTATTCCATCGTGGAAACTAAAATCACACTATTTAATTATGCAACCCAGTTATACAAGTTTACACGCTTTAGATCTATCTAAAGACAGGATAGAAAGAGTATGTGGATGACATTTTGAGAAGAGTGTTTAAGACATTTTGGCAATGCTTTGTAATTTGCTCTGTCCCTTTCTTTGTTCATTTTAAACCTAGTTTTGTTGTTTTGGTTTCATTAAGCACCATTTTCACATCCTCAATGTCCAGTAGCTCTCTGCTGCTAGACCAATCGTTTTGAATAAACTTTTTTTATGTATGAAATCCTCAACAAGTAATTGATGGACTGAACATCCTGAAGCTGCTCACTGCCTCCTTGTGGCTTCAGCCTGTTATAACTGACTTGTGTAGTGGAACGAGTGGAACCCAGTCTTTTTTAGGATGGGAGAGGACAACACCCAGTGCCTGCACACACACTGCCAGATCTGTAACACAAACACACAACTAAGCACACACTTACAAATATAAAAGTGGATGTGCAGTAAATTCATTTAATTTCTTCTGTTACATTTTTAAATTTTTTTACACACCCAAAGGGATGTCGGCTACATTTACATTTCACAGCTTCAGTTGACAAAGTTATTCAGAGGAGATAACACTGCAAGCAAACAAATTGGCCAAAGGTTAAATGGTCCCGTCGTCAAGTAGCTAACTTTTTTTTTTTTAAATCAATGGATACCTGAAGACAGTTAGAAACCGTGATGTTGTGTTAAAAATCTGTAATCTTTCTTGTGTAACTCCTTGCCTTTTACAGGCTCTAGTGTATACGCTGTTAAGTTGTTTTGATAATTGATATTTAGTGGAGATTTGTACTTTCATCTTTAAGCTGAAAAACAAGGTCAAAAAACACATTAACAGATGTGTCTTTCCCCTGTATGACTGCTGAATGTTAACAGTGCTAAGTGGTAGCTCTGGAAACATCACACCACTGCTGCTAGAATTATCTTGATGTGACATCATGTCCTCTGTATCTGGCACATCAGGAAACTACACGAAAGCCAAAATGCAAAGTACATCTCTAAACGCTGTGTTTAACACAGACACTTGAAAAAGATAAATACAGTGCATGAATAACAGTGATAATTAAATTTGACGCAGCTTACTTTTAAGGGTAAGTAAATTTTCTAATTAGAGTGAGATGTATTCTACTGTAGAATACAATATAACAAAACAGAGCAGAACAGAATCAATAGAATCAAGAGAAAAGAACAGATCAAACTAGAAGAGAAAATAATAGAGCACAATACATTGCTACAAATTAGATTAAACTCATCATAACAACCAAACAGAAGAGAATCAACAGAACAGAAAATATATGTATTTAAATGACGGTATATTGTTTTGTGTATATATTTAAATTATCATTAATTTCATTGTGCAACCATGTGTTGTGTTGTGAAATGTAAAATAAAATTTTGCATCTTGCGAATACAGCAGATTCAACAAAACAGAATAGATTATTATTACTACAGGAATCCAGAAACAAATAATATTCTCAGTTTACATGAACAAACAGATCATCACTCTGATGCTTCTTCACACCTCTGTCATTTTGGCATAGAAGTCTGGGTGTGCAACAAAGTATCGAACAGAGAAACTCCCTCCCCCTCCCTTCTGGGCTCCTTTCAAAGCCACGCCCCAAAACACGTGAACGCGCATTGCCGACACCGCAGGAGGACGAGCACAGCGTGAAAAGTGGAGAGTAGCGCAGTGCGGCGGCTCACATCAGGGTAAGAAAACATCTAACTTTATCATTATGAAAATAAACAACTAAACCCGCTGTTAGTAGTCACTATCAAGCTAGCATGTTATTATTGGATAGGTTTAAAAAGACCGAGTTGTAATCAGTAACGAGCTGACTGTTAGCAACAGGTAGCTGTGCTAACAGCTGCGGTTACATTAGGTAAAGCTAAAAAAAGGCTGATACACATTTTCTCGTTTCCATCAGTTACACTACACAAACATGAATTTTGTGTTAGACTCATAACATGTACGTTGTTTTGCATGTTAGAGCTTCCACTGTGACAGCATTATTGTCTCTGACGAGGACTGCACTTCAGAGCCAAGTACAGACCGGGACAGGCCCGGGGTCGAGGCGAAGCAGAGGAGGGAGGGCTGCTGGGGTCCGAGGAAGAAGAGGCAGGACAGAGAGGACGAGAGGAGAGGACGAGGTGCAAGCCAAGGAACACATCTTCTAGGACCTGCGTCGAGCTTCACGCTCCAACAACAGCATATGAACAGGTATATCTATACATATATATTTTAATATGAGTCTATTATCTTCCAGTGTACTTGTCTAAAAGTTTCTCTGGTGTTTCCCCCTAAGCCCTTTGACTGTCAAAAATAAAGTGCTTTATAAATGTAATGCATTACTATTGTTGTTACTTTTTTTGACCTGGTGTGTAATGTAGACACAGGAGTCCTGTTAGAAAACAACAAACCCCTGTTCAATAAAAATATCTGATCATGTTGATGAATGTTCTACTGTCCTATTACACCGATCTTTCCAATTTGGGGTTCTAACAACTATATATTCCTTTACAGGCCAGAATCTGAGGACTGTGGACAACATGCAGACGACAGTGTTTCCATGCACCACACAAGGCTGACCTTCCAGACCCAGGACAGAGTAACAGACAGTTCAGTCAGGCAGCATCCAGACAGTTTGTAGTGTGGCAGTGTGGAGCACTTGGTCACAGAATGGTGATACTAAGTAAATAAAATGCAATCAATAACAATAAATCAGCACCATCTATCTGTATTCCTCATACTGTTTAATATTTTTTGACTCATCACTTATAAATGTATTGAGTAAAATGCACAAGAGTACTCATAATACAACATACTTAACTGTGTCATCAGCTTTTCTCCTGGCTGGTCTGTGGACACAGTGGTTGTAATCCAGGCCAGCCAGCATGGTCCAATCAGTGTACTGGTGAGAAGCACAGGGTGTTGGAAGACTGCAGGTGACCTGAGGGTGGAAATAAAACATACAGGATTTTTTACTTCTGGTAAAATAAGTAATGTCATAACACCAGTTACAGTAAAAGTCTTACCTAATATTAGCATTGTAAAACACAGCTCGAGCTGCAGTTTTCCAGCTCACCTACAGCTAGATAGAATTCATCGTCTCTACTCTGGTTCCTACACCAGCCTGCAGTCGGAGCAACAGTTAGCTGAATGCTGAGTAGGTTGCTACGTTTGCTAGCGATGAAAGTAACAAATTACCATGAAAATGATAAAAGCCAGATTACCTGTCCAGCAGAAATAAACCCACCACGGTGTAACTTTTCAGCCCCTTGGTGTTCCTCAGTTGTCAGTCACTATCGTTGAAAAGCCACACAGATATTACCTCCGGTCTGACCGTCAGGTCTGAGAGAGAGCAGCTGACCGGGTGGCAGCTCCTGTAGCAGCAGGGCTGGTAGCCATGGCAGCGAGGGAGAGTGACAGTCAGCCAGCCAATCATTGCATTTGGTCCGAATGAAACGAGTGGCTGTGTTTACTGCAGCCCTGAGAGGACTACAGACAGACGATTTTTATACTCTCTTTTTCAGAGCACCTAACTTTTTAATATGCGTTGATGTATATAGACAGTTTCAACAATTATGACAAAAGTATTTCAGAAGCAACTTGCCTACCCTGCCTTTAAGGAATCTATCCATCCATCCATCGTCAACCGCTTATCCTGTGTACAGGGTCGCGGGGGCTGGAGCCAATCCCAGCTTACATTGGGCAAAAGGCAGGGTACACCCTGGACAGGTCGCCAGTGGAATCCATCCTGAAATTAATTTTATACTTAAACCTTTTTGCACTTTACTGATGTTGCACTGATTGGACTGCATTCAATTTCGTTGTACATGTACAAATAAAGATTCTATTCTCTTCTTGAGCTAAAAATATATCTAGTTAAAGTTAGATAAATATAATAAGTACAAGTATAAAATAGATAGCATAAAATGGAAATACTTAAATGTGCCTCAAAACTGTTTAACTTACATATTTCAGTAATACCCTACTTTGATAACATGTTGACCCAACTTTGATATTTGCCACCACTGGTGGAGTGAGGACATTTTTGGTTTTCGCTGGTGTTCAGTTGTTCAAAAGGCTGAAACATACTGAGGGGTTAATTTAGGACTAGGTTTAATAATGGTTAAGATTGAGAAAACCCCAGTTTGTGCAGAGGGTCACAGACAGAACTGCCAACTCTCACGCACTGAGCATGAGACTCACGCAGTTGACACCTTTCACACGCATTCTAATGTAGCCTATAACTGATAGCGTCGATTCGGCGCGATTACACTCCACCCAACTCATGCGACACCAGCGGACGCTGTGACAGGGATCAAGCAAACCCGCTCTCGCACAGTGAATGGCAGACAGTTTGTGATTGGGTAATGTACGGTTTTGCAATATAAAAATGTATAATCTGAATGTGAGCTGCACAGAGCTGCTGAAATTAACATGTGTGGATTTGTGGTGTTTTCAGTTAGTTTCGTTTTGCACAGGTCTCATCTAGTCCCAAATGGGTTCTGTGAATGGGGTGCTGCAAGCATTCGCATCCTATGTTACTGCTAACCTTTATTATTATTATTTTTTGCCCGCTAACTAGTCCCACAGCTTTTGACGTAGAAACTTTGTTCCAACTCCAAGTTGTCCGGCTCAATGAGGAATGGGGTGATATTACTTTTGTCATTGATACCTTGAATGCTTTCCAAAATATTCAAAAAAATTCCCATTCTAAGTGAATGGAGAGACTGTCGAAATCCTCCTCATACCTAATCCATTTTGAAAGCTCACCAGTTCAGCATACTTTCAGCTACAGACTTGATTTAAACTGTAAATTTGTCACAAGAAGTTAATCTATTAATGATGTATTCAGCGTTTTGAAATATTTTATGGTTTGTTCACGGTTGCTACCAGAAACGTAGTAAATTTTGTTGTGGTTCCTCACATGGGCTTTTTAAATCCCTCAGACTTATAGATTTGGCTCAGCGCCCTTCCAAAGGACAAGAGTGACAGCCAAGTCCTCCATTGGAAGCCATTATAAATTTGTGTCAAAATTCCACTCTTTTTACTTTATCCACACAAAATAACATATCACATTGTTCACAAATGCCTTCTGCTGCTGCTGGTCAGGTCATTTTGCCGATACAACCTATAGTTTTGTCTCAGTGGAGGTTTGTTTGACAGAAAGTCTCAGAAGGATTTTCCTATCTGTCTCACTTGTAGAGCTGAAGTTAAGCTATTTTCTGAACACGTGTTTGTGTCCTCTTCACTGAACACATACACGCACACACATTAATACACTGACAGACACAATACACACACACACACACACACACACACGCAAACATTAAAGGAGACTTATTAGGCTTCTTATATTTTCTGTCTTATGTATAATGTTTCAGTGTCAGATGTTCATGTTAAACATGGCCAGAGCTCTACTCTTGGCTCTTCATGATGTCATACAGAACTAGTTTTCCATATATGGTAATTTGCCTGCAGCCTCAATAACAACTGGCAACTCCTATGCTTAGTTTGTCTCAACCGCTGAGCGGCATAATCATCCTGCTTCAGGATCTTGGCCAATCAGAACACCGTGGGCTTTTGGAGGGGGGAGGGGGGAGCTTAAAGAGACAGGAGCATCTACTGCTTGTTCAAGAGGCTGAAATGAGAGCTTGCATGAAGTTTAGCAATCCAGTTTAGCATTCACACCGCTAGTTCTATATAATATCAGTAGAGCAAGGAATGAACAGGATGGGGCAGGGAGATTTTGAAACATTGTGATTAAATGATTATGTTATTTTCATAGAAATGGACATGTCAGATTACATCTACCCGACATAGCAAAAAGTTTTGAACATTCAGTCCAGGAGTATCTAACTGAATTAAAATGAATTGATTTATCCTTTTTTTACATTTAAAGAGGAACTTCCCCAAACAAAGACACAAAGAGGAGGGAAGAGTAAATCATTAATGAAAAAGAAATACAAAATACTTGAAAGCCATACACCTACTGAATTATATTCTGGTATATTTTATATTTTAAATTGTCACCTGCTGCCTGAGTTTTGTGTTTCTGTTGACATAGCCTAAAAACATTTTCACCATAAATGGATGCAGAAAAGGCAAGAATTGGTGCAGAACATTTCACCAGAATGCAGGAAATTAAGTGTTTAATGCTGGGGGAGGGCTCCCAAACCCCCCTCTAAATAAGTGGCTCCTCCATTGCTAAAGCAAAACCTATGCCCTTGCTGATTATGAACTTTAATATTCCATACATTCTCTAGAATTAAAAAAATACAGTCTATGGTTTGACACAGATTCTGTGATGGAAGACTCCCCAATTTGAGAAACTGGATAAAAACTTCTTTTTTTCATCAACCGTTAATATTTAATGTTACCTCAAAAACAATGGCTTTTTCAAAAAATATCAGGGTAATTATCTTTTAGAGAAACCAATAGTTAACATTACTTCTGTAACCCACGGATCTACGCCCCAAAAACTACGTTAAAGAGGTGGTATTATGCTTTTTGGCTTTTTCCCTCTCCTTTATTGAGTTATATACCTTTTTTGTGCATGTGATAGGTTTGCAAAGTGAAAAAGCCCAAAGTCCACCCCAAAGGAAGTTCCCATCTCCCACAGAAAACACTCTGAAAACACACTCACACTCTGAACTGCCTGAAAACAGCTCCTTTATAGCCCAGCCGCTTCCCTTTCATCCTTGTGATGACACAGGGAAGAAAGCTAAATGCACCTCATATAACGCTTGCCAAGCGGCTACTTCAACACGCCCTCAAAAACACCGGTGAAAAAACACTGAGTTGCAGCACACACTTCCTATCCCTTCCAAGCAGTAGCTACCCTCCAGACAGTCAATGTAAGGTTGTTACTGTGATGTAGAGAGAGGTCAGTTAAAACGTTTGTGAAAGATTATTAACTCATCACTCTGAAACTCTTTCTCTAGCCAAGCTGGTCAGCAACTTGTACAGCTGAAACAAAGACGTATTTGCTTCTCACTGACTTGCCCTTCTCTGCTTCTAATAGTAGTCCTTCACTAGGAACTGCGCATGTGCAACTCCCAAAAAAGATCATTTAGAGACAAGACGAAGCCTTCAACAGAGGGAGAAAAGAGGAGCTGCAGCAATGTGCAGTATGAAAAAAAATATGGTGTTTTTTTGAAAATTTAACCATTAATCTGCTCTGGTACAACCCCTAAATAAGATTTTGAAAATGAAAATGAGCATAATACCACCTCTTTAAAGTTCACAGTTACCTGCTGACCAGCAGTGGGTTTCATCTTTAGTGGCACATTCAAGATCTTACAGGTGTCTACCGTCTAGCTGGGGCGATAAAATGTTTGACCGGGCGAAACTAAATCTTTAAATCATGTAATATTTCCACAGACTTTTTTCTGTTAGAAAAAAAAAAGTCATTGATAAAGTTATCTTTTTTTAAATAGCAAGACTCTTCTAATGTCCTTCTAGTAATACCTTATATCACTAATCACTAGTGTTGTAGTGCTCAGACCACTTTTTGATGGTCTTGGTCTCGTCTCGAACTCGACCTCATTTGTACTTGGTCTTGTCTCGGTAACAGCTGCCACCCGTACCTGCGAAGGTAAGCATGGAGAAGGAGTGCTGAATAAATATGCTTATGTTGATTTCAGCTCATAGTGTTTGTACATGGGTGTTTTAAAGGGAACATGGATCTTTCAGATCAATTTGAGAAGTACCTGTGATCTCGTTCCACATTTTATTGCGTGTCACGAACTGGTCTTGGTCTTGACTCAGTTTCGCCCTCCCCTTGGTCTTGGTCTCGACTTGGTCTCAGCCCGAAAAGTCTTTGTCTTGTCTCAGTCTCGATAAACTCTGGTCTTGGTCTTGACTTGGTCTCAGTTAAGGCGGTCTTGACTACAACACTACTAATCACTGTTTGAATATCACTTTTTCCAAATATTTATTCCTGCTGGAGACCAGCTCCAGCGGTGCAGGCAAAAAAAAGTTTCAGATTGTTACAACTACTTGCAGTGCAATCCGAGGTATTGAAATTATCATTTGTTTTCACATTAATACCATCAAGAATATTTGATGAGAAATATCCACTATAGATTGTTTATGATAAATTGAGCATACCGACCAAACATCATCATTAAATAAAGTAAGGTAAAAATTATTTAAAGTGTTTTGATTCTTTGCATCTGCCACTAAGACTTGGCGGCATGCATGATCATTACCATTTTTAACATGTTCATGACACATGCAAATGAATCACATTCTTCTGCTTCTACTAATATGACACAAACACAGTGGGAAGCCGGCAATGTAAACATGTTTTAAAAAGCCTACTAGAACAGAAGTATCATGAAAACAGTTGTGTAAAGATTATTATATACACAGTGCTACCTGCACAGAGTAGCCTAACGTGTAGCGATGTTCAACGTAGTCAGGTGTCAACCTGAAAAAGCAACACTTTAGAAACTAAGTAAATTGGCACAAACAGTTTGAATCTCAATATTACAGGAAAGCTCCCTAAAGCCTGTGAATGTTAATGGCAACCTGCTTGCAAACTTTGGCGTCCATTAAGTAAGAAAGCTGGTTTTAAAAAATGAAATATCCACATTAAACAACAAACAGAAAACTCATTATAACACAAACTGTTTGTCTTGAAGTCACAATATTTCTTCTTTGTTTTATTTGAAAGACACAGGTTCTGGCAGCTTTGTGTCTTCTGGCCACTGCTCTTGTTGAGCCTGAGCTATGGGTCATATGTCCAAAACAAATCAGAAGCGTATGATGTACATCAAAATAGCACTGTTACTATATTCTTTGTAAACTCGCATTTTAGCCGTCATGAGGTGCACCGCGCAGGTTGAGAAGCAGCATATTGATTGACACATCACATGATTCCCTGCTGACCTGCAGCAGCAATGTAATTAGGACTTAGATGTACAGCTGAGTTAGACTTGGACCTCCGGCAGTGTCTGACTAACATAGCAGCTGCTAGGACCCCAGAGCTGAACATGAAGGAAGCCCCACTGAGGAAGAAGGTTGCTGTGTAGTTTCCAGTCCTGTCTACTAACCAACCTGGAGAAAGAGAAAAAGGAAATATGTGTTATAGCTTAGTGGGAAAAAAACACAAACCTTTAGGGTAAAATACCAAATGTGTTATCTGGCTCTAAGCAGCTAGCTGTGATTCCAGGATTTGAAATGTCCCTTCCTTGTTTTCCTCAGTTTATACGCAAACTGTGTACAAATATTTTGTAATGTTGTTAACACTAGTGAAATGGACAGGATATCAGATTAACTGCTTTATTCCACAAAAACAAGTAGTCTAAAGGATATGCAAGGCCAACGTAAAAATCTCAAAAGTTGTATCCTTGTTTTGTATGTCAACATCTCAAAATGAATGTGACAGAAATATCCTCAAGAATTTTACAGGACACCTTTAAACAGTTATGGCTTGTAAATAAAGTTAATAAATCCATGAACACTTACCTCCTATTGGTGGGCTGATCAGGTAGGGAATAGCATGCAGAAAATAGACCACACCCAGAGCGGAGGTCAGGTAGGTGGAGCCTACGACATCAGAGGTCACCACCGGGATGAGCGCTACATATGCCCCGTCAAAGTACCCGTACAGTATGGAAAATGGGACCAGGAGGGAGAAGGACTGAAGGAGGGGGATGAACATACAGCAGAGGCCCTCCATGCCTATCGCCACCATATAGCTCAGCATGCGATACCTCTTCAGACACCTAGAAGGAAGGAAAACCATCAGTACTGGGCCTTAATGAAATACCTGGCATTTTTTCACACACACAAAATCACACCTCTTGACCCTACTTACTCCCTGTCTGTGATCCATCCAAAGGTGATGTTGCCCACAATGCCGCTGACTCCAAATATGGACATGAGGAAGGCAGCCTGCTTGTGCCCCACCCCCACACTGAGGGCATAAGGAACCAGGTACACTACTGGAGCACTGCAGCCATATGCCAGAAATAGGAGTGACACAGACAGAATCAGGAAGTCTGGTAACACCAGAAATCCAAACTCCTCCCTGGACTTGAGACTAAAACAGAGATTTCTGGATGAAGTTTTTGTGATCACCAAAGGCTGTGGAGGAGGGCTAATGATTTTATCGAAGTGATAGGCATCTGTTGGTCTGGCTTCGGTGAGTTCTGAATCTTCTATCTTAGCATCCATGTTAGCTGGCTTGTTGTTCAAGTTCATCCTTTCCACTGATTTCAAGTCCTCAATTGTGCAACCATTTGCTACTTTCACATCTGCGAGTTTGATCTCCCCTAGCATTGTCTCTGTTAACTTGTTGCTAAATAACATGCATTCAGCTATCTTCAGATCTGTTAAACTAGGATGAGGCAGGTTCGGACTTGATAGCAGTGCTATGTTCCCCAAACCTAGTTTGTTGTTTTCAAGTCCACAGTTTTTGAGCACTCCATTGGCTATGAGAAGCCTTTGTGTATCCTTTAAGTTGTTCATTTCCAGCTGTTTTGGCTCCACTTGGCTGCAATCAGATACTTGTTTGGTGTCTTTGGAATCCAGCACTGTTGTCATGCAAGCTTTCTCCAAGTTTGCCATATTGTTCTCCCATATCCTTTTAGAAAAAAAAATACATTGAAATGGATCATAAAGTGAATTTGGTATATTTTAGTTCCTAAAGGATTAGTTCAGGTGATATATGCTTATTGGCTTTCTGGCCAGAGTTAACTGGGAAGATCAATACCACTCTCATGCCAGTTAACTATGGTGTGGCAGTGGATAAGACGCATGATTGGTGTGAGAGACTGGTTGCCTTGTACCGTCGGTGACGACAAGACTTCAAGAGGTCAGTGCTCCCAGCAAAACCACAACTTGACATTTTTACTTTTCAGTCTGTGTGTGGATTAAACAAACAACATATAATGTGCTCATTCTAGCTCCACAGGTAGCACACAAACACAGCTAGTGGTATCAATCTTGTCATCTAACACTCAGCAAGAATGGGAATAAGCATATTTCCCACATGTAGAAATATTTAATTAGTTGATTAAGCAATAAGTCCATCAATTTTTGATAGCAGATAGTTGATAGTTATTTTTCTAGTGGAAATGCCAATCCTTCTGTTGCTCTAAGAATGTACTGCTCTCCTCTGTTTTTAATTGTAAATTAATTATCTTTGTGTTTTGGATTGTTATTTGTTGTTGACAAAACAAGCAATTATGTGACATTTTTTGGATGGAACTCTTAATCAGTTAATCAAATACAGAACTGATGAATATGAACTGAAGAAATATATAGTTGCAGTCCTAGTATAAGTGGAACGGGGACTTACATGTCACCTCCTCTTTGTTCCAGCGGCCTCATCAGAGCACCACAGACACACAGGTTGGAAACAAATCCTCCCAGGATGAGCAGTGCTCCTCTCCAGGAGTAATGCTCTATAAGTAGTTGGACTGCAGGAGCCAGGATGAAGGTCCCAATGCCACTACCTGAAGATGAGGTGAAATTGAATTTAATGGGATGAAATGAGGCAAGGAGAGTAGAGGAGAAGCACAGGTAGGGGGACTTCAAAACAGACTAAGGAAAAGCATGGAGGAAAACAGTGAAAGACATAAGGTAGAAAGAAAAGTGAATGAAGGTGTAGAAGAGTGGATGGGAAAGTAAGGTATTAATGACGTGAAAACAAAGCAACAAGTAAGTAAAGATGTCACTACCAGACAGGGCGATGCCATAGGCCAGAGCTTTCCTCTCACTGAAGTACCTCCCAACCATCGCTATGGCTGGTGTGTAGCTGAGAGCAAAGCCAAGACCTGTGCAGGATGGATAAAGGGTTTGGAGTTTGGCAAAACCTGCCAAATGTTGCCAAATCTAAACACATGTTCTTATTCATGCATTACATTCAAGTGCATTCAACCTCCACAGAACCATGAAATGTCATCAGAAAAAAAGTATGTATCTCCCACACAAACAACTTAATGCTTGTATTTAGTTTTTAATTAATAAAAAAATCAGACATCAATAAGTGTGAACTGAAAAGGGTCAGACTCTTACATGTATGGAGGTGAGGGTGTATAATGTTATAATTTGAGTACTATGGGGAAGGTTTAAGTAATTAAACATAAAATACACATTAAATATTCTAAAATACATGGTTATTTATATCTATAGTATAAGTGTGCAGATGCAAATAAGATCTAAAATTGTCGCTTTTCAGGTTACAATGAAGTAAGACAAAGCTGCAGGTTAAATTGATGTAGAGATATTCCGCCACAGTTGATAATATTACTTTAGATTTTGAGCAATTAAGGCATAAAAAGTTTTAAACTCCAAAATGGTGAAATGCAGATTGAAGTTCAGCTCACTGCATGTAACTCTCTATGCTATCTGCGGGTGCTTCTGAGCTAGCCTAGCACAGAGACACCTCCACTGCCATTGGTTGATTTATTTATTTTTTTATTTGTCTAGGAGGCGGGGGCAGTTTAAAACTATCTATGAAATGGTAGGCATATGGTGTGTACCTGTAAGGATGCCCATGAAGATGTAGAGATATTCCAGGTTGGAAGCAAAGGAGCTGAGGACCAGACCAGCAGAAGACAGCAGACCTCCTAGGATCACTGTAGCTCTACAGGACAGGCGATTTCCAAGGAAACACCCCAGAGGAGCTGGAAACAGTTTCTGTGGATTACTATTTTACTGACTGATTTTCACTGAGCAGTTCACGCACAGCAACTCATATAGGCTATATGTGGGATATAAAACCTGTAAACTTTACTGAGTCAATTATTTTTATAAAAGGCATAATGTTTGCACTTTATTTAAACTGATCTTGTATTGCTCTCCAGTTTTGATGTTCCCAAACACTTGATGACTTGATGACACTTTGTCATTTTATATACCCAAATTAATATTTAATTTTCACTGGAAATTAAATTTGGATCTGCATCAAAATACAAACAGTGAAAGAGAAATACGGAATACATGTGTCAGATTCTTTCATTCACGTAAGAGTTGTAGTTTATGAGAAAATACCAAAAATGCTTAAAGATTCTCACAGTTTTTAGAAATAACTGAAACACTTCCTGCACCAAACACCCCAATGCTGCAGTTAAACCTGGCTTAACTGTAGCACTGACCTGCCTTCAAATGCTAGTACTGGTGGTCTTACCACAGAGCATGGTGGTGGAGTCGATCAGACTGTGGATCCAGGCAGTTGTGGAATAATCTTTCTCAAAGTGCAGCTGGAACTCCACAAAGAACATGGAAACACATCTGGATACAGAAGCAGAGGGAGGTTGGATTTAGTGCATTTTACGCAATAGTCTGCAAAAAATATATAGTACTTATAAATGTTGATTTTTACTTTCCCTTTGGCTCACTGATGCAGCACAAGAGTTATACCTATACTCTTTTTATTATTTAATATTTGCTGTCACTGTCTGGAAGCTCTTTCAAAACACAATACATTATCATATTTGTTTGTAAAGGGGTTGGTGGATGGGTCACAGTAGGGGATTGAACCCGTGTCCCTCATATCAAAGGTATGTGTCTTATCCATTGCACCATCACCACCCCATCACCAAAACTTCATTAGAGAAGACAACGCTGCAAAATCTTGTGCCACCAGTTTACCACCTCATAAACTTGGGGCACAAAGTTTTGCAAGACCATGACACGGTGTTCTTTATAATAACACATTTATTATATTCAGGAAGTCATTAAAGAGTACAGAAGGTGAGAGCTGACATCAAATAGTTGATAAACTAGAGTTGAGTGAGGTTTTTATCAGTTTATGGCTATCATTCACCAATCTGAGGGCCCTGACCCATTTTTATGACTCTCATTGTCTGTTATGTAACCACAGAGATCACTCCCAGGCCACATGGCATTTGACCAGAGCAGATCAGACTTTGGTGAAAGTTGCGTTAGCCAACGAAGGTTAAAGTCAAGGGCAACTGGACTTGGTTGAAGATACTGGAAGACTACAGCCGTCTTTTTACTTACAATATGTCCATCATCATATGCAAACATATTAGTCTCTCTTTTGTCTCTTACACACACACACACACACACACACACACACATATATGCACACATAGAGAGAAACCGCTGGGAATGTTAATACTCCCTCTGAAGCAAGTTAAAAAGTGAAACAAGAAGCCAAGTGATCAAACAGACAGTTGTGTGATCTGTTCTGGAATATTGAAGTTTAACATTTTATTCCCCGTATTTCTCATGGATTATTTTACATATTAAGAAATATAGAGTTATGAAAGTAGATTAGATTTTAGTATCATGCATTGGTGAGTACATTTTGTTTTTAGTTACTTTGCGGATTAGATATTACAATAATAATCAAGCTACATAGCAGTTAAAGTATCTACTGTATGTAGATTGTGACATATCTCAATTTAATTTTTTTTTTACACATTTTGTACACATATTAAAAAGGTAATGGCAGTGGAAAGCATATGTCAGCTCACAGCTGAGTTGTGGAGGAATTGTGCTGGCTGTGCAAATTTGGAAGATGGAAACATCTCAGCAGGATTTCAAAGTCTTAGTGGAAAAAAGAAAAAATATTGCTGCTAAATCAGTTTAGTGGCTTAGACAATGTGAGCTGAGTGGGAATGGAGTCTTGCCAAGAAATAACATAAAGGTGATAATGACCAAAGCTAAGAGCACGAAGCCTTGTATGGCAGAACCATACGCCACACAATACTGCAAATCCAGCATTTAATAAGAGCTCAAATCTTCCTCTGACAGGGACATGCTAAAATACTAACTTCCACAAATCGTCCAGATCCATGTAACTTTAGTGACTTTTTTAGTATAGGCTATAGCCCATCACATTGATAACTTGTATACCAACTACTTAAGTTTAACCAGTAGGGGGTGAGCTGTTGTGCTGCCCATGATCTTACTCCTCAAACTTCATACTCCAGACATGCACACAGACACACACATTCACCTGGTCACTGCCCGAATGCAGATGGTGGCGAGGAAAGAACCAGCCACGATCATCCAACCCCAGCCACCTTCTGGTGGGGTCGTGACCCCCGACGACCTTCTACCTCTGTTGAGCTTCTCCTCCTTGGTGACTGCCATCACTCCAGCTAATCACAAGGCAGACTGACATCAGCTTCCCCTCCCACTGTTAGAAGGGACGGTGGAGGTCACACTCCACTCCTCAATGTTCTCCTTTTGTCTCTAAATGTACAGCATGTTTTCATTGGCTGGGCTTGTTCTGTCAAAAGCCTCAGTCACTTGCTTGAAGATCAGAAAAAAAAGGCCCTTCTTCCCTTTTTGTTAGCTCCTTCTTCGTCCTCGGTCACTGAAAAAACACAGAAACCACAACAGGCAGATGTTAAGCTGCGAATGTCAGCATCATAAAGAGTTAAAGCTACTTTCTGGTCCATTTGTCCATGCATCCAATCTAGTTTAAAATGAGCGCTGCCAGCTACTAAACACAACACATTGGTGAAGTAATATACATTTGGTGGATTATTTCCTCGATGAGACGTTCAGCCTTTACATCAGACAGCAGTATCTTAGAACTCTGCTAGTGTTGAAACACGCCTCTCCAGCTGCAAGTCTAAAAACATGCATATGTACTGTGCACACATGTTTATGCAAATATACTTGCATGTAATATTAATGTGTCCACTTGGAAGAAGTGCCACATTTAACAAATGATTTCTCTATCCTTTTCCCCGCGGTTCTCCTGGAGTTTCAACCCCCCCCCCCCTTAAATATCAAAATCTGACCATCCACTATCAGAAATACTATCGCTGCTGTTTGTTGTGTTTTTAACACACAAAGGTAGAAGAGAAGCCCCTTCCTGCAGATCATCACACAAATCGAACTTCATCGTTGCAGAAGAAGCAGCGCCCGCTAATCCAGGAACACATAAAAAGGGTTATTATAAAGATAAGATCTAACATAACATGTGATCAGAAAAGAGCAGAGGAGCAGAATCACTCAGAGAGTAGCCTGGCTGAGGGGGAAGAGGAGGTGAAATGCCGCCTCCTATTTGTTTGGAACACGCAGCCAGATATTACACATTGTACCGTTAAATTAGGTGAACAAGCTTTGATGGGAGCCCTGACTCTCTCATGCCAATTTGCTGTATGTTGTATGTTGCATTTATGATTTTATGAACTGACAGTCATACTGTGAGCCTGGCCCTGCCCCACCTTTTTTCTGTTTTAGTTGACATGAGTTTTAACAGGTCTGTGCTTAAGTCTTATGTGTTGCTTTTGGTAAATTTTGTGATGGATTGCGTCAACATAGAATTTGGTTTCAGTGAAAGATATATTTCTGCTACAATTTCTTCATGTGTCTCATCTGCAAGTGTAAAGATGCAGCAGAGCAGCCATGTGATAATAAAGTGTTAATGAGATTTTCACATGGCTGTTGTGATGATCTTGTACTATGGCTTTCAAAAAAGCTATAAAAGGTTTGGTCAAACACCAGATCAGAAGTTGGAGATCAGCTACAGCTCCATTGGAGCTGGTAGTGGTTCAGTGTGCCTGTGGTTGAATTCTTCAGTGGCTGAAATGCTAACTGTTACATCCTGGTTGTTTGCATTTGATAAACACACCCCGGGGCTAAGTGCCACACTCTTGGTTCATCCCATTAATGTGTCTCAAACACTTGTTGGTGCAAACCAGCAGCTGAGGAGCAGCATGTGTTTCCATTTGAAAAGCTCAGGCCTTCACACAAGCTGTGCCGTTTTTGCATTTCAGCTACTTGGTCCGATTTGAGCTGTTACGGAAACCCAATCAGGCGAAAGCTTGAACAATCTGGACAAACAAGCTATGAATGTGAGGGTGTGTGTGTTTCTGTGTGTGTAAGAAGGTGGGAAAGGGCAGAGACGTCACTTACAGGACAACAAACGTTCAATTAGGAAATAAAACAATAAAGGAAACCCTGACACACTTTTTTAAAACATAAGAAGGGAGTACATATCTGTGCTGTTGAAACTGCTCTCATGCACCCGTCCAAAGGTTTCTGTTGAGCTTATTTTGCTTTGTCATCTGTTGTTTAAAAATGTTATCTCAACAAACAGGTTGTAAAGTTTCTGTGTGTGTGTGTGTGTGTGTGTGTGTGTGTGTGTGTGTGTGTGTGTGTTGAACAACAGCATCATCACCAAAAGAGACCCTCCATACTGCAAAGTCAACTGGCACTAAAAGTAAAGTCTGCCACAAAAATGGCCAGACAATACATTATTAGATTAGGCTACTGTACTTACTGTATTTTAAAGTTATTTAAAAATTATTTAATGTCATATTTGAATGTTATTTTATAATTCAAAATATTTATAAGCTCCTTTGTTTTGTTGCAGCATGTGAATTTTTTAGTACCAAAGTAAATATGATATTGAGTCGGAGAGCTTGGCTACAACTAATTCATAATGGGTTAAGTTTACCAGAAAAACAAAAATGTCGATAAAGAGATAAAGGCAGAGGAGAGAGAGAGCGAGCGAGAGAGAGAGAGAGGTTAAAACTCACCATCAATGCAAGTCAACAAGATAAAAAACACATAACAAAGTGTGTTGACTTTCTACTTCCAGACGGTCTCTGCTCCTCTTTCACTGCTTCATTGCTCAGCTGTTCGGCAGAAGCACAAAATGGCGATTAAAAACAAATGTTTTAACAAAGAAAGTTTTCTTGCTGCAGCCTCTCCTGCACCCTGAAGGTGCTCTGCAACACAACTAAGCCGCAAACTGAAGATAAGAGGGGAAGTGGAGGAGGAGGAGGAGGAGGAGGAGGAGGAGGAGATCCCTAAATACCCCCATCGACGTGAAATGTGTCTCAATATCAGTCAGGTCCCCTATTTCACTGTGGTGTATTTTTATTGCTACATTTTATAAGAACACTACCTGTCTGGTACAAGAGAGCCATATAATAATTTATCTCAGTTGTTTTATCTCCTGTGGTAAAGATAATGTTACTTATCTCCAAAGACTTTAGTGTTTCTGTACAATTTGTTTTTTAACATAGGCCTACTGGTATTACTTTTTTAAAAGCCTATGGTACAGCCTAATATTGTTGTATGGAGCGCCAAAACCGACAAACGGTAGTGTTTTCAGGCATGAATAGGCTACATAAATAATATAAAAATACAGTAAACAAAATGGGAGTGTAAAAGTAATAACGTTAGTAAGCTTAATATTTCCCTTTAACCTCCAGTCAGTTAATAAAATACAGGAAACCCTTTCTTCCCCTACCTCCTATTAGTTAATAAAATAAATTAAAAGTCATTTTATTCTTATATTTGTCTTCCATATTGTTCACCTAAGGAGCTGGCATATATGTTTAATTGACTGTATTGTTTTCATTCAGCTAGCTATCCCTAGGCGAGGCTAAAATAAAGCTAGCTACCTCTTATACTACTGAATAATCATCGTATAAGCTTTTGTAGCAGTGCTAAAGCATTTTATCCAGCAAGCTAATGTGAAAAAATTACATTAGCTGATGAAAACTACGTGCACATAGCTAAAATGGCTGGTGCATTTGTGTGCTGATTATTTTGGTTCTGTCATTTTATACTTTAGTCTACTATATTTAACAGTTATATTGTTATTTTTTTTACTATTTGACATATATGGTTACAAATTACTTTACCATATCTTGTCTTAATGGCTTCTATGTCTTACATACAGCACATTAAATTAAATTGCCCTGTTGTAAATTAACCTGCCTTGTATGATTGCTATTGGATTGTTTTGCAATCAGATGCCAAGGGACACATTTGACCCCATCCCCCAAATTAATTTACATAGCTTCACTTTAAATGCATTGTTCACCTTTATGTAAACCAAAATGTTAATGCAACTGTCAGCAGTCACATTGTTCTTTTTATCCTTCTATAGGATTTAAAGCTCCCACAGATCTCCCTTTAAGTAACATTACTTTTGGTTTTGGTTTCCTTAAAGTTTGTCTTTTCCTTTATTTAAGAAATGACTGCATTCCTGTCATTTCTTGCTTCCTTTTTCATTGTCATATACACGAGAGTAAAGAAACACCCAGAACACATTTCTCATCCAGTTTTAGTTTAATTCCTTTTTAGAAAAAAAAAAAAAAATCTCTTCACTTCAGTACATAGGCATTGCACAAGGCAGGAAGCCGTAATTTTTTTTTCTCTTTAACCCTTTCTATTTTCAAACCGGAGTTAAAAGCAGCAGCAGATCTGACGCCAACAACCAGCACTGGGCTTCCCAAAACTATCACACGAAGATCCAGATCACAGAGGAGCCGATGTGAACAACCGGCACTGAAATCCCGCAGACAGAAAACAGACACCTGGACAGTTAAATACTTAAAAGTGTAGAGGAAATGTCTAATTTAACATACCACATTTCCCCTTCAGTTCACCATCACCATTTAGAGTAAGTATAACTTATTTAAAATGGTTATTTTTTAATCTAAGTATAATGGGCCTGGATGGAATTGAGAAAACTATATTAAAGTGACAATACATGCAACAAAACCCTGTTCCAATTGGAGAAGTTAACACATGTAAACACAGACATTCAATGCCAGATCAGATTTTAGACAATCACAGAAAAACATCTACAGATATATCTAGTCCTAGTGAGAAAAAAAATATAATCAATTCTATACCACAAGTAGGTTAAAACTGACTTGGTATTTGCTAATACTATTTATCACGGCTCTGATGGCGTTGGTAAAGGTGATAAAGCTACAAAGGAAAGTGGTTTGTCACATCTTCTGTCTGCGTTGGGATTGTAAATGAAGTGCCGAGTCATGTTTGGGAAGCCTGACCCCGAACAGCTGAAACAACTTTATCAACAGACAGATTGCTGGTGTAGAATATATCATATTAATATTATTTACAAAATCTCTGTACAATCAAATACACAAGGGTGAAAAGGTCTGTCCTGCCAGTCAAGCATTTCAGAAGACAGTTTAAAGGCTGGATGTGTTCACGCAACAGGATGTTTGACCGGATTAAGAACCTCTGAGGAAACCCTGAAATGTTTAGCAAATTGGAGTGGAAAAACTCTGGACATGCAAAAGTCACAAGGAACATTATGTCACTGTTACTAATAGGCAACATGAGGTTTGACAGCAATTGGGTATTTAGAGTTTTATACCAAGATGAGAACTCTTTTTAATGAGATGAGGGTTGTTAAGCATGATTGGGTCACACGGAGCACACTGTGGAAACATGCTTGTTATGCTCATTTTGGTGCATAATTTGGCCTAAAACATCCTGTTGCGAGCATCCACCTTAAATAGTGTTAACAACTAAATCAGCAGGACAAACATCAGGAGGAGAAACTCTCTCCGTCAAGATTCAAACAGGATTTCTAAGAGGGGAAATCTAACAGGGTTGCATATTTTTTAAGAACTTTTACAAACAAGTCAAATCAACTCTTGTAGCTTTAGAGAAGAGGTGAGGGTGTTGAAAGGGACAAAGAGATCCATGGGTGAGATACTGCATAGCCTGTTGGTTAGATTTCACTACAGATGACATAACATTTGCCGTTCAGTGGGCACTTTCAGCCAAAGCTCCTTACAGTAGCGAGTAATACATGAGTACAGATGGTCCCAGTGGGAAATGAACTCCAAACAAAGTGTTAGTGAGATTCAAATCCCAAACTCTAAAATCACAGCTCAGACTGTTATCAAAGCAGACAAACAGCGATATTGTTGACATTGTTGAATCATGATAACAGAAAAATCATTACTTGAAAATTAATTTCCTTCAACGACTGAATTCACGCTTTAGACTGTGTCTGCGCTGTAATTAGAGAAAATGTGAAACACTTTTTAGAAGGACAAAAATGTCAACTACAATGCAAGATGTGATGCTGCTTTGAATGGTGGCATTCACGAGTGTTGTTGCTGGAAACATAAACACAGTTCATGTGAAGAATCTTAATTCCAGCTAGTCTTATTCTTTCGGTTTTTGGAGTCAAGAACACTGAAAATGCAGCAGTAAATATTAGTACAATAGTTATATCCAAAAAATACTACAAGTATATGAACTCATGCTATTCACATGACGGTCTGTATCTCTGGCTTAGAAACTCAAAATAGTTGAGTATGAAAATTATATCTTGTAATTACACGGTCACTGGAAATATACAGGTACAATTTAAACAATCTTTTAAACACATGTCATCTATATTGTGCAGACCAATGCATCATCTTAAAAATGTCCTCATGGATGTCTTCAAATATCCTTTTCCAAGTAAATGCAGCACTGACACCAGGACTGTACCACATGATGAACAGCAGATTTTAAAATGCACCTTCTACTTGGGTGTTCATCTGTTTTGAGGTAAAAGGTTCTGCAGGACAGTGATGCCATGTGTTTAAAAAGGTACAGCTAGCAGTCAGATCACTTTCATAAGTGCTGCAAATCACGTTATGTCTTTAGCCTGATAGGGGATGACAGCGTGGATTTACATTTCTAGGAACAATCACACTGGTTCTTTTGTGCCAACCAAAAACAATCAAACCATTAAAAGAAATTCAGGACTTACAAATCACGTGAGAGAAATTAACATTATTACTTACTACTGTCCACAAAAAAAAAGCAGGATAAAAATAATAAAAAGGCATACCTTCTAAAAATAAATGTTCCCAAACCAAACCTTTTTGCCCCCAAAACATAATGAAAAGCAAGGTTAGAAAACTCCAGTTTTCCAAATTCCAGGACTCATTATTAATGATCTGTGATACCTAAAGAATGTTGTGGTTTTCCAAAAGATCATATATTGTTACCAAAACCGTTGCAGTGCTAGTCGAAGATTATGTTATTTCTGTACTAAGACAAATTCCTGACTAGCAGGTGAGTTGTGAATGCTGATGATTCAAACTGTGGATGTGGATGTTAACTGCACTGAATCTGTTACAGTACAATGGCAAAAACAAACACACACACACATACAGAAATCAATAGTATAACCCTGAACATTAAGATCCATCTGCACACACAATGTTACAAAAACACTGAGGTGAAGTTCAGCAGGTAAGAAACTGAAATTAAATCACAAACTGAAGGGCACGGACATGGTGTAACCAGGCAAAAACACAGTGAAGGCAACGGTTTTGTTGGTTTTCAGATTTAAAGAAGGGGTGGCACAAGATAACCATCACCAGCCTGATTTTAGAGCAGAGCGGCACCTGACAGGTCGAGGCCACTATTATCATCCAAACATGAGTTGGAACAAGGCAAAAACAAAAAGCACCCGCAAAGAACATATGCAGTGTCGTCACAGGTGAAGAACAAGCTGGGTCGAACACACTGGTGACTCAATGTTTTCAGAGGAAATTGGTTGCAAAACATTGCTACTCAAACAGTATTTCAACACAGTTTTACTCTCAACACTTGCATAAGTGTTTGCATTTGGATTATTGAAGCCAATAGGTAGTTAATGAAGCATGTTACTCTCACTGCATCCATAGTAGAGAAATAGTAGTGTTTAACTTTTAGTATGCATGGACTACAGAGGATGCAATCTGTAAAAATGTGATTATTCTGGTACCTGATGAGTTATGAACTGCCCACTGTTCATCTATTTTGATTCTGTTCAATCTTTAATTTGCAAACATAATTATTTCAAATTGTGCATATTCAATTTTTCAGCAAAACATTTTAAATGTTAGTGTATTGTGAGTTGTTGTGGATAAAAACATCAGTTTAAATAACAACTTCCTAAGAACTATGTAGCCTATAATCCAACTGAAATGCGTGTCTTTTCATAAATTAATGAAAAAAACTGCAATCACTTGATTTTGTCATTAAGATGTTCAGAATACTTGCATACCATTCAATTAGCTGATAAGGGTTTGCCCATTGTTATTATACTGTGGTGACATTTTGAGAACTCCAAGGTCCTGTCAAGGAAATCCTAACTAACACTTGTATATCTGGCTCAGAAACACAGATAACTCACAGACCCAAAAGTGTTGGTAGTGATGGTTTGGAGGTATTTTAACAACAAATAGTCTAGAGTACAAAAACTAAGAAATGGAGGTGAATTACACAATGAGTGATTGCAAAAAAGGAAAGGAGCACAGTTTCTCTGCTGGAGGGTGAAGGCATGTAGACAGTGGTGCTAAATCACTGTAAAGCAGTGAACAGTGGAAACTACAGTGTCCAGCTTTATAGCTCAGCTGCTTTGACAAACAGAGATGAAAGGCTGTAAAGGTCCAGGCTGGAAGGTGGGGGGAGGGTCATTAACATGACATTATAGGAAATTTTACATTTGTGGTACATGTTTCTCCAACAGCTATGATCTAATAATTCTATAATTCACTGTCAGTGAGAAAGCTCACTGCTGTCTTTGTCATGCATAATAAATTACAAGCGAACCTTGCCTGTAAGATGAGGTGTGCATGTAATTTACAGTTCCAACTTCCCCCAAATTATTGCAGATTAGAGATTCATTGAAAAAGTATCAGAAAGACGTTTTCTGCTCAGAGCATTATTACAGTCAATTCAGACAAGCAATAGGATTTTCCATCCTACAATCTCAGGCCTAATTTGAAAGTATTCAGTAAATACACAATGAAACAAAAAGTAGGGTCTTCTAGGGTGCATGCTAGTGTGGACTCAGATTAGGACAAACAGAACTTCATTGTTCTTAGAGTCATGCAAACAACTGTGTATCTGAGAAATAAATGAAGCCATTTCCTTGTCTAGAGCTTTTTTAAGGTCTTGCTTGTGTGCATGTTCCATACCCCAGGTTTAGGGGTTGGTTGAAATGATGCACAAAGTATCTGAAATGGTCTAAGGCGAGCAAAAAGTGATTATCAGGGTTGTAGCGGGAGAATGTTGGCCAACTTCTAAAACATATCTTGTAATGAATCTTCTACCCAGCAGCACTTACACAACACCTATCAATCACCTATTAGACAGTAAAAGCACGCTAATCTAAAGTAGTTGAACTGATTCCGCTGCTAGCAAATCTGCAGTAGTGTATTTTACATGCTACAAGCGCCTGTATCCCCATTGTCTACACTGTTCTTCCACATCTGCATGTATAGCAGGGGTGCCGAACTATTTTTATGTCACGATTCAAATGGAGCAAATTTGATCTCTAATCTTTAAAGCCGGCATTAGCTCAGCCCAAACGCATACACTGAAACATCCACACAAGGCAGCAGGGTGGCAGAGGAGCTAGGGGGTGAGGAAAAGTGTCCTTGAGCTAGACACTGAGAGACAGGGAAGGGCAAGAGAAAAAGAAAACTCAATTCCCTACAGATATATATTTAAAAAAAAATCACAAACTTAAATGGGTGAGCCAGACTAGATCCTGAACTGTAGTTGTAGTGATGCTAGTCAACAGAAATCAACAGCTGTAGGAAGACAATGTCTTGGTCCCATCATCTAACACTAAACTCAGCAGGTTAGGTATGCATGCGTGGCAAGATGGTGTTGTTAATGTTGTTTACATGTAGGCAGACGGTGGAGAAACAAACAAAAAGCAAAGGCCTTGTGCAGTGGAGCAACAGAAAGAAAGAATTAAAAAAGTTTTTCTGCTTCTCATCTGAGCTGAAGGAGGCAGGTGTCGTACAAATCTCAACAGGATTTGGCTTCAGTGCACTCCTTAGAAGACTATAGCATGGTGGGCAACTCTTTGTGCAACAGACAGGTGACAACAAACTGCCTCCCAACCCTTAGCTACTGCCACAACGGCTGTCCAGCTGCAGCTTGGAGCTAAGTGACGATGTGATTGGTGGTTTTACAGCCTCAGCGACAAACCAGACGTTAACATTACAGAAAGCTTCAGCTACTGCACCTGGACAGATAAAGGCAGGAGGTATTGGTTGTCAAATGATGTTTCTGTGGTCGCAGAAAATGAATTTTGAGTCTCTGGTGGTAAAAAAATGCCCAATAACTCATTCAAGAGTAACTTCATTCTTGTGCTGACATCCTATCTTAAAGAACTGTTGCACAAATAGTCGCCGGGGGCACCACAGCCTCCAGGACGTAATGCTACAGTAGCTATTCACACAAACACAGTAACAAAAAAAAAAAACACCAACGTACTCTGTGTCTCTGTGCTTCCTGACACAGGACTGATTACAGGAATCAACACAGGTGGTTACAGGAAACCATAAATTAAAAGATAACAATATTAAAACCTCTATGATAGGGGAACTCTGTTTGGGAAATTTAGGAGATGAATGTTAGAGGTTATCATTATTTACAAGTGTTAAATTATTAAAATGGCTTTTCTCAGTTTCTGCGCCTCTCTCTCTCTTAGTGTTCCTTTACGGCCTCTGTGAACGGGACCTTTCAGCAGGCTCAAAAGTAGATGGCGTCACAGCATCGAGAGTTGATGACATCACAGCGTTCAGGGGTGGATGACATCATCTTGTCAAGGGTCGATGATGTCACGACAGAAATTCCTTTAGGGGTCCTCTGTTGTCTTGAGCAGCTCCATCAGCGCCCCAACAGCTCCAAAATAACCCTGGTGCAAAGACAAATACACACATACATACACTTCTTACACACACTCTCGTGGGTTTTACTGAGAGTTTTTATGTGCTACCTTTGATGATATTTCATTTTGATTCATTTTGTTTAGTCCAACACTAAGATCAGGCTTTAGAAACAGGAGGTTTGACTTCTTTCAGGTCCATACCTTGGTTAAATTCATCTTATGGTGTTTTAGTCGAGTGCTCACCTCGTGTTCCAAGAAGAGGGCTCGTAATTGTCCTTTAGACCAGAAGTCCATGGCATAGGCTAGCAGTTTTGTGGACACTGTGTTGATGCGAAGGAAGTTTCCAACAAACACCACACGCTCAATTTTCTGATATAAAGACAGACGTAAAAAAAGAAAATAAAAATTTTACAATAGCATATATCCTCATTTGAAAATATGAAAGGCCGGGGTGCCTTGGTGGCTGACCATTCATCCATCTGGGGAACCTTGTTGCATGTCATTCCCCATTTCTCTCTCCCCTCATTTCCCATCATGTCTCTACTATCAACTCTAAAGAAGGAATAAAATGCCCCACAAAATAATAATAAAAGAAAACGAGAATGGCCAAATGTTGCTACATACATTTCAATACACCAATGGAACAACAACAATGGTCCCCCCTGCTCTTTCTATGAAACAGAATCTCTTTATAAAACTTTTTAGGAATGTTTTAATCTTTACTTAAGCACATTAATAATAATAATAATAATAATAGTAATCCATGTATTAATGTTTTGAATAAACAGATGTCACAGATGAATACATTTTTATGAGAAATATCAATTGTGGGCAATTATCTCTTCTAAACCACATGGTGGTGCTGGAGAGCTGACAAACTCCTTACCAGTAAATCTCTTGCTCTACTAAACAAAATACCATTTGGTCTTTCTTACTGGTGAGGTCAGGAGCGGCTACCAACCACATGCTGAATAAATTTGGTATTATGCCATGAACTGAAAAGGGTTCACAACTGCAATGAAGCTAGACCTGCTAAACCTCTTCTTGTGGGTCATGGAAATAAAACACTGTAAAATGAGAAAGACAGTAACAGTGGTAGCTTCCAATTATCAGGTAATTCCCTGATAAGATGGAATTCCCTTCCTGTCCACAGCCAGAGGATAACACTAGTCGAAAATACTTTTTATTATGTATTTTGTATGGATGGATGAAACTACTCCGAAACTCCAAAGGGCCAAATATATCTAAGTTTCATCAGTTTGGCTTTCAGAGGACAATTTACAAGGCTATATTTTATCCCTAAGACCTTTTAAGGGAAATTCAATACAGAAATATCAGAATTAGCCCTCAACCCTGTGGTTGTTGGACATGTGTGTGCGTCTTCGCTGCAGCTCTGTGTGCAGTGATAGCCCTGTACAATGCTGCTTGATCGCCATGCCACAAGGCAACACTGTAAAGAAGCTCACAGCACACAGAAAGACTCCAGGCTGATCTTTCACTTCGGAAAATAACAAGTTTCAGTTTGGCTGCTGCCACTGAAACACTTCAAATCCAGCTTTAGCAGTTACTCCATTTTTTTCATTTATGCCATCAGGTTCAACAGTTTTTGGGTGTTTAAAGTATTTTTATGATATACTTGCTAATTTTACTATAGCGCCAATTTGCACCCACAATCCCAAAATTGCCAGGAAGCTCACAGTTGATTATTTGAAACTGTGAACGCTATTCACAGTTGAGATTCAAAACATACCAAATGAACTACAAGGAAATTTGTGGATTTTGGATGCTGGAACAAAATCAGTGTATATCAGTGAGTGTAATAATGTTTAAAACATAACTTGTTGCAGGTGCATCTGTGTGTTTTTAACCATGCAGGAATTTGGTTCACTTTATGTTGTTAGTCATCCCAAGTGGCTAGAAAAGCTCTAGATTAGTCGTCTGTGTTACTGACAGAAGGGGTGTCTACTATAAATCCCATATCATTAGTTAATTTCAACATGTGCTACTGGTGAGAGTAACTATAATCTCCCATGTGTTTGTGTATAAGTAGTACATAAACCACACATGCCTGGTGTGGATAGTACACTGCTCAAAAAAATAAAAGGGAACACTTAAACAACACAATGTAACTCCAAGTCAATCACACTCCTGTGAAATCAAACTGTCCACTTAGGAAGCAACACTGATTGACAATCAATTCCACATGCTGTTGTGCAAATGGAAGGGACAACAGGTGGAAATTATAGGCAATTAGCAAGACACCCCCAATAAAGGAGTGGTTCTGTAGGTGGTGACTACAGACCACTTCTCAGTTCCTATGCTTCCTGGCTGATGTTTTGATCACTTTTGAATGCTGGCGGTGCTTTCACTCTAGTGGTAGCATGAGACGGAGTCTACAACCCACACAAGTGGCTCAGGTAGTGCAGCTCATCCAGGATGGCACATCAATGCGAACTGTGGCAAGAAGGTTTGCTGTGTCTGTCAGCGTAGTGTCCAGAACGTGGAGGCGCTACCAGGAGACGTGGAGGAGGCCGTAGGAGGGCAACAACCCAGCAGCAGGACCGCTACCTCCGCCTTTGTGCAAGGAGGAGCAGGAGGAGCACTGCCAGAGCCCTGCAAAATGACCTCTAGCAGGCCACAAATGTGCATGTGTCTGCTCAAACGGTCAGAAACAGACTCTATGAGGGTGGTATGAGGGCCCAACGTCCACAGGTGGACTTACAGCCCAACACCGTGCAGGACGTATGGCATTTGCCAGAGAACACCAAGATTGGGCAAATTCGCCACTGGCTCCCTGTGCTCTTCACAGATGAAAGCAGGTTCACACTGAGCACATGTGACAGACGTGACAGAGTCTGGAGACGCCGTGGAGAACGTTCTGCTGCCTGCAACATCCTCCAGCATGACCGGTTTGGCGGTGGGTCAGTAATGGTGTGGCATTTCTTTGGGGGGCCGCACAGCCCTCCATGTGCTCGCCAGAGGTAGCCTGACTGCCATTAGGTACCCAGATGAGAACCTCAGACCCCTTGTGAGACCATATGCTGGTGCGGTTGGCCCTGGGTTCCTCCTAATGCAAGACAATGCTAGACCTCATGTGGCTGGAGTGTGTCAGCAGTTCCTGCAAGAGGAAGGCATTGATGCTATGGACCGGCCCGCCCGTTCCCCAGACCTGAATCCAATTGAGCACATCTGGGACATGATGTCTCGCTCCATCCACCAACGCCACGTTGCACCACAGACTGTCCAGGAGTTGGCATCAGGAGCATGCCCAGGCGTTGTAGGGAGGTCATACAGGCACGTGGAGGCCACACACACTACTGAGCCTCGTTCTGACTTGTTTTAAGGACATTACATCAAAGTTGGATCGGCCTGTAGTGTGGTTTTCCACTTTGACTCCAAATCCAGACCTCCATGGGTTGATAAATTTGATTTCCATTGATAATTTTTGTGTGATTTTGTTGTCAGCACATTCAACTATGTAAAGAAAGGAGTATTTAATGAGATTATTTCATTCATTCAGATCTAGAATGTGTTATTTTAGTGTTCCCTTTATTTTTTTGAGCAGTGTTTGTTGGATTCTAGTGAGCAGGGGGTGTGTGTGTGTGTGTGTGTGTGTGTGTGTGTGTGTGTGTTAATGTGTACCTCGTTGACGGCACACATCCGTGCTATGGATCCTATGTTATTAGTGATGGTGACCAGTGTGGCTCTGGCCAGGTCTTCCTTACTTATGCTGTCTCGCTTCTCTTTGCTCATCATGTGACCAAAACTGTAAAACAGACCATATGAAAAACATCATATGAAGAACCACATGTGTCATTTTACATGTAAACAGTTTTTCTTTCCATAGTGTGATCCCTTAAAAAATTTAATGCAACAGAGAAAACCAAAACAATTACAGAACACGACTCTCTGTAAATGTCACAATAACCTTCAGATGAACAGTAAACAAGAATTGTTTGTCAATGTGTGTTTGAGCGAGTATTACTCATGTTGTGGGGACATAAATCTCTTTACACAGTCACATTGTAGAGACAGTTAAAGGTTAGGGGTAGGCAAGTAGTTGTGTGTGTGTGTGTGTGTGTGTGTGTGTGTGTGTGTGTGTGTGTGTGTGTGTGTGTGTGTGTGTGTGTGTGTGTGTGTGTGTGTGTGTGTGTGTGTGTGTGTGTGTGTGTGTGTGTGTGTGTGTGTGTAAGAATGTGTTTTGTTTTAATAAATGGCAGAACAGAACACCATAACAAGAAACTGTGATTATAATCTGTGATAAAATCTGTTTTTCACTTTGCTTTATGAATCAACCTTTGACCACAGAGCTGCAGGTTTACTGTATACATGATAAACCCAGATTAGCAAGTAAAGGTCTGCGTGTCCGAGCGAGGTAGTTTGAGTGTGTTTGCTTACCAGTCAGCTATTATTTGCTGGCACGTGTCTTTTGTATTTCTGTTATAACTATGTGTGTTTGTGCAGCCATACGTTCTTATGAAACGGTACTGCGTCCACGTACAAATTAAGCCCCGTCAAAGTAATTTTGGATAACTCATGTTCACCCCCATTGTGCTGTGCGAGCAATTTCCTAATTAACAAATAAATCAGTGTTTTAAGCTGATTCAGTAAGTTAAGCTTTTGATGAAGAAAATGGATCTGTTAACATTTACTCCACACTCAGCTCCCATAACATCTCCTGTAACAGCTACATGAATTACAAGACTCACATTTTAGTGTCTTCGATCATCAGATTTCCATACGGTCAGAGAAGAAAAAAAAAAGATGTGCATCTTTGTTTTGTGATATAATCCTAATGCACTGCAGAGCATCTCTCCTGATTGCCTCCTGACACCAGCATCAGCAGATGTCGCGACCATAGTAGATGGTAGTGGAGGAAGCGGTGCCAGCGTCTGGTTCAAAAGCAATTTAGCCGACTTCATTAGCTTACAGCACTGAAGCACCAGTGCCGTGAACAGAAACAAGTCACTCTTCCCTCAGTTCCCATCACACCTCTATTTACACGCAATTTTGTGAGAGAGTAGATTTGCAAAGGTTTATAACCTGCCGAATCATAATCCCGCATTGCTTTGTGTTCACATCTTAAAAAAAGTGCAATGATTCAACAGCACCACTTTGTGGTTAGACTCGACTGGCTATTCGAGTCATCAATGATGATGGGGCGGCTCTGATTTACTTTCAAACACCTGTGATTCAAGAGGGTTTATGGAATAAGCTATTGACAAGGACACTGATTTAAACAATAAGCAGGTTGGCTGGATGCTTTGTCTCTAGAAAGGATTTGTATTGCTCCATACTTATAGCTCTTAATGGTGCACAAAGAGTTCATTCTTCATCATCCCTTACGACAATCACAACCTTTTTGTTAATGGCCGTTGATGCATTTAGCATTCAGAGGATTAAATGTCTCGATGAAGTGAAGTGTGGAAGACTCTGTGGACCTTCAGGTGACAAAACCCTCGTCACACTCACCTGGATGCGACAGCGGAGCCCTGTAGGCCAAAGCGCTCGTAGTCTCCTCCGTAGATATCTTTCACCAGTTTGTCCACGTTGGTGGAGTCGCCCTTGCTGGCCATTTCCAACGCCTCCTCAAACGTCTCGCAGCCCGTCAGCAGACAGCAAAGGCCCAGGAAGGTACCACCTCCCAGACTGAAATTAAGAGAGAAAGAGGATAAAGCAGGAGAAGGAAGTTAAAATAAGAGAATGGGAAAGAGGTATGAGGTGTGAAAGGAAAGGTTAAGTTAAAAGATGGGAATTAAGAAGAAGAAAAGTGGAAGGAGTGACATGGCAGTAAGAGAGGTGAGGAAAGAACAAGCAGTATTGAAGTTGCAATATTTTTCTGTGTGAAATTAATATGCAATATATATATTTTTTTACACCATTCAACAGTCACAGGAGTTCTGCTTGGGCCACGCACAGCAGACCTCTGAACAAGTTTTAATGTCTGTATCATCAGTTTTATAAGCAGCCAGCAGCATAAATACCATCCGCATTGGCTTCAACTTTAAAATGTGATGCAAATACACTAGAAAATATACATCTGGGTGGATGAATAAGGAAAAAGAAATACATGAAATTCAACACATCAATATGGGACAGTTTTTATGGAAACAAATCTTATTTTCCCAGTATTAACAGGTTTACCATGTGCTTTAAAAAGCAGAAATACAGCGAGGTAGGAGCTAAATGTTTAGTAAAAGAACTAAAAAGATAGGAGAAGGAAATAAACAAGATGAAAGGTTTTTACACGAAAATTGTAAAAGTGAGTCTAAAGATTAAAAACCCACACATCAGACCACACACACACACTTAACACCTGACACACCCACTCCCTTGACTTGACCTCACTACTCACTCCCACAACATCTAAGTTTGGCTTGCTCATGTTTTCCTCTTCCTGGAGCAGAGTGAAACATTAAAAGACACACACACACACGCACGCACACACAAACTCTAGTGTCATGGTGAGCAGCAGCAATGAGACGCACTTGCCATTTCCAGAATAAGGAAGTGACAAATGACCAGTGGTGTACTATGATAGTACTTACATTCATGAACACAGACAGACAGACAGACAGACTAAACTGTGATTGACTCTATTAGCTTAATGGGTGAACTAAGTTGTAACTGCTTATGAGGAGGCTTGTTCAGTTGTTAAATAAAATGTAAAAAATGATCACATCAACATGCCCTCGCCGTATCTGGGCAGGACCTTTTATTTTACATCTAATCTCAGCAGTTCATTATCTAATCAAAATCTAGTCCTACAGTTACACAAGTACTGAGCTGGACAACAACAACAATAGCTGGAATTCAAACAACTGATCCTGGCCTATCTGGCAGATCTACTGAAGCTATAAAAAGTATTCAGCCACTTTTACCATATTCATTCAGGCAAAAACAAACCTTATTAGTAGTAGTGTTTGTGGTGGACTTTCTCACAGTATTGTAACAAACTAGTTTAGTCTCAATTTGGAGTTCAAAATATGATACTAACTAAAACAAACTAAATGCACTATTAGATTCTGTTCACCGGATTATTCTTTTCTCCTCACCTGGTCCCAGTCACCCGTTTGTAGTTGTTCTCAGAGTACACGGCCAGTATGGAGACCCCGGAGCCGATGTTGACCAGCAGCATGGGGAAAGGGTTTTCCAGGGTGCAGGGTTTCTTCAAGCAGCTCTGAGTGTCTGATGGGTTCTGGAAGTAGTAGCACTCTGGGTGTCCATTGAAGCTCACTCGATCAACGTACAGCAAGCCGTGGATCAGGCAGTCCAGCTCGTCAAGCTTCAGCAGCTCCAGGTCGGCCATCTGAAGCACAAATGTCGGAGGGGTTAAAATACTGAGGTTTTTTAACTGATCAAGATGATTTAAAATAAAAGATTATCACATTTCTTTGAAGCACTGATTTATCAGTTTTATGAAGCTAAAATTATTTTCAAAGCACTTAAAGGCTGAAGTCTGCGTAAGGTTTTGGTTTAGCTCAGTCCATGCTGCAGTGCCCAGGGAGAGTTCATTGATCCTACTGCACTGCAGAAAGGGTCAATGAACTCAGGTAAACACTGAGATAGACATCAAATGCAGGAACTTCAAGGATTTTAGAATCACCAGAAAAATGCAGAAGTGTATGGATAGCGTAAATCAACTGCAAAGACATCACGATAGATGACTTTAATTCTATATACTGCAAATGTGAGAGAAGTGTTTTCATGGCCTAGTTAGCATGATCAGTATCTGGGGCTGAAACTAACAATTTTTTTATTGATTCACTTGCCAATTAATTGTTTGGTTAATAGAAAACAGTGAAAAATGTCTGTTGCACTTTTCTGAAGCACAAGGTGATACACATTTTGTCTGACAACAATCCAAAACTTCCAGATTAATTTTCTGTCGATCGAGCTTTAAAGTAACTTAAAGTGAGACAGTTACTAATGTTGAAATATTTGACTTAACACTAATCAGCAGTTGTCTCTGTCCAAACACTCACCGTCCTGAAGTCATTCTCGAACTTGTACGCGCCGCCACCGGTGGCGCAGAGTGTTGTGTGCAGGCTGGAGAAGTTCTTGTCGCGACCCATCTGTATGAAACGGGGCATACCCTGTGTCGGGAAGCGGATGAAGTGGAGGTTCCCTGTCCTGCCACACATGGTCAGGTTCCTCAGCTCCAGGTGGACGTCACGGACGCCTGTTTTACCTGAGTGAGGGAGGAACGAGTTTTACAATCAAGGATTCTGGACTAACTCTTGTCGATTTAGGAATTGCAAAACACACTCTACTAAAAGCTGTGGTTTAACTTTATCCAAGTACTTTTTTGAACTAAACAAAACATTCTTTGTGGTGTGTTGATGTTTCAGAACATTAAAAGGAGAAAATCTGGTTTCTACAACAGCCGAACCTGAAGTCAAGAACAAATTACTGAACATATTATGTAAACGATTTTGTAAAACAATCTAATAGCGATTTTTTTAACCAATTTTGCGATTTAATTTGCGATTCATTTTTAAGCTCTTCACCTTCTGTATTATTCAAAAAAGACAAGCAGTCAGTGTATGACCAACACAATATTAGATAGATTAAACATACACTGTTCTTTCTTGTAGGTCAGGCTTGTGTTATGAAGAAATTTATGAATTGCATAAATTATTATTATGAGCAATGTTGGAAAAGACATACCAAATTATAACAATATGAGAAAGATAATTTGAGAGTCAAGTCAGATAATATCATCAGGTAGGCCTACCTACAGAAAAACAGTTCAACACTGTAAATGCTCAATACAAAACCTACAGTTCAATCACCAATTAATGAGTCCTTATCTCAGTTCAATTCTCCTAGGAGTCCATCTCTCATTAAAAACCTCTAAAAATACTCAGTTTGAGGTTCAGTTCAAAAGTTGGCCAACAAAAATAAAACCAAGTGACGCCTCTCGTGTTTAATAGACAAGCTTAGTAATTCTCCGACAACAGCGGAGTTCCCCTCCCCGCAGCCTCCGAACTCGGGACAGACTGGGCCTCTTTCGGACTTGTGCGTTTGGTTTGAAAAGCCTTTTCACAGATATTTCCTGAGCTGACTGGTGGCTATGTGTGTGACATAGACACCGATCGCCACAATAAGCTTACTTTACTAGAAGTGTCTTTCTGTTGTGCATTTTTCCTGTCCGCCAAAGTGGCGGATGGCCCGACGATTTCACCCACCACCACCACCACGTTACCCGCAGGTGCTACTTTCATTCCCTGTGTGACACTAAATTTCTGTAGTGTCAGCTTCTGTCAAGCTTAAGGCAATACAACAACAAGTCAAGGTACAGCGTAACGTGCAAAGTTGATGCTTCGTCTTCAGACTGGTTTACTCACGCCTGTCATGTGACCAGAGTGTAATCGCAGCCTTTGCGATTAAAAAATCTTGTTTTATCATATCGCGATATCGCAAATGCAATTAATCGTCCAGCACTAATTATTATGCAATAAATTATCTTCTTGTAAAGTGTCCTTTACCTTTGTCTTAGATACACACACGCACACACACACAAGTTAACAGATGTAAGTATGTGGGTGTCACCACCGTGTGTGTGGGTAGACATACCATAAGCCACGTTTGAGGTGAGGTAGCGGCGGATGGACTTGAGGTTTTCCACTTCCTCCTGTTCTTCCTCTGCAGTTATATCAACTGGCTCAAAATACACCAACTTCACCAAGGTGCCACCGATGTCCATGCCAAACCAGGGGAAGGCTGGAGAGGAAAAGACTGGAATTAATGTCTTCATGTTTCAAAAGAAAACATGATACACTTCAAACATGACAAACTCCAGGATCTGACAGACACCAATAATCACTATCTTTAAAGTCCAGTAGACTTACATGTAGGGCTGGGCGATATGGCCAAAAATATTATCACGATAAAAACATTTCATATCATTCGATATCGATAATTATCACGATAAATGTCAAATCATTATTTCTTTCAAGTTTAAAGGCTGATTTTTGCTCCTGACTGAAAATTGAAGAAACCAGATGGTTAATTATGTGGTTAAACATTTCTTTATGGTCAGAATGTGACAAACACTTGACGCCAAACAGTGGATCACAGAACTATTATAGTAAAAAAAAAATTACAAATATGATTTTTTTTCAGTCCCTTTTCCTCAACAAAATAAACATTTTAATAGAAAAATTACGTGCTAATTTGTCCGTGATTCTAATGAATTAAACCATTTTTTTTACAATCTATTGAACATTTATTTTATTGAGAAAAATTATATCGCGATAATTATCATTATTGTTTTATTGCCCAGCCCTACCTACATGCATGTGCTGCATGTATTAATGGGATGGATAACTGTACTGCAAGAGAAGAAACAGTCTTGTATGGGTGGTTAGTTGGACAGAACATTGAGTTCAGCAAACAAAACAAAAATCTTACAGCACAACCAGCTAGAAAAAAACAAAACCACCACCACAGCTCGGCAGGAGCCACGGTCACCATGGAGACAGACCCCCCCCCCCGTCCCATCATCTCTTCTTCTTCTTCTCATCAGCCTATTTTCTACTTCACATAGTTTTTTCTTTCCATCTATCAGTCTGTCATGTTCTCATACACACTATTTATCCATCTCTACCTCTCTGTCTACAGGGTGCATCACTTTCTCCCTGGAATTTTTCTACCTTCAGTTTCCTGTTTTCTTTTCCTTTCTCATTCTCTCCCGCTCCTCTTCCAGTCTTTTTTGCTAGCTTCTTGTCTCTGTCAAAATTCAAGGAAGATTTACTGGCAACGGATGGATGAGAACTGAAACTGCAAGACGTTTTTTAATGCACCGCAAAGCAGCTACTACATTTCACTTGGAGGTACAATCAGCCTTTCTCAGTTTTTTATTTCAATTCAACTGGCTTTATTTGCGTGACAGTTAGAGCTGAAACGATGTGTTGATAAATCCACGTTAATTAATTCGCAACTATCTCTAATCGAATAGTTTCAGTAATTTTTCAAGCAAAAAAAGACAAAACATTCACTATGTCCCGCTCATCCATTGTATTGATTTGCTGTTTCAAATCATTGTAAAATGCATATCTTTGGGTTTTGGACAGTTAGTTAGACAAAACAAGCTATTTGAAGACATCATCTTAGCCTCTGAGAAATTGTGATTGGTTTGTTTCTACTTCTTTTTTTGTACAATAAACAATTAATCAAGAATATAATCTGCAGATTCACACTCTTAGTTGCAGCCTTAACAATTATATAATCATAGGAAATTGAACATGATTGGAATTGAGCAATTTGAGTTGCCAGAATACTGGAAAAACAAAATAAATGCTGTAATTACAGGATGGTGTGAAGTTGGCTTTTTATGAAAATCTGCGATTTTGTTTGGCTTATTTGTCGATCAACAAAACCACACTAGATCTCAAAGCCAAAGTGAGATCACTTGTTTCCCCAAGTAGTCACAAATGTTAAAATACACAAAACATGGAACCTAGAATTTAACAATTAAATCTTAAAATTAGATGACAGCAGTACAAACAAAACCAAAACAAATCCCACATCAAATGCATTTTCTTTTGGCAGAAGGATCTTCTCTATTCTAGCTGGGCATATTGTTGCTTTCTTTAGAAGCCACTAATATTTGCATTGGCTGTTCACAATCTGGTTTAACACAGAAGGAAGGACATGTTTGAAGACTGTGTGCTCCTCACTCCCAAATGATCATGGTGAGACAATGAGGTTACTGAGGGTCAAACCAGAGAGGGTCTCTACATGTTACACAATACAGGGGTGAGAGAAGAACAATGAGGAACAACAGTGTCATCTTGACCAATCAGTGTGTCCACATTTTGAAACACTGAAAACCTTGTGCAACACGTGTTCACTGATACATATGTTGTTGTGGAAGCAGCAGCGTTCAACAAAAGAATATGTTGAATCCAAATATGCAGTGCATGATAATGGGCTAGACCACTGGGCCACTAAGACACTGCAAATCATGGTACTTCACATAAACATCCTTAATCTTTAACTTCTCGACTGATTGTATGAGATATTTAAAAGATTAGGATACACAATATGATCCAAAGTTTTAATCAAAATAATGATAAATGTAAAGATGAGTATTTACTTGATACATCAATGATATTTCATTTCTTGTGCTGGCTAACGTTTTATATGTTTGTCTGTAATAATCACAGAGCAAGCAGTTCAAGATTTTGGACTTTTGGACTAGACTTTCTCTCATTGAATGTCTGGTTAGATGCCGTTGATGATGTCTAACTAATTTAGTTTAATTAAATGGCAATAAGATTTTGTACGTGTAACGCGAGCAATTGTTAGCGAGAGATTCAAAATGTCGGTGAGTTTTTTTTTTTATCCAGCCCTATACAAAAACAGAACGAACATCAACATGTTCAAACATGTCCATCTGTGTGTTTGGATGTTCAATGGTCTGTCAAGACTAGACATCTAAACTCAGGGAGAAAGATAAAGGTGTCTCCAGATAAAAGTGCAGGTTAAGGGGTCAAGTTTCTCTACTCCATCAGCTATCTCTGCAGGTACATTTGGGTCTTTAACTAACAGTTATTTTGAAAATATTGAAAAATGCCCATGAGTTTTTTAAAGCCCAATGTGACATCTTCAAATGTCTTGTTTTATCTGACAAACGACCCAAAACACAAAATTATTACGTTTACGGTCACATAAGACAAAGAAAAGCAGCAAATCCAAGTATGAAGCTGCTGGATGTTTGGCACTGATGAAAATGATTAAATGAGTATCAAAATAGAATTAATTGTCTGGTGATTGACTAATCAATTCGAACAGATAGGCAACACTCTCTGGCTAAACACTAGTGAAAACTTAACTTTAGGATTTACCAACATACCTGCGCTGTGGGCCCTAAAGGTCTGCTTGTGACAGGTAACCTCTTGACCTGTCCTTGTCCTCTCTGTGCCTTCAGCATTGTCCAGGCGTGACGATAAGGGAATATGACTATTTCACAACAGACTGTTGAAGGGAACAGGATGATTGTTTCTGGCTTATTGAGGCAAAGTCCACTTTCAGATCAGAGCCACCAAATTTGATCTTAGGATTTCAACTCATGGGTGAACTACATCTAATCATGTAGTGAATGCTTTTGTTACATTCTCACAATGTAATAATGTAAAGTGTATGCATACTTGACTGTATCTGCTCTCCAAATAGAGTTAGCATTAGAAATCTGTCCATTTTACTTAAGACAGTGGTAGCATGTAAGAGCAGCAAGTTACAACCTTTAAGTGCTTGACTGAACTTGAACAACCCTCAATCTACTGCTTATTGTAAATCATTTCATCATGCGTGATATGATACTGGCTGTATTAAAAGACTAGCCCTATATTGGACTGCAGTCAGTTAAGAATGACACCAATTTATCATAGATAGTTTTTATATGTAAATGCAGTTCACAGGAATTTTTAAATATTTTTTCACTCCATCATGGCATTGTGGGAGTGGGACCCTTTATTACATATATGTTCAAGTGTTCCTGGTATTTGGTGAAAGACTTTTGTGCATTTTGTCAATGACGCCTCCAGTACTCGGTAACTGAAAGCAGCTGTATGACTGCTAACACCACCACTGCTGTTACTGTAACCTGCCGGTAAGGCAACTATTAGTAAGTGGTCAGTGTGTTTACTTTCTGCAGGAGTCACCTATCACCTCCTTTATTGTTTGATGTATCGTTGCCGTCCCCTCTCACCTACTGACCTGCTCTGATGTCTGTAAACATCAACTGAGAAGCATAGATTTTGCGGTGCCCACTTGTGACATTTGATACATATGTCGAACCAACTACTGGCTAGACTAAACTAAGGTGGGATTGTGAAATGCTGGAAAGAGAAATATGATCTCCAATCACAGATATGACGAAAGGTATCACTGCAAAAGTAACCCTGTTAGAGGCCAGCAAAGGTACATGTTGGTGTCTGACAATCACATTTTCCTCCACAGCCTCAGCCAAAAACACACTCATAACCAGCGCGAGATGATCTAAATCAAATAAAATCATCAAAATTCACAGAATTACAAATCATGGCTTGAAATCAATACCATAAATATAATGATATTGAGCTGATCTGAGACCCTATTTTGTGTTAATGCAAATGCTGTGACCTCAAATTTAACCATCAAATATATGTACGTACCAGGTAATTGTGCATTTTCTGTGTTTCCTTTCCTAGAATTGAATGTCATCACAGTGGAAACTCCTCACATTGTATTAACTGTAGGCCATGAGACACTAAAACTCTACACTGAAACCAATACTAGTAAGAAAGATATCTATTCAGTTGGGGAGAAAGATATGTAACGTTATTACACACTCAAAGAAAATAAGGTTTGGGGTAGACTGCTGTGTGGAGCAAAACACCTGAAACAGGTTTTACAGAGTTACAAAGAATGAAAGCAGAATGTAACCTGCGACCTGGATCCTGTAGAACGACAATCACTCTTAACATCTGAGCTTGTGTTTGAATGACGTCTTCTGAACCTACAAAGCAATTTGGTTTTGTCTACTTGACATTTGTTGACTGCATTTCTGCCGGGAACATTCCCCTGACAACAAAATTGATAAATGATGCTTTGCTATCACCTGGCTGTCAGTGATGTCAAGAACGGCTGCACGGACTGGAAAGACAGACAGAAAACAATGTACTTGCCTACATTCTTCCTTACATTTATTCACCGAAGCCCTGTGGTTAAATGTACACATAAATCATAAATTCTACAAAAACCCATGCAACTATAATGACGTGGCCCCTTCAGCAACCCCTGTTAAATGCATTTAACTTCCCCACAGCCATCAGGTGGTAAAGCATTGCTGGGCGATGCTAAAAAACTTGTTGCCTCAATAAATGTGTAAATTCAAAACAAAACCCTCTTCCTGTGTCCTGTCCTATAGTTCTCAAAGGAGCCCACTTATCCAGGGTTTCTATTTAAAAAGCTCACACAAACACGTGATGCAGACACACTGCGTCCAGCCAAAGGTCAGTGTGACAAGGTGCAGGCTCCAGAGGGGCGGGTGTGTGGGTAAGGAGTGATTTGTGTCCATGTAGGTGAAAAGTCTCTAGCCTCTAACTTGCACTCCCCACATGGGAATGTACAGTCTGTGTGTGTGTGTACAGTTTGACTTGAATTACAATGTCTAGAAGTCCTCATAAATGTATATCTTCTTACACCATGCTTACTGTTCAGATTTCCAACACGACCTCTGGGATTATCTGCAGCAACCATTTCTATTAAATTTCCTGTTGCTTAACCTTTAATCTCAGGTTTCACAGGGAAGCTTGTTTGTGTGCGCGCGCATATGTGTATGTGTTTGTTTGTTTAAAAGGGACAGTGCACATTAATAAACATAAGGACAACAATGTCCAAAATATAAATTAGCCAGATTTAGCCGTACAGACTAATTTTCATCTGGAGTCCCTGGCAGGTTGATGTTATCAGAACGAAACATTAAAATATGGCATACAGACAACATTAAAAAACATACACATAGAATCATAAGAAGACAACACAGAAGCATAGATAAAACATTAAAGCACGAATTACATAAGCACAGACAAATCAGACAAGCACAAATAATATGACATCAGCGTGTGAGTACAACAAAGCAAATTACATATACAACATATTTGATTTTTTTTTTCCAGTTTTATAGCTTTTGAAAAGGTGGTGAGAGAAGAAATGTTTCTTAGTTTGGTGGGTATCGTGTTCCAGGTACGTGCTGTTCGGTAGGAAGAGGCTGACTGTCCAAAGGAACTTTTCCTATATGGTATTTTACAGTTACCTCTGGAAGTAGCTCTGCTAGATGAGTTAAGATTTTGTTTAGCAAATTCATTAAGTGAAGGGGGGGGGGGGCTAAACCATGGAACATTTTATACACAAGCAACATATCAGCAAATTTGACCATATTTTCCCAGTTTAAAAAAAAAAACATGCTTCTTTAAAATATTACAATGATGATATGAATTTGACTTATTATCCATTGTTTTTCAAAGCCCGTTTATAAACTGTTTCTACTGACTGTAATATGGTCCTTACTGTCTGTGTCCAGCTGGTAGTAGTTCATATGTGAGAGTATCATGGCATTGATGTCCAACTTTGAGGCCTCTGTAGTTAAATTATTCTTAATGTAATTTTAGATAATTCTGTTTACAACTTTTTTTAACTTGTGATTTAAATGTCCGTTGTGTGTCTAATATAATGCCTAAATATTTAAACTCATTCACAACTGCTACAGTAACCTCGGGGACTGGATCTCTAATTTGCAGATTTCGAGAAGAACATGCATCCAGTTTTGCTGGTATTGAGATGTAAAAAACAAAAAGAGTTGCTGGCCCCTTTGTTTCATGAGTGACCTCATGTTTTCATTAAACCATGGTAGATAATTTCTTTGGCCTGGTTTGTATTTCACTTCCCTCAAAAAACTGTGTATAGTATTAATTCCTTGTGCAGGAAGCACAGTCTACATATCTTACATGCTGCCACCGACTTTATCAGAGGAGAGAATAGCAAACACTTTAAATACGGCCAGAAGGTTATTTGACTTTATAAAAGGTTAAAAATACAGGAGATTTATGGAGAAAACGGGAGGGTTGACATGAGAGGAGTAGAGAGAGGAGTGGGGTTATGTGAGGCTACATCCACACTGCTACGTTTTTAAAACAGTTTTATAACGAAACCGATCGTCCACAGCAGCGTTTCAGCTGCGTATCAGAGTTGATCTCTGTCTATATTAGAAGGACTGAAAACACATCTAGTGGCCATTCAGGTAGCTACACTGGGCATGCGCGTGCCAGTGTAAACATGAAGCAGATGGTCTACTCCGCAGTAGCAGACGATTGATAGAACGAATAAAGTAATACAGACCAAGAACCACACCAGGCTTTTTTCTTTTTTTTTTGACAATGACCGACAACGAAGTGGAACTGTTACTGAAAGTAACACGGGAGTACGAGAGACGGCGGCGGAAAACAGACTGGGAGTTGTCGCAAAGTAAATATCCGTCCAATTATGATCGGTGACCGATCGATCGGAGCACCCTTAATTTTAATAAATACTGTGTCCATCCCATATACATCCTTTGCCCTTGAACAATTTAAAGAGGAAATAATCGTACACAATTTGTTATTGGTCACTTCTCTAAAAGTCAAAAGGGGAGCATTAGTATTTAGAGGAGTGACTTCAGGGGAATTCTGAGTCAAAGTTTTTATAGAATGAAGTATTAAATGATGTTGCCACTTCATTTGGATCATGGATCACTTTTCCCTCTATATTTAATTAGATTTTTTTATTAATGGTATTAGATTTCCCGGTTAATTTCTTTTAATTCTGACAGATTTCTTTAGTGTTCCCCTTTGTTTCTCTAGCATTAATGAAGAATGTCGCTTTTGCCTTTCTAAGCTCTTTTACGACCTTATTTCTCAGTATGGTAAATAGACGCTTCTCATGTTCCACTTTGTTCCTGAGAGCCATCTTAAGAGCCAGCACTTGGTTGCACCAACTATGTGGAAGTTCAAATTTAGCCTAGTTTGAATGTAATTTCTAACTTAAGTCTGAGTTTACATGCTACTAACATTTTGCGTTTGCACCAACTCATATACATCCAATGTAGACATAAGTTACAACTTAAATCTTACACCTAGTCCTTAATAGGTGTAAAGTCCTCCATAAAATAGTCAAGTGGTTGTCATGGCGCATTGTTTTGAAAGGTGGGATCAGGAGGAGCAAATTATACCGGGCTCTTCTGCGTAACCGAGCACGCACAGCCTGGATGACAGCTCATTTCGGTTAATGAAGCAAAATGCAGATCACAGACTGGTTAAGTTATGAAGGTATGAAATGAACGCGTATATAAGTTATAATGTTACAATTTCATCTGCCCGTTATACTTTACCGTTCGTTATGGGCACCGTTAAATTACATCTATGTAGTTGTTAAAGGTTTTACCACTCGATGTCACTGTGACACTAGCTGTAGATTAAGGTTTCATAGTTATCACCTAATCATAATTATTTGTCCTTGTATACGCACCTTTTTGTTGGTGTTTTGTTGCTATTTTTAGCCATTAGCTTCTTCAGTATTGCAAAATGTTGAGAGAGAGAGACAAACAGATGACAAAATCGTGTCGTAATAAACTCTGTTAAGAACAGTGCTGTTCACTGATTGGCCATGGGATGTGTAATCGTCATTTTCTGCGACACTGTTTTGATTAGTATGGACTTTACGCCAGAGTAGCTAAGATGGACCTTACGTCTCGGTGGTGCAACCAAACATCAACACAGCTTAAGTCTCAAACTAACTAGTTTCAACATATTGTTTAGTGTGGACTTTGCACCATGACTTAAGGTAGAACTTACGTATCGCTGGTGCAACAGGCTGCTGGTCCCTTTGTTTCATGAGTGACGTTATGTTTTCATTAAACCATGGTAGATAATTTCTTTGGCCTGGTTTGTATTTCACTTCCCTCAAAAAAAACTGTATAGTTCTTTGAAGTTCACACATCAATCTATTACAGTTATCATCTACATTTTTATTTTCAAGGTTCTCATTCCATTTTATTTTTTTAAATTGCATTTTCAAGATTACTTAATTGTCCATTAGGAACTTTATAATGTTCTAGATTAATGTTTGCTGATAAATTAATTCTCCGTTTTGTAAGTTTTCTTAAAATATAAATTATATTGTGGTCAGATAAACCTGTAACCAGATTATATGATTTCTTCTTTCAAATTCTTTCTGGCCTGTTAGGAAAAACCAGATCAATGAATTTGAGGAACTGGTCATTCTAGTCTGTCCTTCAACAACCTGTTGAATATCAAAATTACTCGTTACACATTTTAGCGCTTTCCTTTTTTAGCTTTATCGTTACAGTTTATATTAAAATGTCCTAATTAAATGATCTCATTGTTAGTATCAAACTCTTTAAGAAGGATGTTCAGATTATCATAAAACACATTTTTTGTAGATTGTGGTCTATATATTATACTCACAGTGAATGGAATTTGGGCTGAGAAAGTTAATTTAATACATTAATCAGTCATTAACACAAGACCTTTGGATTTGCTTACAACTTATATTGTGCTCAACATAAAATAACACAGCTCGACACCCCGACCAATAGCTCTGTCTTGTCTAAACATATTATTGAGGTTCACTTTTAATGCGTCAGCTGGAGAGTTTTCATGCAATCATGTCTCAGAGAAGCAAATTTGATTAGTATACAAGATTTTGTAGTTGTTCACTTTTAGGAATTGCGCTTTGGTTATTCAAATGTCCGCCTAATAATCCGCTTTGTTTGGCCCGAGAGTCCCACAGAAAACGAGCCTGGTTCACTGTTCCGAAAAGTTTAAACCCACGGTGCGTCACAATTGCAGGATTTATCTTGCGTTTCAGTTTGTTAGGTGATGTGGAGTTTACCCCTTGTACACAATTTGTCACGGGAGACGGGGCAACAGTTGGCAAGATTCCTGTAGTTAAATCGGCTGAAAACTCACCCAGTCTGTGTGTGTGTGTGTGTGTGTGTGTGTGTGTGTGTGTGTGTGTGTGTGTGTGTGTGTGTGACTACACTGCCTAGAGAGCACAGCTGCATAGCACCCTTGTCTGATAAGACAAGAAATAGGTGGGCAGCTGAACACTGTGTATTACAATGAATACAATAACATACACTCATTACAAACATAACAGGATGTTTTGTCCTCTGTTGCTCTCAACACTGATTCAGTGTTTCACTATTAGTGTCCATCAGCTTCTCTCTGCATCCCTTTAACTTAATTAACATATGATTATTATGACAATGCTACTATAACTACTACTCACACTACTATAGCTATCAATACCTCCACTTCTTCTGCTTTTATTATTATAGTTAAAACAGTAGACCTGATATGATTAGTTGATTAATGGATTAGTCAATTGACAGAAAATGAATTGGTAAATATTTCTATTTTAGTGATTTTTCCAGCAGATATGGCATTATTCCCTTGGTCAAGGTTCATCATTTTGAGTATTTGCTGCTGTCCTTTGTTTTGTGCGATAGCAAATTGGAGCTGCAACGATTATTATACCATTATTTTCTTATAGATTAACCTGCCAATTATTTTCACGAGGAATTCATAAAAGGTTTGAGCTATATTTTTTAATGGCCATCATAATTCCCTAAAGCCCAAGGTGATTTAATCAAAATGCTTGTTTTGTCCAACCTGCTGTCTCGAGACCGGTCTTAAGATCACTTTTTAAAGGTCTTGGTCTCATCTCAGACTCGACTGCATTTGTACTCAGTCGTGTCTCGGTCATTGAGGACTGAATAAATTGCTTGTGCATTGTCTGATAACATCCTGACTTTGATTGGATGTAAAACGTATTGCTTCAGATGCAACCAATAATCCTAATTAAAAATTCCCATGTCACCCCTCCCCGCGATGGAGATGCTTACATGATTTCTGATTTCAGTGTTTGTATGTGGGTGTTTTAATGGGAATGTGGATCTTTCAGATCTACTTGAGAAGTACTTGTGATCTCGTTACACATTTTATTGTGTGTCATGTAATGTGGGGAACTGGTTTTGGTCTTCACTCGGTCTCGCCCTCCCTCGGTCTTGGTCTCGACTTGGTCTCAGCCCCTAAAAGTCTTGGTTTTGTCTCAGTCTCGATAAACTCTGGTCTTGGTCTTGACTTGGTCTCGGTTAGGGCGGTCTAGACTACAACACTACCCATTACTAATAATAAAGGCTTTATCTGAAAGAGTCTCAGCCTACAAGTTAACATCATAGACTGCATATGGTTAACATGCAGATCACTGAGCTTTAGGGAATGGGATTTTTATCTCTGGCAAAACAAATTGGCTGCTATATTTCCTACTAAAATAACATCCAATCGAAGAGAAAGACAGAACATGGGGACAGAAGTCTAAAAAAAATACTTAAGAGATTTATAATTGTGCACAGTTTCAGATAGGAGGAGGAGTTTCAGGTGTGCCATAAATGGAACAATTCCCCTCATTTTGATTTACATGCTCTCTTACTTACGCACCCCCCCCCTCTCTTTCATCATCACCTACACCCTTACTGAAACTTGTTAGCAATCTCTGTTCATGCCATCTGCAACATGCAGTGGTAGAACATTCGCTTGACCTTTTAGACAATCTTTTTATGGGAGTTACTCTATTACTAAATTAACACACGTGCGCACTCTCAGGCTGTAACTGTTGACCAAAACCTGCCGACTTTTCTGTCACTCAATAGCACTACCACTCCAGCCTCCACCCTACAAATACCACCTGTAACGACAGACAAAGCCTAGTCCTAACAGTTGTGTCACAATGACATTTCTCCCTATCGTTTTTCCCCTTTCTTACTGCCCCACCCTGTTATCTGTGACAAAATGTGAATTTCAACACTAAAGTTGAAAACTGAGACATCTGTTGGCCTTGCAAATAAAACATATTAGAGCTGTTGATACTGCTGCTAATGCCGTATGTAAAACACTGCTGTGTCACAATGATAAAATCTGAATTGTATTCTTTCCAATGATGTTTCTGTGTGTGTCTTTGTTACAACGGTATGAGATTTTCATGGTACGACCAACCTTAGGTGCAACACGTGTCCTTCAAAGCCATTTGTCACATTAGACACACAAGCAGAGGTCTACAACATTTTCTTCCACTGTTATCACTTGACTTCCCGGTGCTGAGCAGCCAAGCTCAACTTGACAGCTCACTATTCTGCTCACTACTGAACACACCCCTAAGACCACATAAAGTATGACATTTTTACAGCCAAAATGTCCACAAACCAGTTCTGGTTAAACAGGGTGATTAAGGTATGACACAAATGGTCATAGAAATGCACACACAAAATGTATTCTGCATTGAACATGACATAAAAACACACTTCAGCAACTAATGCTGTACTCAGTTAATTAGTACATGATCTCTATGGTTTACAACCAGTGACTTTTGCTGTATTGAAACACTGCACATTTACTCAAATGACCTAATACAATTAGTGTAAGTGTTGTTTTTTTTTTAGGTTGACCATGAAATGATAAAGTATTTACTGTCTGGGTAAATTAATTGTATAAAAACAGGTGACAAAATCTCATCTCAATGTTTTAATTGGAATGTTAACTTGAACAAGTTAAAAATAGATATGAAGTACAAAAAGAAACTTAGCCCTGTCATGTGACGGAGCTGGAGAATAAGCCTGTTGGTTCAAATAAAGGCAATTCTGTTCAAGGAGACAGTCAATGAAAATTGCTGCCAAGTTTCTTCTGGAGTAAACAGGGGGTACTGCAGGCAGTGTTACGCAAAAGTAACCCCCAATCCTAAACCACCTTAAACCCGGGGTAAAACAAAATCTGAGGACAAAAGTGAAAAATCACATCCCGGAGGGGAATACATTCCAGGGTCGGCTCTCAGTGGGGAAAAGCTTAGAGAGTTATCCAGGTTTATCAGGACGGCTGGCCTCCATCCAAGGATAACACAACCATAAAGCAGAGGATCTGACCGGACATTTCAAAGTTTACTGAGATGTTCCCTTAATTATGCAATCCAGGCCAATTCTGGTGTAGGGCCTTTCTTTCTCAGGCCACTAAGCATCACAGCAAAAAAAACAACGCATTACCAGCTGTCTATTCAATTGCAATGTCACACGTCTTCAGTAATTTCAGTTTGTCCATTCATAATCACACCAGTACAAACCACATTAAGCTTGATGAAAAGAGTGTCAATTTTGTGCATGATGGCGTTTTCTCATGACGATTTTCCTGTTTACTGACTGGTTTATTTACCTTTTCATCACTTCAGAGCAACTTAGAAAATATCTCATCTCACTCACAGAGTCCGGAGTACAAACTGTAGCCTATATTTACAGTCTTCAACCCCCCAAATACGTTATTTTACATTTTAGCACATGTTGATTCTGTTTTACATTGTTGTGTTGGCTATTTCTTTTTAAAGAATAAACCACTGATAGAAAATCTACTCATCTTTCATATTCTAGTGAAAGGAGACAGTCGGTGTTTAACTTAACATTAAATGCATTTCCACTGCAAACTACAGATTTTAATGTTGCTCTGTACTACTCAACAGGCTGCACATTTTTACAGGCTGAGTTCTGTGGGTCCACTAATTAAGGGGACAAGAACAGAAATGGTACTTTTTGGTGCTTTAACAAGAGCATCTGTGAAAACTGTGAGAACTTATGTGCTGGTCATCATATTTACAAAAGTTACCATCTGTTAAAGCAGAACAGCAAGAAAAAGATGCAGTTAACTGGTCTGACAGGTACCTGTACCTGACCTGTAAGACCCAAAGTGTGTGCCAGTGGTAAACAAACACTTAACCAAATTATAGAAAGAGGAGACCTCCAGTAAAATCCAATAAATGCTCACAAACCCTTGTAGCTGCATAATAAATGAATAACTGCGACATGTTTTGGTAGAAAGTTAACCAGTTACGAGTTGACATTACAATGATTAGCCACAATATCTAAAAGAATTACGTCATTAAAAGCTCATATTTAGCTATTGACCAGCCATAATTGATTAATGCTGTAACATGCAGGTTTTTCACAGGTGACAGAGCTTTCCTTGAATGCAGAAACCAATAATGATGCCCCTGCCCTTTCTCATCCGTGTCTCATCCCATCTTTCTCTCTGTCTCTCCCTAACACATAGATGTAGGGAACGCTAAGGAGACGCCTTCGCCACAAGGCCCCTTAAACTTGCATCTGGTCTCTCTGCAAATATTTCTAAAAACGATAACAAGTTCTACCATGACAGCTACACTCGGCCACAACAAACCCCTAAAGGCTCTCCCTTAATAGCCCTGTAAAGGAGCTGTGAGGAAGTTAGGCTGAAATGCCCTGCGGTGTAAAGCAAACAGCTGCCTGCAAAAGTATGACTTTAAACAGCATTTGTTTTTAAATTGTGTTTTAAAAGTCCAACATTGTCATGTCTGAAACATTCATTAATGAAGATAACAAATTCAGGAAGAGACCGATTTGTTTTTTTATCTAGCCTAAAACCAAATTATAAAAGGACAAAACACTTAAAGACTTAACCTCACTTCAAGAAAAACATGAGTAAAGAGATTTTAGTTGTTTTAATACCTTCTCAATACAATGAGAAACAAACCAACTCACACTTACCGGGTTTCTTTTCACTTATAAGCTTCATATTGGAGGTAAAATATCAGCTCACAGGTGCATAAAAAAAACAATTAAAAATGATATTATACAAGCTGGTAGGAGGAACGCTTAGAAGGCCTCGGTCAGTCTTGGGTGTTTTATAAGACTTAACACAGCGAAGAAAACGACACTTTTTCACATTCTGCGTAAAAACTGCATGTTTTCCTGGATTATCTTCACTCCCATCACCCGAAATACTCGGTAAATACGGGGGCGGGGTCCCGACCCATTCAACCCTGCCTTCTGAAGACAAGAGTCGGGTGCTGATTGGCTGAGGCAAACCAAGCCCACTTATCAGGAGCTTTTTCACCACCGGGACCTGACCAATCACAGCGCACCAAATGCAACCTGAGGGTTCACCCAAACAAGAGGGGGTCTCCCGGACGACGGCATACTTGTGGATTGGACAGATTTGCCTGAGACACTTACATATGATTGTATCATAATATATTGATATGAAAAACACATTAACCACGAAATTATCATAGCAGTTACGAAAAGAAACAGTCAAGGGAGAGAGGAGATTGCTCTCTCTCATTGCAACACTGTATGGTTGCGCAAACCCCAGCTGATCGGTATTGCACAGTGGAGGTTGCAGATGTACTTATCACACAAATCGGAAAGAAAATGTCACACAGCGTACACACTGTAACGTTCGCTGACGAACTTGCTCCCCAACTCGCCCCCCCCCCAAAAAAAGCTGGTTGGCACTTACGGGGTCTGCTCCGTCTCACCGACTCCGTCCTCCGCCGTAGCCTGCACCTCTTGGCCGGGGACCCGTTGCACTCCCCATCGTGCAGATGATGCATGCTCTCAAAAGTGCTGCTGTTGGCTCCGCTGCTCGAGCCGAATGCATTACTGCTGCTGCTGCTGCTGCAACAGCTGCCGTTAGCGACCACAGCGATGGGGCTGTGAAACCCCCTCTGGCTCGGCCCGCTGTTGACATGAAAGGCTCCCGACGCTCCGTTCGAGTCCATCATTGACTTGGCTTTATCCATGGCAGCAGCTAGCCTAGCCTAGCCTAGCTTAGCTTAGCATCTGCAGGAGGAAAATACGGTAAAAACCCCACGGCCGCTAGCGATGAGAAACCGGACTACTTTAGCTTAGCTAGCTAATCGTAGCCCCGCTGCTTGCAAGCTCGTGAGACAGTAGCGCGACCAGTATACCTGATACTTTCCCCTAATGTAACGTTTTCTACCCTTAAATATCAAAATAAAAATTGACATAAAATGTTAATTCAATGTAGTCTAAAATGGGAGTGCGCACAGTCGCTAAAATACAGTGTTTCCTTTGAGGTCACTCGCGGTCATTTCCCACATTGAGATTCTGGCAGGCGCAGCAGCAGCAGCCGGTGTATTAATGTGTTGGTGGACGGCGACGTCATACCAGTTCCTCCAGTCGAGGCCCGAACCCGTTCACCTCCTCCGACCGGTTTTCTCTCTAAGAGAGCAGTAAAATCACACTGCCATTATGCACTTAAACACAAAGAAATGCAAGAAAGGACTCGTCGTGTGCCGCTTAGAGTAGGACTACTACAATGAACCGGAATATTAAAGTCTCAACACAACCAAACTGCACACAACCGCGGCTGTGTGCGCTTAATTTATATAAGTCGCTGTTCGCTGTCATCCTCATTCCCCGCGGTCCTCTCCACGCATGATGTGCGCACAAAGCTGCCAGTCAATATGTCAGTCACGAAAATGAACTGCAGTAACCCTTGCTGTCTGTAAAAGCACAGCCAATTAAAGACATTTCACTAGAAATCCATGAAATAATCAGAGGAATAGCCTCTGATAACAAGCCTTTTTTAAAATCCTGTTAATTGTTATATCTGATTTGTCTATAGAATAATCTGGGATGTCTATGAACAGGTCTCCCTTCAGACATCTTGACCACTATTAGACGTTGAAGGAAATAAAATATAATAACAGCAAAGAAATGGGCTAGTCCTTCATATAAGGGGTAGCCTTCACACTGAGATTAGGAGACTCTAGATGATGTTATTTAAAAGACCTGAAATCAGACAGAGCATTAAACAGCAACCACAGTTCAGTCAAGATACAAAGGTCAAATAACAATCTCGGCTTGATAAAGGAAAACAATCAATAGAACCATTACAAAGATAAAATGTTCCTTTGTCTGTGAAGGTTCTCAGTCATCCAGGTCACAGTTATCCAAGGAAGGTTGAGGTCAAGGGCAACTGGACGTCCTCAACCTTCGTTTGGATAAGACATTTCTTTTATTTTTTGGCAATCCATTCCTGATTTATATCTGTCCCCCCAGTTTGAGAACCACAGCATAGGTTAAGCTATGAAGTGACACACAATTGCAGTTATTATGATAGTGAGACCATAAGAAATATGGCCTTAAAATTAAAAATAGCATGAAAAGTACAAATATACCGTAATGTTTTGACGTAACACCACCAATTATTACAGTAAATAAACAAATGCAGTGATTTCAGTAACTCATTTAAGAGAAAGCCATGCACTTGAAGATTGAGGATACCAAAGAGCACTAATGGAGTCCTGAAATGCTGCCATCTTCTGGTTAAAACTGTGCTCTACCAAAAGCAGTATAATTCAATAACGGGGCTGCCTCCTAAAGGTACGGTAAAAGTCTGTCTTCTTTATGAAATTACAAATATTTAACTTTCTTCTCCATATGGTTGTTTAATGTAGTCTGGTTACCTAGACTTGGTAAGAATCAGGTCAATGTATAAAAATCCCATAACAGGATTGAGTTCAGTCATACGCAGCCAATTGCTTCTGAAACCACCCGATTACAAGAACAAATATCTATTTCATGGTTTCAGAAATTTAATTTATTGTATTTTGTTAAACAAAAGATAATTTTAGCCAACATTCCAAGAGTGAAATGCAGCTCTGCATGACCTCTGTTATCCAAAGATAACTTGTAAATTTGTTTTTTTCTCAGTATTGTGACTGAGGATGTGAGGTGTAAATGCTATACCCTGTTTCATACCAAGGGGGAAAAATTCAAAACCAAAACCAATTGGGAAACATTAAAGATCCACTGTAACTGATCGAATATGTTTGCCACATCACCGCACTGCGATAATAAATCAGAATCAGAATCAGCTTTATTGCCAGATATGTGTACACATACGAGGAATTTGACTCAGGATTGTACATTGCTCACGATGTGCTTACTTATACAATAATACCATTACACAATAATAAAATAATAATAAAATAAAATCAGACACAAACTACAGTATAGACAACACTAACATACACACTATGAACAAAACAATGTAGACATATTGTCAAATAGTGCAGTGATCAGAGTGCAAAGGATGCAAGAGTAAACTATTATTCTCATTATGTACATGTTGAAGGTGGATATGATATACAGGTACACATACACATACATGTACACATGTACACAGTGTGATGGAACATAGTGCAAAGGATGCTGGAAAAAATAAATAAGACCAGTATACAATATGACATAGTATGAACAGCACTGAAATAGAGAATGGTGAATAAATAAATTGTAGTCTGGTCTTGTCCTTTTTGGTGGCAGATCCAGACCAGACAGTGACGGAGGTGCAGAGAACAGACTGGATGATGGCTGTATATACCTGGATCAGCAGGTCCTTAGGCAGATTGAGTTTCCTGAGCTGACGCAGGAAGTTCGTCCTCTGCTGGGCCTTCTTGACGATGGTGTCAGTGTTGGGCTCCCACTTCAGGTCCTGGGATATAGTGGAACCCAGAAACCTGAAGGATTCCACAGCAGACACAGAGCTGTTGAGTATGGTGATGGGGGGCAGAGTGGGGAGGCTTCTCCTGAAGTCCAGGTCATCTCCACAGTTTTGAGCGTGGTAAACTCCAGGTTGTTCTGACGGCACCAGAGAGCCAGCTAATCAACCCCCGTCTGTAGGTCGACTTGTCACCGTCCCGGATGAGGCCGATGACCGTTGTGTTGTCAGCGAACTTCAGGAGTTTGACAGATGGGTTTCCTGAGGTGCAGTCGTTGATGTAGAGGGAGAAGAGCAGTGGGGAGAGCATACACCCCTGGAGGGCGCCAGTGCTGATAGTCCAGGTGCTGGATGTGATGTTACCCAGCCTCACCTGCTGACTCCTGTCAGTCAGGAAGTCTGTGATCCACTGACAGGTGGAGGCTGGCACATGCCAGTGTTACCCATTGGACTTCTTGTTCTTCTCCTTCCCCAAAACCATTACACCAAAAGTCACCAAAATTGGCAGATGGGTTGCAAATTCCATCCACTACTCCGGAACATGAAATGATACTCATTGACCTAAAGGTGGTGACGTAACAACCATGTTTACATTTTGGCAATTATCTTGCAAATGGCTCAGCCTAGATTCAAAATTCAACATTTTAATCTCTCAAGCCATCTGCATCTTGTCTTCTGCTCTAAAAAAATTAATTTAGCATTTTTTTGCAATCTGTTTGGACCTCAATCATTGACATATGCGGCTATATTTAGTCTTATTTTTTATTATCATTACTTTACATCTCTCTGTGGAACTTGCATTGTGTGTTCTCTTTCCTCCTTCTCTCTTTATCTCTCAACCAAACCGGTCGAGGCAGTTGGCCGCCCACCTTGAGTCTAGGTTCTGCTTGAGGTTTCCGCCTGTTAAAGGGAGTTTTTCCCTTCCCACTGTTTTTGCTGCCAAGTGCATGCTCATGGTGGCAATTGTTGGGATTATTGGTGGGAATTATAAACGTACGGTCTAGACTCTACTCTGTTTGAAAGGTGCAATGAAATAACTTCCGTAATGATTTGGGGCTCTTTAAAAATAACTGAAGCGAAACTAAATGGCTAAATGTGAGAGTGGTTATCAATCTTCTCATCTCACTCTTGGTGAGAAAGTGAGTAAGCGTTATCTCCCAAAATGTCAAACTACGCTTTTAACATGAACCACTTGGTGATATTGATACTGCAAGAAAACCTCAAGATTAATATGATATTATTTTATTTCCACCACCAAAATCTACTCTCTGTGTGCTACATGAAATCATTAGTATTACAATTGCATCAAACCTTAAGGCCAAATAAGGCCTTTATGTGATGGCATTATTAATATAAGCGTTAAAAATTATTTAAACACTTGGCTGGTTGTCAGGTAGTGGAAAGTCTTTGTCTTTGGCAGTTTAAGACTGACTCCACCAGGAACCTCCTGTATAGCACCGGCTTCCACTTTACAGTGTAAAATGCTTATTTCACAATCTAGACAGTGCTGAGAGATTTAGCATCAAGAATAGAGGTGAGTAAATAAATTTCTCTCTTTGTCCATTTATTTATTCTACCACGGAAGTTCAGTCCCGTCCCAGCTGTACGCCTTGCCAGTCTTTTCGATATTCAGTGTGTCGATGATGCTCATCAGACAGTACACAGAGTGATCGGGACCGAACAACTTGTCTTTTGGCACATTCCTGTGATATGGCCGGGAGAGGTCTGTGTTGACTGTTCCTGGATGTAAGGACACACAAACCACCTGGAAAAATCAGAAACAAATTCATCAACTCTCTATAACACAATGGCCATTGGTTTATATGCACGTACAAAGGCATCATCCATCCATTTCCCAACACTCTTTCTCTGCTGACCAACTGTCTCCACTATCGTCTCATTTGCTTACGGTATTTTATGGCAACAACTTAAACCTACCTTGGGTCGACTGCGACCCAGCTCTATAGACAGATTCCTGGTAGCCATGTTGAGAGCTGCTTTAGACATTCTGTAGCTGTACCAACCACCAAGACCTGCAAGCAGGGGGGCAGTGGTCGAGAGAGGGAAATATAGAGGAACACAAATGAATCATACCATCCTACATTAGCCTGAACACATGACTACAGGTGTTAGAAGAGAAATATATATTTTGTAATTAGGGCTTAGAATGATTTTTTTCCCTTCAACATGCCCTCTCCACGCATAGTCTACATGATGTGTACAGATATTTAACAAAACAAAATTGGGTTTCTGAACCACCTGCAACACAATACCTACTGTTGTCGCCAATGGATCCCACCTTGGCCGTGATGTTGACGATGATGCCGCTGTGCTGCTTTGCTTTCTCTGCGGGCTGTTGACCAAAACCACCTCCACCTTTCTGAAGGAGGGGGGCAAAATACTTGGCCATGACAAGGGGACCCACTGTGTTGGTCGTCAAGGTGGAAATGATGCCCTGAAAGGGGAAACAAGTCAGTCAAAACTAAGCAGAGGTTTAATCAGTTAACATATGTGGAGGGTACTTGGTCTGTCTTGACCGTGGAATTAATTAGGGTGTGGCCATTGTTTTTATGCCGACTTTAAAAGCAGATTCGTAACAGGGGATCAGAATTCCTTGGAGTCCCCCTGACACTACAATGACCTGTGGAGAGTCCAAGGACCCCTTTGGGAATCACTGTTGTGAGCCGTTACAAAACCTGACAGTTTCAGATGACTAATTTGACAGAGTAAACTAATCTAAACTACACGTAATTTAAAGCACATTTAGTAGGCTACACCCCAGCAGACAGAATCATACTCACTTTTATTGTACTTTTCATGCTGACAGCAGCTCAGACAGTCTTAATGCTTTACCTGTGCAGAAACATCCCTCAGGCTGGTCTCTCCTTTTCCGGAGGGGTGAAGCATCGCTGAAGAGTTAACCATCAGATCCAGCCGACCGAAGCTCTCCTTCACCCGCTCCGCAGCTCCGCGGATGTCCTCCTCCCGGTTCACGTCAAGCCTGAGGACCGTCAGTCTGCCCGGGTGGTGGCCGGCCAGGCCCCGCAGCTCGGCCGCGCCATCAGGGTTTCGACATGTCGCTACAACGACAGCGGGAGTTTTTTGTTTCAAGATATGTTTGCAGAATTGAAGCCCCAGTCCTCTGCTGGCCCCTTGAATGAGCGCGATGGGAGCGGCCATGACAGTTAAATGACGTCACTGCGGACGGAGAGAAGGCGTTTTGCTGCCTTCAGGTCCACAAGAAACGTCGTAATTTTCAAGACTAATCTTGAAATCTTCTCGGGGCAGGATAGCAAGGGAATATGCTAACAAGTGACTTTTACAAGGAATTTTATAGACTTTCCTCAATGTTGTCTATAGCATCGCTGAAAATTTGTTCATCATAATAATGTGAACATGAAAGACCTTTTAAATCAAGAAGCTAACAAGGAGAACCTGAAGGCAACATGTTTCACAACAAGCACAGTAAGGAACACGTGTCTGCTTTGAGTTTGCATAACATTGCACAATACTGTGTACTGGCCAGATGTGGCGCTGTAGAGCTACAATAATCAGCTAGCAGAATAAACATTATATCAATAAATAATATACATAAACTTTAGGTGAAAACATAGAGTGTGATTCATATACTTAACTTGATTTTTCCAAACTTTCACTTCACGTTTTTAGACCACCAATCAGCCTTTTCCCCTGTAGAGTCTGATTCTAGTAAACCACTTAAAGGTTCAGTGTTTAAGTTTTAGTGGCATCTGGTGGTGAGGGTTGCGAAATTAATCAGCACCTTAATCTTCATAACCCTGTAGAGAAGATTGTAGTATCTATTATATTTGTCGTATTGTATATTTAATAAATTGTTTTATTGTGTTGTTGTTTTTCACCTTGTGACTTTGTGACCTGCCGGGGACAACAGAAGGAAAATAGCCTTTGGGCTAATTCTGGCATATTTACATTGCTGAAAAGCAAATATATTCAATAATATGCACTGTCCATTTTAAATAAATAAATAGAGTGTGTTGTAATTGATGTGTATGTCCCTGAGTGTTAAATAGCTATTTCCAAAAGGCTGTCCGACCAGTTTTAGATAAAAGATGCTCTAGTTAGAGTAATGAAGTGGAAAAGACACTAAAAATGAACGAGTTGATTGCAACAGTATATTTGACATCATAAAGGCATGTGGAGGGAAGGGTTGGTTCTCAAAATAGGCACAAGGGGTGTTACATGTAGAATGTATCATTGGATTTTTACAGGTAGTAAATGAAGTGTCAAGGTTGGAGCAGATGTAATTAAGGATTTTGAAGAAGAAAATGGTACACAGTACATCACATCTTTACAAATTTAGATGTATGTATCAAACCAGCGCTATATGCAGACGATGGAGCCATATGGATGAGGGGAAGATATGTGCCATTTGTGTTAGAGAATATAGGAAAAGCAATACAGGTAGTTGAGAATTGGTCACATGAGTGGGGGTTTAAGTTCTCAACAAGCAAGTCTTGTTACATGATGTTTATAAATAAGCACAAGAAGCTAACACTATATGGTCAGCCCGCGGAGAGGCTGTCTGAATTTAATTTCCAGGGTCTATGGCTAGAAAGCAAATAAACATGGAGTATGTAAATGAAACACTGCAAAATGCAAAAAAAAGTCATAAATCTTTTATGAGCCATGGCCTGATGCAGCTGGGGGGCAGATAAACAGGCAATAATTGACATAGGGCGAATATGAGGTCAACAATAGATTATGGTTATACAGTATGTGAAGCAGCAGCAAAGGGGTGGTTTGGGTGGACAAAGGAAGAAAAAGCGAGGGCATATGGAATGGACGCCTTCACCAAGTCCACACCAGTTAATAGCAAACCCTTTGGGCTTTTCCTAGAATTAAAGATAGACATGTGTATTCTGGAAAAGAAACAATAATAGCCAATCAATGTTAAAACAAGTCTGTGCCTGAGGAAAAGTTATCACAATTATCTAAAAATCTACACAGATGGTTTTAGGAACAAACCTTCTACTGTCAGAGTGTTTCTTCATTCAGTGATCTTTTCTCATATTGAATACTGTTTTACAAACTGGTCTACTATTCACTAAATGAATACATTAAACTGAAATCAAATGGTGGCGGAAGAACTGCAACTAGGGCCTTCACCAGAGGAGACTGCGTGGTGCCTTACAGACGCACAATATTCCGATAAAATGCATTGTCAGTTAAGGGTACTGAGATCTGCAATAACTTACCAGCTGCAGTAAGGGAATGCCCCACTTACCCCACATTAAAGACTCATCTCAAACGATGGCCCAAGACAAATCAAGTTTACGACTCTGTTGCACTTTGTGTGTGAGTGCGAGTATGTATGTATGCACTCATACATGTTGGTGTGTGTGTGTGTGTGTGTGTGTGTGTGTGTGTGTGTATATGTAGGCTATAGTTAAAACTAACAAATTGTCCGGCCCCCAAGCAGCACTTCACTGCACTTTAGTACATTAATTTGCACTTTACTGCATATACAATAGCACTTTAATCTGTATAACCGTGATAGAACATTGTAGTGTCTTTTATATTGTGTCGTATTGTATATTTAACAAATTGTTTTATTGTGTTGTTTTTATTCACCTTATGACTTTGTGACCTGCCGGGGACAACAGAAGGAAAATAGCCTTTGGGCTAATTCTGGCATATTTACATTGCTGAAAAGCAAATATGTTCAATAATATGCACTGTCCATTTTAAATAAATAAATACATAGAATATGTGGTAATCGGTGTGGATGTCCTTAGTTTAAAATCGCTATCTCCAAAAGGCTGTCCGACCAGTTTTCTGTGTATATACAGCAGAAATAGTGGCAACCACTGTTGGGTTACAGAGAGTTGAAGAGGTCAGACCTGATAGGGTGTGGGATGCACACAGTCAGCAACAACTGTGAGAGAAGATGTGTGTGCCGATAAACTAGCAAAAAGGACATTGCAAATGGAAATAACACAACCAGTTCCACCTGACAATGGACAAGTAATGCACACGTAAACAACTGCGATATTGTTCTACTATTCTTATATATCTTGCATCTGTTTATTTAATATTTATATATTACATTTATTTATGTCAACTGTATGTTTGTCTATGTCTAGCACCTAATCACCATAGCAAATTCCTCGTACATGTAACATTCTACTTGGCCATAAAGCTCTTTCTGATTTTGGTGAAGAAAAATGGCACTATATGAAGCTGAAAAAGAAAAGTTAGGCCTGCATGATTAACTCTGTGAGGTGGACCGGAGTGGAATCTGATGGGAATATCCTACTGGGAACAGACGGTCAGGGAGAGGGTTTAAGAGTCAGCAGGAAGACACTCTTTATTTTTTTACTATAGGGACGGTTGTAAATTGTGCCGTCAAAATAAAGAGTCAATCAGAGAGGATTAAGATGGTGTTGGATGCCGCAAGCAGATACTTGGACATTGTGGACATATTGGGAGAAGAGACAATATACTGAGGGAAGGATTTGCAACTACTCAGACAATGGAATGCGGGTAGAATAGACAATGGTGTGAATGAGGAGTACTTTGTGTGGACACTGTATATTTTTCGCACTGGGAAACTGATTAAAACAGTAGGTGGCGGCAGAGCCCTTTAAAGAGCTCTCTCTCTTTAAAGGGCTCTGGGTGGCGGTAATGCAACATTTAAGGATGCCAACCGCCATAAAATTCCATAGAAGAAGAAGAATGAAGAAAAAAAAAAAAAAAAAGAAGAAGAAGAAGAAGAAGAAGAAGAAGAAGAGCCCAGTTGCTTAGCGACAGTGTACCTTTAGCTAGCTAGCTAGCTAGGCGACATGCTAACACATGGGTTATGTCCCATTAAAATAATAAAAACAGCGTTTAAATGCCACCAAAAAGAAAAGGACCATTGCAGCTTGTCCAGAGAGATGTGGACGAAATAAAAAAACAGGTGTGTTAAAGAATGCATGTGTGTTTGTGGTTGTCTCGGTGATATTTAAACCTTAAACTCGACCATGGCTGAGCAAACAGTTTGGAGTGTCAGACATAACGTGATGGACAGAGTTTTGCAGCGGTACCTCTAACCGACCACTTTCCAACTAAAGGGATCCTAAGGCTTGGTCTATATCAGCTCCGTATGAAGGATGACAAAAGTTAACTTACGTGTTGCCCAATTTTTACTATAAAAACAGATGTGCCTTGTGCACAAGTGTTCATAAATAACGTGAAGCTGCGGGTGAATCACGTTTCACTTTTCAGCAAAAAAACATCGGTCAGTAATGTATTTTCTACAACAAAGACTATGGTTTTCCATTTGTTTAGCGCCTGTTATTCTTATTTCAGTAAGCAGTGTAACTTAAACAAAGGCAAAACTTCTTAAAAGTGTTTTTTGGTTAATGAAGGGAATGACGAATTTTCTAGAATACTCTAAGAGTAGGGCTTAAAGACTTATTTAATGAAGTGCTCAGTCAAGAAGTAGGGACACATTAAAAGCCCAGATTTTAAATGAAGGGTGGCCAGCAGCATAGGATCTTAGGCCAGCTTTTTTTTTTTTAAAACAACACATTCAGAGGACAGGATCCTAGACTGGCCTGTAGTTTTGTTGCTAGTGAAAACATCCAGAAAATAGAGGAGATCTGAGCTACATGTTTAACAGAAGTGTATTGTTAAACACCAGTTATAACGTTACACACTGTATATGTGCAATTAAAGCTCAACTGCAGGTTTATTTGTTTATTTATCTAAAAGGGAAAGTGCACCTTAAGGAACATAAGGACAATGTCCAGAATGTAAATGGGTCAAGTTGGTGTCAACATCCCTGTAATCACACTGTCCATTAATCTCATTGTTGTTCTAATCCAGGTTGACAGTCTGGTGAAAGACAAGCACCAACAGGATGGATCCACTGAAGAGGCATTTCGGAGGTAAACAGCTTTGCCTCTGACAGAACCACAGCAGTGTTTCCTAAACTAGAATAACTCACTGTAGAACCTCATCCAGACTAGCACTGAAACTATTGAAGGGACGTGGCTTTTATTCTGCTTTGATACATTATTTATTTTGTTTAAATCGTGTTTTTTTTTCAAACAGATGTCAAGAATTGCAGATGTCAGCAGAGAAGACACTAAGGACGCTGCAGAAACTGACCAAAGTTAGTGCTGTCCTGTTTGTTAACTTGTTAATGATTATTTGATTATTAAATATCTTCCTTGTAAGAGTCGTACAATAATTCAGTTCAACTCCTAGATTACCAAAATTCCAAGCAACCAAGGCTGTTATTTGACCCATATTAGTTGTTTGGATCCTGAAAAAGCATTATTTACAGTCCCAAATAATATACTCTTTAATTAATCTTTAAGGCAGCACTGACGATTGTGTTTTAGGGTTAGGATAAGTGATCTGTTGACAGCTAACACTTGGAATATAACAAAATGAATACAGACTGTACATTATTGAATATTAATATCACTGACAGGCCAGTTTGCAATTGCTCAGTTATATCCCAGTATGTCAGTCTAACCACACTGTATTGTGTATAGTTCTGTTCTTTTAAAGTAGAATCTTAAACTAGCTAAATTGACATCATAATTTGATTTTCAAGGCTGATGAGTTGGCTCCAGTGGGAAACTATGATCAGAGGAAGCAGGAAGAGGAGAGGCGACTGCAGAACATCCTGGAGCGTATAAACAACCTCTCTTTGGAGCTTTCGCCACCAGGACCCAGTACTGCTGCACGGTGAGTGACTTGTGTGTTCTCTGCAAGGAAAAATCGTATTTATTGCAGCAGTGGCTCAATTTCTTCACAACAGTTAAATTCACATGTATTCTTTGTAAAGGAGTTGCTCAGAAATATCAGTTTCAAAGCATCAATTTAAATGTGTCACATCCAGAACATTTTAATGTTGAAGCTCAAGTTTCTTTTAGGTTCTAGAAGATATAGTTTGACATCTAAAATATCTTTTACTGTGTTTTGATCCACAGCGACGTTTCAAAGGAAGAGAGTGAGGATGATGAAGACGATGACGAAGACAGTAACGATGACGATGTTGATGATGATGAAAATAAGAAGCGAGCTGCAAAACTGCCTCCTCAGTCAGACCCTCGCATCTACACAGTCCTCAGTGATTTCAAAGGAGAGCAGGAGGGAGATCTGTCTGTTCAGGTGAAGTACTTCCTGATTCATAAAAGAGATAAAGCACTATAGAAGTGGTTAGAAATTTACCTCCAACCAGCTCCTCTACATGTAGCGGTCTTGCATGTTGCACAATTGCACAGTAGGTAGAGTGAAATGTACATGTGTGACAAATTAAAGTCAAGTATTTTGAGTTTTAGTCCCTCCGCTCGAACCCAGTACCATGCTGTGTGACCTCTTTTTTTAAATGCTTGCTATACCTGAACATTGCAGGTGAGGAAGATGTGTGGATAGACCAAAATGTGTTCTTATAAAGATTTCTATAAACCTTTTCAAAGCTTCTCTACTAAAAACCAAGGAAGATAATCAGGAAAAAACTGAATTTACTTTAGTAAAAGAAGCAGTACCACTGTATACATTTTACTTAAATTAGAGTACAGAAGTATTGGCATCAAAACATACACTGAACAAAATTATAAACGCAACATTTTTTTTTTTATGAACAATATTTGAGAGAAATAGGCCTTTTGTGTACATAGGTCTTAGATCTTTGAGTTCAGCTCATAATGAATGGGGGCAAAAACAAAAATGTTGCATTTATAATTTTCTTCAGTGTACTTAAGTAGAATGGCCCATGTGTTGCAGCTAATTATAATTACTGTATATAGTTAAAAACCTTCCTTTCAACCTACATCATATTGTTGATTATGTTTTGTATTATCAATCAGAAATTGCAACATAACTAGTAACTAAAATTATCACATAAATGTGGTGGAATAAAAAGTTTTGTTTTTTTTCTTGCACGTGAAAAATTGCATTTTATCCCATGCAAGAAAAAAATACGGTGATTCTGTCCTCCAAATCATATATCCAGAACCCTTCAGGTACAACGAAGGTTAAAGAAATGCTGACAGGAAAACATGATGAAATCAAGTATTCCCAACCAGCTTTGTTAACTACACGCTTTAATTTTAAGCAAAGAAAGTCTGTTTTTTTAGTAATGCATGAGTAATACGTTACATGACTTGTTCGTTTCCCTGCTGTTTTCAGAGGGGGGAGATATTGAGGATAATCAGGATGACGGCAGATGGATGGTGGCTGGCTCAAGACACTAAAGGCAACAGAGGAGTGGTTCCAAAAACCTACCTGAAGGTATACAAGCTGCTGAACATCTGCATCACAAGTCGAGTGTCCAACAATTTAACAAGCATTCAGCAAAAGAGCTTTAATACAAGTTATTCTAAAATGTGATTGTGGCCATAAAAATACAAAATACTAGGGTGTACACTGAAGATTGATGAAGATGAACTTTTTAGTAACAAGTCTGCTATTGTAATTCCTGTGGTATTTCTTGTCTCCTCTATTTTATCCTCACAATGAAATCTAAGTAACGCGGGATCTTTGGCAGTTTAAACGACTCTCCACTTTTCAGATTGGCTCTGGTGTTGATGATGATGAGGATGAGGATGTAGATGACAGCGATAATGAAAATGACGACGATGATGACGAAAGTGAAGAGGTGGAGAAGGAAGAGCAAGATAGTGAAGATTTAACTGATGACAGAGAGAAAAACAGGTCCTCCATTTTAACATACTTCTTGAAGATTTTGTAGATTGAGTGTTGTGGTCAAAAGGATTCAATTGAAGTTCCTCTGCTCTTCAACAGCCATACCTCACATTCCAACTGGTGTACAGTCAGAAAGGCTTTGACTGAGGTAAATATCTACAAACTCTACAACTACTGCTACGGAACTATTTTTACGATCAACAAATTTGCGTGTGTGTGTTACAGATTGATGCAACAGATGTGCTCTCTGCCATGGGGGCTATACCTTCAGGATTCAGACCATCAACTCTCAATAAACTGCTGGTGGAGGAAGGTCATTATACACTCACTAACAAGCACACACACATATACACTTAATAAGGTATGCCACTGAGTCAAAGGTTTAGTTTTAAAAACACAACAGTTTGGTTAATTTAAATTGACAGGCTTGTAGCTAACTTCCATCACACTTGTCCAAGAACACTACAGATAAATCATCTATTTTGGGGCTGCGATGAACGGTTATTTTTGTAATCAATTAATCTGCCTATTATTTTCTCAGTAATCAATGAGTCAGATTGTCAATACAATTGCAAAAATGCAGATCACAATTCCCCAGCAGTCAATTAGTAAAAATCATACATGTGTAACTGTTGTTTTTTTTTCTAGGTGTAACTTACAAAGGAAGTCACTATATTCAGCCTGAGCTCAGCCAATCACAGCTCTCCTTTAGTGACCTCTTTCTGGACCCAGACACTGGCAGGGTGAGACAGTCCCTCTGGGTGTTACTCAATGTATCTATGATGAATAAACATGATGTTTTCAGATTTCTCAGCATCCAGTCATGAACATACTTTCTCGATTAAAAACAGCTCATATTATATATAAATATATATCATATAGTCTGTGAGTCGCCCATTCTGTCTTTGTAGGTTCGTGCTCGGCAGGTGAGGTCGTGTGTTTGTTTCACTTTGTGGAGCTGCAGGATGATTCCTACTCCTGGGATTGGAGTTCAGGTCCTCAGCAGACACATCCGCCTCTGTGCCTTTGATGGAACTCAGGTGGGTTTTTTTGTTGTATAAAGAGCTGTTTACCATGCTGTACTTCCTTATACTATTCTTATACTATACGTCTCTGCAGTATGAAAACTGTTGAGGTATTCATTATAAGCTACAATTTGCCCACAAATCACCTGCACTAGGTGTATAGTTGTATTCAAATTTCTCTCATCTCTTTTATCTGAAGTATCATATATGAGTCCCTTTTGGTTCGTTAGCTCATGCCATATCTCAGACAACGTCTTTTTATTTGGACTAGACTTTTTACTTACTTGTTCTATCCCAGACTTTAGTTTTTTAATGAGCTGTACTTGTGTTTCAGGTGTTGAGTAACATCCACACAGTGAGGGCGAACTACAACCCTAAGAGCCCCAAGATGTGGAGCTTCTCTCCAAGGGTATGTTTATCAGATTATGTCTGTTGTCATTAGTATATCTGTCTGGTCAAGTGACATGAACTACTTCTTTCCATCAAACTGTGATGGTTGTTACTGAGATGCAGTGCTACAATTCGCCAGAATTGGCATCAAAAAAGCTCAAAACAACACCGTGTTTAAGGCTGAACGTTAATCTGCTTGCTCCAGATGACAGGTATCTTACCCACCCTCCTAGATGGAGACTGTTTTCTACGCTGCAACTCTGCATCTCCGGACCTCGGCATCCTTTTTGAACTAGGAGTCACCTTTTTGCGGAACGTAAGGACAAACACACACATACAGACAAACATGTGACAGTGATATGATTAGGTCAGTGCAGATAAAACACATCACACGGGGAATGGGGAATTTTTGTTGTCATGGATCTATAAGTGGACAATTACTAATAAAGCAGTGTTTGGGAAGCAGCTGTGTCTGATCTTTTCTGTGTGTTTTAGTCCACAGGGGAGAGAGGAGACCTGAGCTGTGGCTGGGCTTTTCTCAAGCTGACAGATGACACTGGAAATCCCCTCCCCAACAGGTACACACAAACACACACACACACAAACATACAGGTGCATACAGTATATATACAAAAATGCCTACGTTTTATATATATTCATACTCACAATCTTATTGTAATACTGTAATTGAACAGAAACATAGTTAGATCAATACATAAATATGAAATCACATACATTTTTATTTTCAGTTATCCATTTTTTGAAAGAATTAATGGATAACTGTGGAAATGAAACCTACCTGCTGTAGGAGTGATTTGTATTAAGTAGCGATGTAGAAAAAATGTAGCATTTACTACTTTAAATAATACATATATATATATAATTTAATCTAATCCACCTTGTGTGTAGGACCTATGAGCTGCCAGTCAATGGTGGCACTCCCTATGAGAAGGATGTCGCAGTGGAGGCTTCAGCCACTAGAGGATGTAAGTGGACACACCAGAACTTAACAGTCGTTACCTCATAAAGGCATTTTTAGTTTTTGTTGGAATGAGATATTCTGCAGTTCTGAAACTTGCTTAGCACATAAAAATGTTTTGTAAAATTTTATTTTAAAATGGGGTCTAAAAAATCTCTCCTGTCCTGCCCTGTCAGCTCCAGCTGGTGTTTTCCAGCAGATGCTTCAGGCCAGACGGGAGCCCAAACTGATCATAAAGTTGAAATCAGCCAACAGCCGGACCAGAACGCAACTCAGGTGGGCGGATAAGCAAGAAAAAACTACCACAGAGCTTGCACACATGCAACAGATTATGTGATCTAATTCAGTAACAATAAATCATCACTAGATTAATTTGGAGACATTCATGACTCACCTCAGCCATATGCGTCTGTGTGCATATGCGTTCAATATATTGTATATGTTAGTGACAAGTATCGTTTTCCTCTTCAGTCTCCTTCCAGAGACACTGCTGCACTGTCTGAGCTGCGTCCACCTGCTGGCTTTACACAGGCAGTTGCTAGCTGACACACTACTGATGGACAGGCCTACCATGCAGAACGCAGGTAAAAACCCATACTGTCTCATCCAAATTGAAGATATTCATGCTTCTTAGAACGAAGTCTTTTTAAAAAAATCTTTCTGTTTTAGATCTGATAGGCAGTCCTATACTTTCTACCTTCCCTGTGTTGTTGGACGAACCAGATGTGCTGGATGCTCTCCGGGTCAGTAGGGAGTGCATCATGGTCAAACATACCAGTTGCCTTTCAAATGGAGTAATTTCAAGATCACAGAAACTGTTCATTCTTCTTTATTGCTGTTTCAACTCATACTAACTGGTGTGTTTTACTGTTTTAAACTGAGCATTTTCATACTGAAAATGTATTCACCATAACTGATACCAAAAAGCATTCTGCATTTCCTCCAGAAACTCATCCGTCACAAAACTAAGAAGCTTTTCAAACAGCGCATAGACTTTAAAATTAAGCAGTGTGACGTAGCTCATCTGTTTAATAGCAAGAACATCCTGAATACATCACAGCTTTTACATTATTTGATTTAAAAAACAGGTGATAATTATGCACATTTTTAAATATGTGTTACTGATGTTTTCTTTAAGAGTGCCTGGCTGGATGCTGAGACCAACATGAGCAGAGCACAGAAGGTCAGTGTGTGTGTATTTGTGAAATACCAATACAGACCTGTAGAGTGTGCTGACAGTATGTGTAACCTGGTGGCTTTTCTCTCTCCGAGGAAGTTAGAATGTGTTTGTGTATGTGCATCTCTGAATGTGTATTCAGTGAATATTGTCTTGATGGACTGCTGACAAGGTGTTTGTGTATATAAGCTGTTCCTTCCTGTCTGTGTGTTTGCAGAGAGACTTGTCCTATGTAAAACAGGAGTTTGTTAAAGTCTACATGTCGTCTGTCTATTTCCTCCTCCACTCGCCCTCGATGCCCTGTCATCGCTGGGCTGACCCGCCCTCAGAGGAGCAGCGGGCCAGAGTCATCTACGCCACCCTGGACGCTCTCAAGCACACCCACCACACCACCGGGCAATCTGGAGGCCCAGAGGTCTTTGTTGACCCCATGCATCAGCATCTTGCCTTTGATGTTACAGAATTGACTTTTGACCTCCTCCGTGTTGTGCGGTAACTAAATAGCTCAAAGGGAAGGTACACTTTGAAGCTGTCATCATTTTTAAAAGAAAAAGTAAAACCCTTCAATGTGCCATAAATACATTTTGGACATACATTTGTTAACTTAAAGGATATTTCATTGTTGCTGTCAATAAATCCTATGGAAAGACAAAAAAAAAATCCTTAGTCCATTTTTCAATACTTTCAGACTTCTGTCTGTGGCTCTCAGTCCCTAGCCCATTGTTGCATAATAAATATGAATTTGAACAGGCCAAATCATTTTCTTAAATACCTGGCACTGGTTAATAAATGTTACTCAAACAGGCGTAAATAGTGCATTTGTTGGGGATTGTTTCACCTGTGGATTAATACACTTTTGGTGCTCTAGTTTACAGCAGCTGGACCATATATGTGGGATTGACTCAAAATAGACTACAGTACCCATGTACATTGTATTGAAGGAACATTTCATGAAGTGCAACAGTTTTAGAACAACAATGGACATCTGTGGCACAGAGGAATGAATTATATCAGATGGATACAGTACTGGATGAATATTTGGTTTTGATCTTTTTTTATGATTTGTTAACAATAAAAAAGAAATAGTTATCTTTAAGTAAACCTGGGAGACCATAACCGCCAGCAGACTCCTTGCCTCTACTTGGCTGTGTGACAGGAAATTAAGTGGTCTCGGTTTTGAGAAATGATAGCACAATTCTAGCACATACATAACATATAGCACAACTACATCTTTGTGTGCCTTGTGATTACATGAGAAACAAATTATGATTAATGAGCCTGTTCATTGCCTGAAAGGTTTTAAATAAAAGGTTACGCAAATGTGGAAGTGCTAACATTATCATCTTATCAAAGATCTCTCTTTAATCGAATAAAGCCGCTCACTCTGCTCCCCTTAAAAGTACAGTAAACACTAAAACAGGTTACAGTAATGATGAAAGAACACTTTGTTCTGAGACCAACACATATGTCTGTAATAGAACCAATAGTGACATTATTAAAATGTTTTGATACTGCTGTTTATTGCCAAATTCTGTTATATATTTTAATAAACATTCTATGAAAATAGTTGTGGATTTGTTAGAGCCTTTTTTCTAACCTGTCATCAGACGGGTCACTGAGCTGCTCCATTCATCTCCACCCATTAGTTCAACATTTGTCATGTGTGTATGTGCCTTTGTGTGTGTGCAGTGTACAGTTACAGGGCATAAGAGCTGTGTTCAGAGTTGATTGTTAGTCTGCTGTTGTCGTTTTGTAGCCTGGTATGAAAGAGTAAGAGCAGTGATTGGTTGGATCAGGATCAGTCAGCACTCAAATAGTTGTATTATTTTTCTCTATTCTTTTTATTATTCTAATATAAATTTTATTGTCTATTCCATATTTATATATTTCTACATTTATTTATGTCAACTGTATGTTTGTCTATGTGTAGCATCTTAAATCACCAAAGCAAATTCCTCCTATATGTAAAACACTACTTGGCAGTAAAGCTCCTTCTGATTGTTTTGATCCTGATTTGTTAGCTTTACATGGCTTTCACACCTACTTCGTTTGGTCCGGACATCCGGCCTTTACAGTTTGGTCGGAGCCAAAATTGCAGGTGTGAAACCTCCCAGGGACCACGGTCCGGACCAAACAGAGGAAATTTGGTCCGACAAAATGAGGTAGTCAAACTGAACCATGGTTCGGTTCGTTTCTGGTGTGAAAGCATTTTTTGGATGGTTCAGACTTTCAGACCGTTTACAGGAAGTTTGGCGGTTGACGTGTAAACCGGAAACAAACAAATGCACGGAGAAATGCATTGACAGAAGGACACAATTATGAATCTCCCGTGACAGATCATCTTTTCAAACAGTACGGCCGCTATAGAAGCACACTGCCACATACATCTTTGGTTTCTCCTGAAACGGAGGTGCAGAAGGATTGATTGCTGTCTTCTACTTTCCTGTTGGCGACGTTAGTGTTCGCACAACGAGGACGTTTAATTGCGAATTTGAACGATCCTTCAGTATAGTTGGTGCTGCAGGTAGTACTGCCATAATAATAATATTGTGGCAAATATGCATATGTTAATTTTTATTCATTCATTCTTGTCAAAGATACCAGCTGAACTGTTTAATAAACCAATCATTGTCACGTATAGGGAGACGCAGCCCACATATCATATGATGACTACAGGGCGTAAGGGTGTCATGTAAAGTCATTTAGTGCGGTGCAGAATAGCAGTGTGAAACCAAACCAAAACTAACCGAATGTATCAAAACATGAACTTTGGTTCGGACCTTGGTGCGGACTTTCAGGTGTGAAAGCCCCCTTAGGGACTACCATAGAGATATGAAAGTGGTATCAATCTTCAAAAATGCATATATTTCCTTGAGTGTGTGCACACTGTTTCACACCTATCGGCAGCTGGTGAAATTAATTGGGCATGTGAATATCCTGTATTTCCACATTCCAGTGCTGTTGGTGCCTGTGTTAACCAGACAACATTGTTGTAGTGTTGAAAGACAGGGTAAGCTCAGAGTGTTAGTAAAATAATATTTAAAGGCAGTAATAATCAAAGGGATAAAAACTCTTTGAGCAACTCAGGCAGGACAGAAGCTGCTTGTAGAATTACATCACTGTTGCTTTAATCACATAGAAACACCATGCTGATACACAACCATGGAATACATTTATTTGTTATCTGATTAAAGCATTGTCCACCTACTGATTATTATTTTATAGTTACCGCTTTTAGCTAAGTCTTGATTCACTAAATCAATCAATAGCAATGAGTGTGACAAATACATTTTCTGTGATCTTAATGTTGTGAATGTGAATCTTAATGATCTTATGTGGATGAATGAATAATTGAGTATTATTGATAAACTTGACTTGATTAACTAAATCAATAATAAATCAATGCTTATTTTCCTAAAGGGATATTAATTTGCACTGTGGGCACTGAAGAACAGCTGTGCCACACTGTGACTGACTTGTTGACTGACTAATTAATCAGCTGATCACTTTAGCAGGAGTCCTTTGCTATTGATGTTGTTCTTTGTTTCTATTGTTAAAAAAAGTCATCCATTGCATGAATTAGAGGCATGTATAAGCTGAGTGGAAAAACTGTCCATGACATGCAGTGGACAGATGTTGATTATAAATTACTTAATTCCCCTTTAAAGTCTGAAGAATGTGCAGGCAACTTGATATTTGTTTGTCCTAAATAGGTTACATGAGTAGAATGGACCTTAACTATTCAGGTGAAGACAGGACAGTAACAGAAAGGCAAACTGAAAGGTGATCCATCTGCATATAACTGAATATTGAGCATTATTGTGTGTAGTGGAATGATACTCAAACGCAGACAGACAACCTCATCGTAAACATGACTGCTATTATCACCTGGAAACATTCTCTCCCACTTCCCTTTGTGCCCTAGAGCAACTATTGTGTTTCCAGGGAATAGTTATAGGCTGGAGCTGGAAAGATGATCCAGAGATTGAAGAGACATTTTTTCTTGTCCTTGTTTGAATAAGCAAAAATCCATCCATCACAAAACATGTTTGGGGAAGAAAAATAATAATCATAGAATGACACAACAAAAAGAAAAAAAGACAGTGGTGCCACATGTTGAAAGAATCTTAAAGTATAATCATCATGGTTTATTTGGAATGGACCATAAAACAGTTAAATCATCTCAGTGATCAGTGTAGAGTGAAACCAGTATGGTGAAACGCTCTGTTGAAACTACGCACATCTACATGACTGCATGTATAACTTTTTTTTGCCTGGCCCCAACTGTTACATCTTTTCAAAATACTATAATGCAATTTCAACTGGCTTCTGAAGGGGTGTGTGGCAGATTGAGCACCACTGCAGTAGTCTAACATTTTGGTCACATTGGATGTTGAATGTAAAAAAAACAACAACTACAGTACATTGAAACAATGAATTTGTGCCCAAACCTGCCACCTGAATGTGTAAAAATTCCTAAGTATTTATATTTCGCACAGTTATAAGCAAGAATCTTCAGAACCCCAACCTAAATCTTTAAAGCATTTCACATTTCCAAGATCAGCATTCAGGTCAATGACAATGAGTATTATCTTTCAGACATGTAGGACGTTTAATACTGGTAAATCACTTGTATTTGTCATCCTACTGGGAGGAGGTCAGAGGTCAGGTTCAGCTGGAGAGCAGATCCCTTGGAGCCAGCTGGAATTCAGCAGAGCAGACACTTGCAAACAAGTTGGTTGATGTGAATTTTGTCCGACAATCATGCCGCCTGGTACACTGTAAACTTTCTGTCCCCTCAAAATAACACATCACACAGCCATTAATTTCTAAACCGCTGGCAACAAAAATGAGCACACTCCTAAGTGAAAATGTCCAAATAGGGCCCAATTAGCCATTTTCCCTCCCCAGTGTCATGTGACTCATTAGTGTTACAAGGTCTTAGGTGTGTTAAATTTGGTGTTATCGCTCTCACACTCCCTCATACTGGTCACTGGAAGTTCAACATGGCACCTCATGGCAAATAATGGTTGCTCTACATAAAGATGGCCAAGACTATAAGAAGATTGCAAAGACCCTGAAACTGAGCTGTAGCACAGTGGCCAAGACTACAGCAGGACAGGTTCCACTCAGAAAAGGCCTCGCCAACATTGATCAAAGAAGTTCAGTGCACATTCTCAGCGTCCAGAGGGTGTCTTTGGGAAATAGATGTATGAGAGCTAGCATTGCTGCAGAGGTTGAAGGGGTAGGGGGTCAGCCTGTCAGTGCTCAGGCCATACACCACACATTGCATCAAATTAGTCTGCATGGCTGTCGTCCCAGAAGGAAGCCTCTTCTAAATATGATGCACAAGAAAGCCTGAAGACAAGCAGACTAAGGACATGGATTACTGGAACCATGTCCTGTGGTCTGATGAAACAAAGATAAACTTATTTGGATCAGATGGAGTCAAACACATGTAGTGGCAACAAGGTGCAAAGACAAGTGTGTCTTGCCTACAGTCAAGCATGGTGGTGGGAGTGTCATGGTCTGGGGCTGCATGAGTTGTGCTGGCACTGGGGAGCTACAGTTCAGGGAGGGAACCATGAATGCCAACATGTACTGTGACATACTGAAGCAGAGCATGATCCCCTCCCTTTGGAGACTGGGCTGCAGGGCAGTATTCCAACATGAAAACAACCCCAAACGAACCTCTAAGTCGACCACTGCCTTGCTAAAGAAGCTGAGGGTAAAGGTGATGGATGAGCCAAACATGTCTCCAGACCTAAACCCTATTGAGCATCTGTGGGGCACCCTCAAATGGAAGATCTATAACATCCACCAGCTCCGTGATGTCTTCATGGAGGAGTGGAAGAGAACTCAAGTGGCAACCTGTGAAGCTAGGGTAAACTCAATGCCCAAGAGGGTTAAGGCAGTGCTAGAAAGTAATGGTGGCCACACAAAATATTGACACTTTGGGCCCAATTTGGACATTTTCACTTAGGGGTGTACTCACATTTGTTGCCAACGGTTTAGACATTAATGGCTGTGTGATGTGTTATTTTGAGGGACAGCAAATTTGAGGTGTGAGGGTGTACTCACTCTTGTGTGTATATATATTAGGGCTGTCCCCGACTAAGGATTTACATAGTCGAATCAGAATCGTCAAGTCCTACCTATAGTCGAATCATGTGTGTTTTTGTGCTTGGCTGTGAGCCGAAGGGGGGGAGGGGGATAATACACGGTAGCTCCGCTTTAATCTTGAGAAGCTGCAGAGCTGCAGTCTCTATTCATTCAACTTACACTGCAAATTTCCAGCTAAACTAACGCTTAATATTGATCATTTTCTCTCTCTCATTCACCGGTCTTGTGCAGTTCTGCGTGCATGCCATGCTGCCGACAATTGCATGCAGGTCGCAGTTCCTCACAGGTCTATTTCAAGTAGCCGGCTGTTTAAAAACGATATAGGTATAGGACACCTCACAACACCAGTGAAGGTGGGGCTCTGTCTCTTCTGCAAGTGTTCCTCTTCTGCCACTTCACACATTCACGCTGCGCCTGACCATCGAGGGTTAGGGATACAGTTTTGGATTTATTCACGCACTTTAAAAACATTTATTGAAAGTTTTTTTTTTCAGGGTGACTGTGAGACAGTGATCAGTTTGCCTTGCTGTTGGTTGCATACACTGTTAGTTTAGAGAATATTTAGTGTGTTTGTATTTCTTGATATTGTCTGTCTGTTGCCTATCTGAGTGGCTTCAGTCAGTAGTTTGAATTGTTGTAAATCCCATAGTGTGATATAGTGCACCAAGCGTTGGGCATTCTTTTGTTTGAAAAAATTCTAAGTTGCAGAATAACTGCTTGTTTGTTTACTTTGTATTTCTGTAAGAATGTAGGCGGAATAACACAACAGTGAAAGCCGGCGGAGAGAAACACCAGCAGCAAGTCCCAGCCCAGCAGCAAACGTGCCGCGCAGGTCACCGTGCACCCGCCAATAAAAGTCCGCCGTCCCCCCAACCGCCGGAAAAATATAAGGCCGCCGGCGCCAGCCGACATCCCCCATGCCCAGCATGCCCCCTGGCCGCCGTGCAACACCAGCCAAACCAGCAACGAGACAAAATCAACCAGCTCAGCTGCATGCCATCCCCAACCCACCCACCCGTTAAAGGCCGAGAACTCCAGGCACAAGCCCAGAACAAACCGGAGCACAGCCCTGCCCTGCACCCACACTGCACATCCCGAAAACTAACTATATACCTCAGTATCCAGAGGGGTCCAACAACTGGCCAACAGAGAAATGGGGAAGCATGGCTCCGAGGCCAACGAAGCAAAACAGGGACGCAAACTGGTCCCTCCAAGCCAACGAGGAAATGCCTCCCCCGGACTCCAATGCACAAACTAAACGCCCAGCAGCCATTCAGAGACCCTGCCCAGGGAAAAAGCACAATGCATCAAGATTCATCGACAATTGCCCTACAATCCCACCGCAGCCCTCCAAACCACAACCGGATCAGGATCAACCCGCGCAGCGCCCAGAGACCCCCACCCCCAGAAGCCAGGGCACCCCGCAACCCCCCAAAGCGCAAAGGACCCCAGACCGCATGTCCTGGGGGAAGCTGTACCCTGCCCCAAGGAAGAACAACAGAAAGCCGTGCTGGGAAGCTCCCCGCTGCCAGGGAGCGATAACGCGGGAGAACCAGGCCAACGGTCCCCCAGCCCAGCCAGAGGTATCCCTCCCCAGAGTGCAGGCAGTGCCAGCAGCCCCCGAGGCCGATCTCATCCCTGGACGGGGGCCCAGCCCCCCCAGTCAAGCAACCCCCAAGGAGGAGCACCAAAACCTACCCCGACAACACCGGCCATGCGCCCCAGAGACTCCCGAATGCCCCCACTGTGAGAGAGCTGGCAGGGGGAAGCAGCGGGAGCCCCACCCCTGCCGAAGCAGGCCCAGGCGAGGAGAGGAGACAATGGGCCCCCAGGCCCAGGGACACACCACCCACCCAGAAATCAGCAAAAGCCACAAGCCCGAGTCCCCAGATCCTTAGGTCAAGAGCGGGCCCCCACGCCAGGGGAGCCCCGACCCCCCCAGCCCACCCCCAGATCAGGCAAGGCCGCCACCAACCCCACAGCACCCCCGACACCCGGGGCTCCAGGGGCAGGACACGAGGTCAATGAGAATCTCCCCCACTCCTTCAACCCCTCTGCCTGCCTCTGTAAATGTATTGTTTTGTGTTGGATGCATGTCATGGATTGTGAAGTGAAGTGTAAGGTGTGTGGTAAATAAGGTGTAGTTAAAATTGGAGGGTAGTTGTGACACAGGCACCCCACAACTGTCAGGTAGTGGAGCCTCCCATCGTGCCCCTCCCACCCCCCAAGCCCTCTGTGTCTAATGTGTAATTAAAATTGAGGGGCGGCCAGTGGGGGAGGAAGAAGGTCGAGGCCGCAATAAAGCAGCCCCACCCACCAAACGCCCTGCAGCCTGCCCGCCCCCCAGAGTCCTAAGGGTGTATGTTGTGAGACATGACCAAAGGGGGAAAGGTGAAGGAGGTCATAGGGAGGCTAGAATGGTCCTCCTCACTGGGACCAGATTCCTGACTGGCCCCATCATTCATTCAGTCCCGTCCCCACCCCCCTAAGCAGGAGGACGCCAGGTCCCTCCAGCCCAGGGCTTATAGCAAGAGCCCCTCTAGCACCGGCAGCACCCCAGAGTCAGCAACAACCCCGCCCAGCCCCAGACCTGAAGGTCCGCCCACACCCAGGAGGCAATGTCACTCAGGCCAGGTCAGGCCAGAAGACCCGCGCCCTTCCTTCCCTAGCAGCGAAGCATCCCGCACACACACCCCCACCATCCCCAAAGAAAAGAGACAGCAATCACCCCGCGACAGCAGCAACAGCCCCTCAGCACTAGGGAGTCAGCAGATGCACCCAGCCCCTAGGACTCAACACGACCACAATCCAGAGGGCCGCGATGCAACCGCAAAACAACCATCGACACACCCCAAAGCACAATCCTTCCCCACACAGGATCCCCGTACAACCACCAAGCATCAAGTCCGGGAACTAAAATCCAGAGGAGACACCACCCAACCAACTCAAAAAGGACTAGCCCGCACCCCCAACCCACACCGCCAACCCCTTCTTCCCGTTCCCCACCCCGCCAACAACCAGTCGCCAGACCCCTCAGAGAAACGAAATACAATTATCAGGATGCACAGCATGCACACAGGACAGAGCCGCACACCAGCCCAGTCCAGGCCCGCACCTGATGCCCCCAACCCCCGACAAGCACGCAAGCCAATCACGACCTACAGGTGAGCCAACCAACACTACCCCGCTGACAATCTAACTAGCGCCACACAACAGCCAAGTAATGCGCTGCACAGGAGAGATGCCAGCCGGCGCAAACCGCCCCCATCCCCCCCGCAGCCAGGGAGAACACAGACCCCCACCCACGGCTACACCGTGACCTGCACCGCACGTTCACCGCCACCGGACCGAAACCCACCACAAGCACCCCCCCCCGCCAACCCCCACTGCCATGCCCACTGCCCGCCCCCTCCCCCCAACCTGGACCCACACACAGGACCCACAGAGAGGCAGCCAAGCACCGAGCGTCACCACATCCGCACAGCGCACGAGTCAAAATCACCACCAGCGCACCGATACCAACAACCGCGCGACACCCAAGCAGAGTGGCTACCCACCCCGCAGCAGCGGCACGCCGAATACAGGGCAAACACCGGTCCCCCCGTCAAGCCCGCGCCCTAGGCAGCCCGAGCGCCGCACCACCGCCCCCCGCCAACACCACGCCATCAACCAACATAAAAAAAAAAACGAGTCCCCCATGCCCGCACCGCGATGTGTCAAAGAAACAACCAACCCCCAGACACACCTACCGACAGCACGGGACCCTGACCAGCAAGGCAGTACACACCCACCCCCATTAAGTGATAAAGTTGATCAAGGGGAACCAGAGAGATTGGAATTGTGTCAATGTTTTTTTTTATAGCAGACATTTTCTCCATGCTAATGTGATCTATAAGGTGATTCCGATATTGGATGATACTTATATTCTTTTTGGCCTTCCAGTTCATGAGGATAGTTTTCTTGGCGATGCATAAGGCAGTGAGAAGCATGAATGATGTGTCAACCTCAATACTAATATCACTTAGGTCCCCCAGCACGCAGAGTGATGGGGAAACTGGGACGGGGTAACTATATCGATAGGTCTTCACATATCTTCTGCCAGAACTTTTGAACAGGTGTACATTGCCACATAGCATGCATGTAACTATCAGATATGTTACCTGAGCAGTTCCGGCAGATGTTTGACTGCATAAGACCCATTCTGAACATCCTTTGTCCAGTATAGTGTGTTCTATGGAGAGTTTTATACTGTATAAGTTGTAGATTGGGTTGCTGCCCTACCTTAACGAGCCAGGTCGTAACTATATATATATACACATACACACACATACTGTAAATATTCTTTATTTAACCAGGTAATGAGTCTCATTAAGATTGAAATCACTTTTTCAAACAGACAAATACAACTGTCACACACATATCCAATTAATGGGTGACACAATGTCGCAGACAAAATCCAGTTAAAATTCATGATTTTTGAAACGATTTCCATGAAAATTTAGGGACAATCACAATTGCCAAAATTACTTACAAATCCTTACAAATTGGCTGAAATTTCCTTAAAGTAATCAGCTCTGACAAGTTCAGGTTGTTCTGTACATTATTCCAGGAAGAGAGGGATTTTGAGAGTGCATGCACATGTACACAGATAAAGAGGAACCAGCCCAAGGAGAGATTTATATATAAAACCAACCAATGCGAGTGTCTGCAGATAGACAAAGGTGGCAGCAGCATACAGAGTGCAGTGGTGTACAAGTTTTCCACAGTCAGTAATAAAATGTAAAGTACATTTTTATTACTTACAATCCAGCTTCCATAAATTTGGATTTGTCTGCTTTTAACTTAATTTGAGTTAACAGTTAACAACATCAAAGGCAGACTGCAGGTATTCAAGAGTTTGTAGTACTAACTGGGATGAACAGTACATGATTGCATCATCTGCACAAAATGGAACGTAGCAATTGATACATCTGTATTTATTTTTTGTGAATAAAAAACGTTTTTTTCATTCAGTACAAAACACAATGCCTTATCATTGTTTGTGCATGTGTGTTGCAGTGTGTACATTCACCTGTGTGTGTCTTTGTGTGTGTATCTGTAACCAGATCTATAGTGGAGGAGCAAGTCCAAGGTGTGTCTCACTGGCCAAACAACTTCTTGGCTGCCTGGAAAATGTAACCCTATTTCAGTGTGTTTTTCTGCAGGTTAAGACAAGTGAGATAGTTTCACATTTCATTATAAGAGAAGATAACCTAAATTAAAAACCTCTGGGATGAATTTGTTGAAGTTTTTTGTTTATTGTAAATTTTAAATGAAATATCATAAAATGTACATCTTTCTGTAAGTGAAATTGGATGAATAGTTAGTCGGAGGAATCTGTGAATTAAAAATAGGGCATGAAATGAAAAAATGTATTAAAAAAACGTGTAAAACATTAATATCATAGAATTTAAAAAGTTAATATGTATGAAATAGAGTGGCTGATGGGGTGCAAGCATCTGAACAGACTGTGTAAAAAGTATGGCTTTATCAAGGGGTGTAGAAAATGCTCCCGTCCATTCCATATAGCAGTGGCTTTTTCAATTTAAAGCTGCTCTTATCAGTATTTTTATATTAACAATGGGTCAAATGGCTATGTGTAATGTAAAATGGCTTGCTAAAATGTCAAGCCAACAGATATTTCTTCTCCTACTCTGGTTCTCCTCAGCTCTATGGAGTATTTCAGCATCTTCATTAGCCATTGTTTCCAAGGCATTACTTTTTATGCAATGTATTTACAGGTAGACAACACAGGAGGAGAACAGGTGGACAACACAGGAGGTGAATACGTAGACAATACAAGAGAAGAACAGGTAGACAACACAAGAGGAGAACAGGCGGACAGGACAGGAGAAGAACAGGTTGGCAAGGAGAATAAGGTGGGCTGGTAGATGAGCAGCTGACATGTCATGTTTTTATTGTCCCCAACATGAAATATCCTGCCACGGTTATCCTTCCAAATTAAAAAGAATACAATACCTTCACCCCTAAATTATGTTATTTCACTCCAAACAAACATCTGTTACTACTGCCAAATACAGGAAAGACATCATGTCCTGCTTCCTCAATTGAAGGCTACTAGTAAAGTACCGAAACACACATGCAGGGGTTAAACATGATATTGAAGTGAATGAAACATTCTTCACCTTGAGAATGTGTATTTAAAGCCTAGTAGTAGTAGCTACATTGTTTTCATTAATCCTTAACTTGTGACTCACATATTTGTAACTACATGAAAAAAATAAAATCATTGAAAGCTCTAAAGCACAATGGCATAAGCCTTATTGTTAGTATAACAGTTGAAAGCTGTCAACACTTGATACAAAACTGACACATGTTAAATTAAACATATTGGTTTTCTTCAATATATAGGTTTAGTCCTTGCAATTGACTTAAGCATGACCCTGAACCAGTAACTGTTAACTTATGCAAAAATGCTTAAAATTTCTCTTATTTTTATTAATCTTCAGTGGCTCAGTGTAGAGCAGGTCCTTTATTTCCAGTTTCAATCACTCAGTGTACAGCAGCTCTTTCTTAACACCCCACTGACTTGATTTTTCTAATTAGCATAACTGTGCTACAGAGGTTAGCATCTACGGTTATTTTTTTTACGTTGATTTCAGGTGGAAGAAAGGGAATTTGTGAGCAAATGATGAGGAGGAGGAGGAGGAGAAAGAAAGCCGTCCTCCATGTTTGCGTTCACTGCAGCTCCCACTAGTGCAGAACTGTGATGACGGTCGCTCGTGACATCAATCAGAGTAGCATGAATTTTGACTGTCCCTACTGAGATGGCATTTTAAAAGTACAACCTGTAGTCACATATGAGGAAAAGAATCTGATTGGGGTGACTTTGGCCTGGCAGTTTGAACGCGGCCTTTGAATTGTTTTATACAATAGCTTTTGTTTATTGTGACAAGTTTTAATCCTGGAAACCATCACGCTGTGCTTGGCAGTTTGACTGGGTGACACAAGACAAAAGCATAATCCCACTCATTGCTCACATACTGTGACTCACAGCTGATTGTTAGAGATTATGTCAAAGGTCAAACAATAAACAAAATGTGATAGTAGTTTTATCTCTAAAGGAATACTCACTCTTATGCCTGTATGGTAAATATGAAGCTACCACAAGCAGATGGTTAGCTTAGCATAAAAAGTGGAGGAGGACATGGCTAGACCAGCTATGAAAAAAAATACTAGTGAGTAAATTAGGTACAAGCCACTCCCAACCTCTCTCTTTGTCTATTTGCTCTTGCTTCTGCTTGTTCTCACGATTAATGCCAAACAACGTCATATGCATGTGTATTCCTGTTTGTCCCTTCCCATCCTTGTCGAGATCTCTCATTCTTTCTTGCTTGCCAGGCATGTGCACTTTACCTCAACAAACCAAACTGACCCTGCCTCTCTTCATCCATTTATTTTAGCCTTGAACTTAACTTAGCTGGAATGCAGTTCAGTGGCTTCCAATGCAAACACATTCAGACTCAAAAATGAACAGAATCTCAGACTCCTATTTAGCTGATAAGGAGTTAAAATGTCAGACATGTAGCTTGGTGCTAAATACTGTACAAGACTTCAAATGAATTTAAAATAAAAACAATACAGGTAAAATTATTTTAGTTCATGTTTTTACTCAACCTGAAAAATTATCAGATTTGGATTAATCATATTTGGGCTGCTGGATGGTAATATCCTGTAGGTCTGAAGGCAATGGATGTATAACTGAATATGGAACATCAAAACCCCCTTCAGATATGCACCGCCTTACGTATATGTGATGGCAATCACATAAAAATGGTTTTATGGAAAAAGTCACAACAGAAATCTTGACAACATTTCCATAACATTTTCAAACACAGCACAAGGCTAAGTATGCCATGTCTAAAAGAAGATAAATATTCAGCCCTTTATAAGTTTTTGGGTCTCAGCACATTTTGAGGCTGTTAGCCAATGAAGGGAAGTCCAGCAGTCCCCTCCTTATTCTTGAAAGAAAGTGCCAACGTTGCTAACGTCCCAAAAACCATTGCTGCTTTTACACAACTCATCCAGAACACCGTTGTTGAGAAAAATACACCTGAGCCTTGTTTGGGATTATTTGGAGCTCAATAGCTTGAATACAGATTACTGTTCAATGTAGTGCTGCACAAGAAAACAATCATCAAATAGAAAAAAAAAACAACAACAACTGATGTTTGGAGGTAACTGAAACTAATGCGAAACCAGAATAAAAGCTATAATCAAATAAAATTTTAATATACCTGAACACAGACAGTGCTTTTATCTGAGTAGAGATTAAGTTACAGGATCTATGCCTTTATTTGTTAACTATGGCCATAGCGATTGGCATTGTTCTGCACTACTTTTATCCCATGTCAACACTGCATTAGTTGCTTCACAATCACTTTTTTGTGTACATGCAAACGGGTAAACACTTTGCTATTTATAGACACTCACACAAACTCTATATACATATGAGGGCACACACAAACAGATAAAAACTGCACACAGTAGCACACGCATACACACACGGACCAGAGGCCAGAGACATCCTCCTGCTGCCCAAAGTACCTGTGAAACTGGTATTTTTTACCACACGAATAGATGGATAGGTGGAGAGGGGGAAGCGCAAGCGAAAGAGCAGGTTGTGCATCTCATTCTAGAGGAAATCAGAAACCTGCACACACACACACACACACACACACACACACACACAATCAGTGTATTGTCAGGTGATGTGGCCCATGTCACACTCCAATGTGAACTGGCCACCGTCCGAAAGTCACGGGACATGCGGAAATGGACATGGAGGCCACAGAGGTTAGCGCCTACGGTTTTATTTTCACGTTGATTTCAGGTGGAAGAAAGGGTATTTGTAAGCAAATGATTACGAGGAGGAGAAAGAGAGCCGTCCTCCATGATTGCCTTCACTGCGGCTCCCACTAGTGCAGATTTATGAGGATGGTCGCTCGAGAGTGACTTCAGAGTAGCATGAATTCCAGTCTTAACGTCCTGACTGAGGTCGCATTTTAAAAAGAGCAAAATAATCTGATCTGGGTGACTTTGGCTTGCAGTCTAAATGCACCTTTAGTTTTTGTTTATTGTGACAAGTTTTAATCCCTGGAAACCATCACGCTGTGTTTGGCAGTTTGACTGGGTGACACATTCAAAGACAAAAGCATGATCCCATTCATAACTGACATTCTGTGACTCACAGCTGAATGACATTTGCCTTCACTCTATTATCCCATGTAAATGCTGCATTAGTTGCTTCACAATCACTTTTTTGTGTGCATGTAAACGGGTAAACATTTTGCAATCATAGACACACACACAAACACTATATACATATGGGGGCACACCCAAATAGGTAAGAACTGCACTCAGCATGCACACACGGACCAGAGATCAGAGACATCCTCCTGCTGCACCTGTCAAACTAGTAATTTTCAACACCAGAATGGATGGGTAGGTGGAGTGGAGGAGGCCTTTAAAGAGCAGATTAAAACAGGTTGTGCATCTCATTCTAGAGGAAATCTGAAACCCGCACACACACACACACACACACACACACACACGGTGTTTTGGACTATGGCTTCCAGCTCAGGTGATGTTCTGCCCACAGGCTGCAGGATCCTCACCTCCATTCCTGATGTGTTTTTCATCCCTGAGTTTGTAAGTTCTTTATCTGTTCATTGTCATTTTGCTATGTTTTGGGCTTTCGAAACATTTTCCTTTTTGTTACTTTTATTCTCTACATCTTTATGCAGTTTACCAAAGTGAGTCGTAGACTAAGATTTTAATCCTTTCTATTTTATTGCCTATTTCATTCTTGCACATTCTTCTGAATCATTGCTAATTCACTTGGCTCAGCGTCATTTACACTGTGATCTTCTTTCCTTGATTCTCTGTCTCCTTGTCGTTGCTCAGTTGAGGCGATAGGAATCTATAGGGTCTTGCTGGTCAGCAGGCATCAGTGTTTGATCATTGAAGTCAACACAGAGCAGAGTAACGAGCAAACCAACCGTGAAGATTAGAGGGGTTGATAGTAAAAGAGACTCTCTTGTAAAAGAGATTTTTGATCTCAACGAGACTTCCTGGTAAAAAAAAAAAAAGGTCTGGTCCAAAAGTATACAAGAATAAGATGAAACTGGTTTATGAGGTGGTTAGAGCCTCGCCCATTACGACAACTAATATCTACTTTTTAGCTACTCTTTTTAATCATGATTGTTGCCACAGAACTACAAGTTATGTCACAGCTTGGCAACCAATTTAGTTTATACTGACGTGACCTTTGTGGCAATGTTACAATATTTGAAATGGAACAATTTGCGCAATGTTTGACAAAGCCTATCCAGAGCCATTGTATTTTGCTATTTACAGCAGCTTGGAACAGGACTCTAAAGTTGTGAATAGTCACTCACCTTGGGCTAGATCTGACATTGCAGTTAGGCTGATATTCATGGCTGATCATGTTGGTTTATCAGATTACACGCATACCTTCTTCTTTAGGGGAAAACTGTCAACTTAGAGTTCCTTCAAAACTACTGAAACCTCCCATTTCTGGCTTATCTCTTACATCTGTTCTCAATATTTTATTAATGAATATAATACATAGTGCTCATATTAAAATTTTTCATTCAGAAACAATCATACTTTTTGTGGTGTACAGGGAACTGATGACACCAGTGGAAAATAGTGTTACGCTGGAGAGTGAGGTGTAACTCTAAAGACCTGGATATACTTGCTTTTAACTACGTGTTCGTGTACGCAAGATCGCTGCCACACATATTCTGGGTTCCTCTCGAGCGTAGGTTGTGCGCGTCTCCAGAAATTAACGGCATGCGTCCGCAAGATGCAAGCACATGAACGTGGGGGCAGTATGTCGATCTGACCAGCAGGTCAGCAGCCATCTACTGTTCCACACACCACCCCAAGTGGTGGCGGTATGCAGTTGGTTTGCTGCTATTAAACGCAAAAGAAGAAGGTCAGCAGCAGACTTAAAAAAGGAGATTTGTGGCGGGATGTTTAAAATAAAACTCCTGGAGCTAGTCCGCAGTTACTGAGATCGTTATGATGTCTCATTTAACTCATAACCTTCTTGAGGTTTGCTATGTTTGGTTTGTTTACATAGTGCAAATACGGAGGTTGTCAAGGAAGATAATCCGGTGTTGGCGAGGGATGATCCCGCCCTGGTCAGCCCCCTAGTGGATTCACGTTTAATTCACCAGGGACACGCAAAGTACGCAGGCAAATATGTGAACAATGCCGTTTGTGCTGCAGACGCCTGTCTATGTCTACGCATTGTTAAAGAGCAAGTATGTCGGGGGCTTAAATCAACCATCAACTCACATGGTTGCTGACTTGATGGTGTTTTTTCTTGCTGCGGGCCAATGAAATTAATGAATAAATGCAATTATCTGCTGCTCAGGTAATGTACTGGTAATACTGTATTTACTACTCTTCCGTAATTTTTTGGGCAGTGTTGCCACTGTAAATCTAAACCATCACAGAGAAGATACCAATTTAATACCAATTATTATTACCAAGGACAGGCTTGGCAGCTTTTTTCTACGGTTCGGGTTCATTTTCCTGAAATGAAACTGAATGAATGCAATTTCAAAAAAAGAAAGTAACCCGTAAGAAGACACAGATAAAAACTGTGGAATTGCTATTCCAAACCCTCTGCCACAACCACACAACACAAGCATTATCTTTTTGTGAAAATGTATTTAGCAGTTTATACTATGAGACCACCAACCAAGAGTCTTTTGTATTTTTAGAGCATGCAAGGACTATAAAATGCTTACCACCTGTAGGCATTGAAGGGGCTCTGAAAAACTAGCTCCTGGTTGGGGGACGGCATATGAATAGAGACATGTGTCCAACAAATTAAACATAAATCCATGACATCTTTTTAAGATTCACACACAACAACCATGTATGCCTTCAATGAATGTTCTTATCCCAGAAAGCTGTGGGGACAATGATGTTCTCTACAAGTGAACTTCACCTGAGAGCAGGAGTGGTTAAATTGTTGCTGCAGTTGTGTCTACAGAACCAAGCTACTTGTTTGGATCTGAATATGCCCCCTGCGGTATTTTCATAACCGGAGTTTTTCCTCCGTCCATATCTCCGTCCACATGAAAACGCAAACACACGCTATTAGCGTAAGCGCTGTCATGAGCATGCCAAACTACCTGGCTGCGATATGACCCTAACTGTAAAGCCATTTTGGCCAATCAGAGGCGCACAATCTGACATCAAACACAGCAGATAACGGCGCACACTCTGACGTCGTAAGGCAAATCCCCCGGTTTTACTGTCCACACGACGTTTCTGAAAGTCCTCACCCTGGCAGGGGTTTTCAGAAATGTTCGGTTTCAGTGACCTGATACTGCGTTTCCGTGTGGACGAACGGCTGAACTGTCTAAAACCATTATGAAAATACTCGTGTTCGTATAGACAGCAGCAACTGCTCCAGCTCTACCCCTGCACACCTGATACTTTAGGGCTTAATGCCGATTGATTGAACTGTGGAAACATCCGTGGATGTACGTTGCATGTAGCCCTTAAATACCCAACTGGAGGAAATCGAAGCTATAGGACACAATAGGATTTTTTACAGCAGGTATTTAAACTTGTCATAGTTGGAAAAGCACAGTTGGTACTAATAACATTTACAGTTTCTGCATAAAACATGCCAGTGAGCCAGCATGCACAATACCGGAAGACCGAGGCAGCTAAATGGAATTATGCCATAATTAATTGAGGTATTTACACCTATGATTTTTCTACTGTGCATTGGATTGTCTTCCATGAAAAAGGCCTATCACAACACAAAGAGAAAGTCTTACTGTGCAATAAAAATGAAAGAACGCTATAAGGAAATGGAATCCTTTACACTGTATTGACACTAAATACTTGACACTGAATAGTGGCTCTTATCAAGGAACAAATGCTGGCAGTTCATGTTCTATATAAATGCCAATGACTCTTTCAAGCAGAATGTTTGTCAAAGGAGGAGAGAGACTGTGAAAATACGCCCAAGAACGAAGCACGGGAGGAACTTTCTAACATCTAAAAATAGCCAATTGACTTGAAGACTACAAATTTAGGTTCTAACAGAAAACATTACTGGAGTACCACTTTAAAGCTGCTACAATCTAGTTCTAACAATTCAAATGACAACGTGAAAACAATCTGAAAACAATATGGAAATGGTCACTTATAATGACAACATGTCCCTCCAACCTAAACAACAACATAGGTCGTTTTAACCAACCTCCAAATACGACCCCTAGGAGCTTATCCAGCAATTAGTGCAATAGTGCCCGTACCGGTCGCGTTTGTCCATACCTTCCAAAACGGCAATTTCGAATTCTGTTTCCCGACCAGACCTACATTTTGGAAATCACGTGACCTCCATCACATGACATAAACATGTGGAGATTGTAGCGGCCTCATGGCCCATCTGCTAGCAGTAGTCGACATGCATGAAAACACCAACTTAGGCTTAGACACATTCCCCATGAAGGTTAGGATGAGGGTAAGGGCCTACAGGGGGCTGTCAATGCCTTAAAAGCAAACATAGTTAACTATATATCTAACGCTATGAAGCTATTGTAGATAATGCTATTTCTAATACGTGACCGTTGTTGTCATGTGTTTGCGTTCTACGGCCACTAGATGCCGCCAAAATAAACGGAAAGATTAGTCGTAATTTGTTGTAGCTAGAACAACCTATATGTTTTTTCTTCTGTGGAGGACAGGCTCAATAATGAACTTATAAAGAATTATCACCTGAATCTGCAGCTCCCCTCAGCTTTATGGAGTTTTATAGCCAGTTTCATCTCATCTCAGTGGAGCATTAAGCAACTACAGAATCAGACATTTCCTTCAGGAGAAAAACTGAGCTAAAAAGAGAATGAAATTTGGATTTCAAAGTTTTTTTATATAAGCAACTGTATGCAACCTGCTAACAAGTTCCTCATTTCAACTTAAAGGTGATGATATCTTAATTTTGTGTTTACATCTTGTTTCCACTACTCCCAAGAGGGCAAGAAGAAGTTACTGTAGCTTTAAAGCTGCAACACTATAATTCATAATAAAAGTTAGTTTTACTGTCATAAAGAACAAAACTCTGAAATGCTTGTAACAAACTGTAGACGTATGTACAATATGTAAAGGTTATATCCAAAATTAATTGAATTGTATTGTTACTATACAAGCAGCACGAGTACACCTCCAGTCTTCTAAGAAACAACTGGTGTCTTCATCTTGTTGTTTTCTTGTTTTACACTGAGACCATCATATGTATCTTTTTGACTATCCAGTCTGATGTTGTCTATCTAAATATCCTGTATTGAGGAAAAATGGGTCTAGTTACCATAGGAACTGGATCCATACAAGTACATGACAAACGCTGACCAAATTTATCATGAAACTATACACTAGCTACCAAAAACTAAATTTTAAATCCATACCTCTGTCTCTTTTGCCTCACTTCTCTCTCCCCCCTTCCTCCCGTGTGACCGTGCAGGTGTTTGGAGGTTTGGTGTGGACCCTGGTGGCATCGACTCGTATCACTCTGGCCAACCCTCTGGCCTGGGTGATGTTCGTGTCCGTCTTCTGCTTTGTAATGACGACAGCCTGGATCTTCATCTTCCTCTGCGGAGCCAATCGGAGCAGCATCTGGCTTGCCCTGGTTAGACACACCCACCACCTGCTGCTGATTGGCTAATTGGGATAAATGGCTAAGAGTAGATAGATAGATAGATAACACACATATGTGATTGTTTGGTCATCTCATTCCAAACCCACCTATCTCTCATTCCTTTTTGATCCCACAGGACGTGGGTTATCATTTTGTGGCGGTGCTTTTCTACCTCAGTGCGTCAGTGATTCTGGCGTTCATCACCATTGGGCAGGCTACATTGGTTAGGATTCTTACAAGCGATGATCTCTTCATCTACCGACTGGAAATTTCTGCAGTGGTATGTTAAAAACACATACACATACAGATCCTAGCTATTACTACACTTACATGTACTACAATATTCTGATATACTGTAACTCAATAAAGAAAACACTGTTAACAGCATTTTGTGGTTGTTCCATCTTAAATTAGGACTGTTAAGAGACAATGGGAAATTTACAAATTTTGTGATATTATCTTCTGCACAAAGTTACTACATAACTTACTTCACCCTGTGTTTTTTTTTTTGTCAGTATCATAAACATTATGTATAAGCTTGTTCCAGCTCTCTAGTCTATGTTTTTTGTTTCGTTGCTACATCATTCAACTGAATGGAAAATAATCGAGGTGCATCCTTTTGTCTAGTTGTATAATGTTATACATGTTTCTCCACAATTCAGCCTGACATATTTGAAAAATTTAAGATATCCTCTAGAATTCAAAATAAAGCGATGTGGGTCTGGCTGCACAGCAAACATTTTTAACGACTAAGAGGATTGAATACATAAACTCATCTTTCAGCTCTAATGCATATTGACCCTTCGCTAAGCCACGCCCCCCTTAGTTACTGTTGCTAAGTCAGACATATTGTCGGAGTTGTCAGACTTTTATCACGGCACTGCCACTGTCTAATACTGCACTCCCTGGAGAAATATTGTCTAATTTTTGGAAAAAGCAAACTCAGAAAGAAGCAGACAGTTTTGCATTTGCATTGTGCATTTGAAGATTATATTCAGGCTGTCAAACAGACTCAAACTGACACTGACACTGTTCGTGTACAGCCGGGTAGGTCTCTGTTGACTATTACAATAATTAAAAAGCAGAACAGTAGGGCTGTATACGTTACATTCAGTAGTAAGTTAGCTAGCATTAGCTTACTAACATTACATTAGGAACAATCCATAGCCTGCATTTTTCTATTTTAGGTTTTGGAAAGGGAAGAAATCATACTTCTCCTTTCAACCTTTCTGGGTAGTGACTGTAATTATTATAAGTGCCCCAGGAACAGCTTTGACCATAACTACTAAATACAGCCAAAGCTAGAAAACGACTCCTTTTACATTAGAGTGAATGGAGTGCAGTCATGAAAGTATCGGACCACAGTTCAGTCAGGACAACTTTCATCAAATACTGATAATGAAAAGTTATATTTGGCGGTATGGCTCTGTTCTGGGATCTCCCTGCCCATTCACACGCCTACGAGGAAAGCCATGGAGGGGGGGGGGGCACCTCCCTGCCCATCCATGTGCATACATGGAAAGCCCGAGGCAGAGAGCAGCAGTAAAGAACCCCAGTACAGAACAGAGCAGGCATGCAATTTACATGTTTATCAGATACTAGATGGGCAATGAAGCATGGTGTTAAACGAGCCTGGGGCTGAAGACCGTACTGTTTATTATCATGATGCAGCCTCTACTGCTCTGTGTCGCCTCGCGCACTCGAACACACACTTGCGGGCTCACAAGCACGAACAGTGGCAAGAGCAGAGATAGGTCGTGGGCACGTTGAAGTGATAAGGTAACTCCAACCCACTGCAGGATGTGCAACAAAACCTCAAGAGTAAAAGACAACTTGTCAATACATCCATTAAACAAGCATAACATATAGAAGGGGTTAATTGATCCACTCTGTCCACGTCTCTCATCCTCTATTTTATTAAAACACTAGCTTGGCAAAGCTAGATGTACAATGAGCTATATGAAAGCTGCCTGAAGTCTAGATTGAGCTTAGATTGCCATGTAGCTTCAGCTTGACTTTGTTGCCTGTCTGAACTAACGCTATACGTGATTTAGAGCAAGTTGTGATCAGCCAGCTGTGTATTCAGGGCATGGCTTAGCGAAGGGTCAATTGTACATGGATATTAAACATGCATCTCTGTTTGTCTTGTTTGAACCAATTTGCTGACACCTGTGGTCTCATAGCCCCCAGGATTTGTAACACCACATATTTCTATCTCAAGTTGACAATTACCTGTCTGTGTTTCTGTGTGTGTGTATGTTTTCAGGTGATGTCCTTTCTGGCCACTCTTTTCTACTTCCTCCATGCCATTTTCTCTGCCATCCGATGGAAGAGGTTCTAATAAAACAAAACATTAACCCACCCGCAAACCAAGAACAAGATCAAAAACAGAACAAACCAAATAACCAGCAGACCTTTTGTTTTCTTTTTTTCATTTTCACGTCAGCAAGAGTTTTCTTAATCAGAAAGGCAATCCTTGGGTTAGAGTAGATGAAAGTGAAATTAACCTTTTTACCAAAAATAAATTTGGTATAAAGAAGTAGATCTTGTAAATAACTAATTAAACCACAGACATTTATGATGACATCCAAAAAATTACTTTATTTACTTATTTATTTACTTTTTTATTTTTTATAGTTTTATAGTTATTTTTTTCACCAAATAACTGAAATGCCTTAAAGGGTCAGTTTAACCAAATTACTTAAAGCACTTTCTTACTTACCTCAGAACACACAGTTGTCTTAGGGACTAATTATGAGGTGTAAATTCCAATAAAAGTTGTTAAAGTATATCTATATCTACATCGTAAATTACCGGTAAACATCCAATTGGTTATATTGTAAGTTAAATACACGTTAAAGGTGGACTCTATTGATTGAGTATTGCACTTCTATAAAGTAAGGTGAATTGTGAGAGACAGATAAAAAGAACTGTCAAAACTGAAGCAGCAAAGGCTGAAATGTCCTGACTTTTAGTCCCCATAGTAAGCTGAGTCAAGCTTCAAAAATAACACTAGAGCCTACACTTCCCATAATGCAACTTGATAGCACCTTTCATTAGATCCCCCAGGCAAACTCCCACATATTTCAAACTCCGAGAACCACATGAGTAGGCTCATTTCAAATGTTTGCCTGGTTAATACAGAGACCAGGGGACTGATTTCAGTTTGTGTCCAACTTTAGCATTTGAAAGGGAAAGAAGATAATATAACTTACTTGTTTGCTGTTAAACTACAGAACACACCAGAGTGTTTTTGGGCTTAATGTCACTCAGCAGACAGTAATTAAAGTGTGATTGGTGACTTTATAATCTTTAAAAAGATGTTTTACAGATCAATGATTCATTTTGGCTCCACCCTGCAGTAACCATTTCTACAAATAAGATAAGCTTTTCACTAAAATTTGTGGAAGACATTCAATAGCAGAACTTAAGTGTTGGTATAGCACAGTACATTTAAATTGCTAATAAATCCTAGGAGCTTTGTAACATTCAAAACCTGTGTTTTAATCTAGAAACTTGATTGGAGGTCAGCCCTTTGTTTCCTGCAAGTTTCTCAATGTTTACAATTAACAAAAGACAAATTATGGATAAATGACTCTCCCTTTTGACCACCACATCTTTTTATCCAGTTTGAATCTAACTTTAGTGAACTTTTTTCTTTCTTTTTTTTTTAAGAATTGGTTTTGATACAATATGGATGGATGATTTATTGTCTGCATTTCTTAATTAAATTTAAAAAAATCAAGTAGCCTACTTACATATTTTGATGATTTCACTTTAAAGGTAGTTTTGGAATCTATGATGTGAAATAAATTACTAGGCCATTCAAACATCACAGCTTTTCTGTTTGTTCAGACATTTCACTACTACTTCCCACTGTTTCATTACCTGTTACTTGTTACCTATTCCCACTGTATTACTCCCATTACCTAGATAATAGGCATATCCAATTAACTTGTTATTTTAACCTGCTTATTATTTAGAAAGAAAGCATAAGCTAATGATTACTATAGGTTTCATCCTGTAAAAGGTTTAATATCATATCAATTTTATATTACAGTATGTATGATCTCTTTGAGCAAAAAGAATTAAACAGAAAAAATGCTGAATTTTAAGATACATATTATAACCACCATTTGTACTACTGTATGGTATTTGCATTTTATTTTAAATACACACTTAATTCAAGGGTTTTTTCTTTAGATTCTCCAGAAAATGCTTCAAAGCTTAACTTGGTTCTGAGTAGTTCCTGTAATTATAAAGCATTTGGCTACTAAAATCTGTCCCATTAAAATAGTAGCCAATAACTTCTAGTTTAAGTAAAAAATATATTAAAATCTACTGTATATGTATTTTGTGTTTGGGTTTTGCTGTATAGATTTGGCTTTCCGGAGATGATCACGGCCATTCTAGTTAATGTTTGCTCTTAAAGTCCACTGTTGGAGTGTGGGGTCAGTGTGTCAGTTGCCTGATTTGTTATGTTTGAGAAATGTTTAATTTTAAAGTTATGGCTAATATATTAGCAAACAGTTACTTATTTATAGTTGTTTATTTACACAAGATTATCATTCTTTGAGTCTTTAAATCCACCTGGCAAATTTAAGTCCAATATTTACGCTCTTTTTTACTCTGGTTTTGTTTTTTTCTGAATCTTTAGCAACTTAATGCTCCACTCTGTTCACCAGCTAATCACTAGCTTTGTTGTCCATTTTGTGCTGGGCAGGTAGTGTAGCGTGTTTATTTTAGCTTTTTTGCTGTGTGCTTTGGCTGCAGTGAATGAAAGCAGTAAAGTTGTGGCCGTAAAACCAAAACAACAAGCTGAAAGATGCTAAAACCCTCCAAAAGATGAGTGAAAGCGTTAGAGCAGGGTAATAATTCACTGTGCGTGTGTGACCACAAGTGACCCTTTAACATTACACACAGTGATCTACTGTAAACATACAAAAATGTATTAGTGCAGCTTTATAGTAAAGCTGTGTGGATCTGCGGAAGTTTCTGTGAGGCTGAAGTGGCCGAAATGAAATGCCTTCACCAATAACGCCATTCATCACATTCACAGGTATTTATGTTTTGAAAACAAACACCTGTTATAGCCCGTGTCCAATACAAATAGAGGCTGCAGGCACTTAGCTAACACAATACAAAGGATCAAATATGTAGTATAAACCTAAAACTCAGTGAGCAGCAGCATTGTAGATATTTAGGCTTCAGTGGTTTAACTGTAGCCATGGGGCACAAATTTCCTTCTCTGGTTGTTTTAAAATCCTTTCACAGGTCACTGGCACACATTAACATCAGGTAGCCTTGGGTGCTGTAAGATGAAGGGTGGTGCAAGGAGCTGCTGTGGGACGGTATCTCTTACTCACATCAACAGAACAAGTTTGTTTGCTGACTTAGGTTTCCTATAAGAGTCAGAAACACCTGCTCCTCTGTTAGTTCAGAAGAGGGGACAGTTTGCTCACTGGGAGAAGGAACAGGCAGAGATGGCTGCAACTACTGCTGAGCCTATGGGGAGCCTGCCCAGCGGACTGGGGATATGCACCACGGCCCCGGATATATTTTACCTGCCTGAACTGGTGAGTGGACAATGTGAGAAGACAAAGCAGTTCACCTTGAACTCAGTTATGAGTGATCAGTCTCTGAAATCCAGCAGTTGGTATTTTGAAAATAATTTGGTTTTCTTTATTTTTCCTAAACTTATTTGATTTGTAGTAGTAAGTAGTAAGTAGTAGAAGTAATTATAATACAATATAGACATTTAAAATATATAAATATTGCAACAAACTGTCATAAATTTCTTTCATGGCAACAACAAACCTGTTTTGTTAAAATTTAACACTTACTATTTAGAGGCTAATCGGTATTTTACACCAAAATGTAAGACATTTATTTAAATAAGTGTATAATAAGAATTCTTGTGCTATAGCTCAAGCCAGCATGATGTGATAACTTCATGACTTCAGATGTCAGATGCTAGTCTCTAAATAAATAGCCTACCACAATTGGTTTTACTTTTGTGCTGGTAAAAGGTAAAAATGTTGATTTAGAACTATTTGAATAAAAGTGCAAAAGTGTGTCATTCACATCTTCCATTTCACTCACATTGTATCTGTGCCACTAATAAAAAAGAAAGAATGCGGCCAGCTCTCCTTCTCTCTGAATGATGACAAAAGATAAAAACTTCTCATATAACCACTGGAAAAATAACTGAACTATGTAATTGTTTCAGTGTATGTGTCTGATAAGTAGACTTAAATGCATCTTAAGTTGTTTATTTTAGATTTTGTTTATCAAGGGAAGGGTTGTGGAAGGTTCCATGTCACTAACACCCTGCAACAACTCCTCACACATTTTAATGGCCAAAAGACTAAAGAGAGGCAACAAATATATATCCGCAAGACTTTTATCAATGTTTGTTCCGTTCACCATAATGTGCTGAAAAGTTCTGAATTGAGTTCTGAATCTGAACTGAATTGTGACAGATTTGGTATCAAATTGGATTGAACTGTGAAGTCTTTTGGATATTAACGTTTACAGATTTCTTGCAGCCACAGCCTCTTCAGGCTGTTTAACTGAATGCCTGACTTAAGAGCAACTTAAGAGTTTACTTTTATCAATTATCTCCTTTGATGGTTCAGTTCCTCCTGTTGGAGTAGGCTATATAGAAATGTGATCAAAAAACTGTCAAGCCTGTCAGATTGAGCACTGAAGAGAGAATACATTTTGAAAGTGACAACTCCATGAAATCATCAGTGAGTCAGTATCGCTGATCACCCTGCAGATACAGTACATTCTGGGTTTGAGGTGTGCAGCACTAAGACTTCTGATCTGTGACCTTGAATCAGGTATTACTCATGGTTAAATTGATGCAAAGAGATTTTAAGTTGTGGTCATCTCTGGATCAGGTGTTAACTTTTAGCTCATAGCTCTACCCGGTTGAGTATGACACAGAATAACACTATGGATTCCAGAGAGTTCAGACTATACGGATGTGGTTAATACTCTATCTTAAGTAACCTGGCAGAGTAAACAACATCCACCCTGTAAAGAGAAATGTTTGTTTAGTTAACATTAAGAGAGATCTTGGGAGACTCTGATCATGCTCATTTGAAATTCACCAACCGATTTTTCATGTGACTTTTTGACTTTTATGGCTCTAATCTAATTCAGATTTGTGTTTTTATAGTTTAGTTTGCTGATTCTTCCTGACCAGCTCATTCTATAGCTTGAAAAACTGCACCTGACTTTAGTCCTATAGCCACCAAAACTACTTTGCTGGGTTTAGGAAAACAGAAAGGCAGAAATCTTTTCTGCCAGAAAGCCCTGAAGGCAAACCCATGTGCGTGTCCATGTAATGTTTCACCAATAACACAGTTGACCTATGAAGTCAAAATAATGGTATTGAAAGATACCTGAACAGCAAAAGGAGCTGATACTCGGATAATTGTTTTTTCCAGTTTTCATGACAGAAAAAGGAACATTTTCTTCTTGCACACTAGCACACATCTGTATTCAACTGCACAGGCTTTCAACATTCTTCCTTATGTTGCGCTTTCCCTTTACCTACTTCTAATCTGTCAATTGTTGTATGTTGTTTGAATTGCACTGCCCTTGAGAAATGCTATCTCTATCTTGTGCCCAGAACAAGTAGATAGATGGTCAGACTGACTATAAAGGTGGTTTTAATAGACATATGAAAAAGTGATTACAGCCCATTTAGACTGAAAGAAAATATGTATGTCAGTCATAGGTATTTATGGGCAATTGAGGTACAAGGTACAAGGTAGGTTTGATGGTCACATTACAACAGTGTTGTAAAATGACTCGTTTCTGCTACATAGAAAACAATATACAGTATAGGTAAACAATAATAGAATGGTAAACAGAGGCAAAATATAAACTAGATTTCATGAGATCAATTTTAGTTAGAGTTTAGATGGCAGCAGGATGAACAGGCTGTGGCTGGGGTTCCTTAAATATCCTTTGGGCTCTGTGTGGGCACTTCACAGCACCAATATCAGTGAAACCAATGATTTTCTGAGCAGTTTTAATCACCTGCTGCAGAGCCCTCCTGTCCTGGGCCGTGCACATCCCATGCCAGATAGTGATCTTTCCAGTCAGGATGCTTTCTGTTGCTCCTCTGTAAAAGCTTGGCACGGGAATTTGGCCTTCTTATATTTCCTTAAGAAATACACCCATTTCTGGGCTTTCTTCACCAGCGTGGAGATGTAAGATGACCATGTCAGGTTCTGTGTTGATTCCCAGGAACCTAAAAATTGTTCACCTGCTCCACCTCAGCTCCACTGATGTGGACAGGAGGGTCTGTCGTCCCCTCCTTTATATAGGGTGGTTAAGGAGCAAAACCCAAGAGTATCACTACACATTTCGGCACTGCAAAAAATGTTCATCTTAGCAAGTCATGTCATTGGCAATTGATTGCAGGACTCAGTAACTTGCTGTTGTCACTGTCGTTAAGGGACAACGGAAAGGAGAGATTGAAGAAGAGAGAAAAATAGAGGAATTGAACAGAGGTTATAAAAAAAAGAGCATTATCTGGTAAAGAATTCCCAGTGATCTGTATAAAACTATAATTCAGTTTTTAATATTTTTGGTGTACCAGAGAAAAACAGAGAGTCCCACAGAATCACAAAATTTGTTTTGAGATTCTGATATTTTGCTTAGTACAGTTCGGTGTGATATACTTTTGTCTTATCGATATAATACAATCTATAATGGTATATTTTATAATTTACAAAAACATTCATGGTGCCCTGAAGATAAAATTTGCTGACTTTGGTGATCCCCTGACTTTTCATCTAGCGCCACCATGAGCCATTTGTGATTTTGAGTGAAATGGTCTCAACAACTATCAGATAGACTGGCATGAAATTTGCTTCAGACATAATGTCAGTTTAAGGTCACTCTATCAGAAATGTAATACCGTCTGTCCAACCAATACCTCCATCTATGCAGGTGTTTGGTGGTTTGGTGTGGATCCTGGTGGCGTCGACCCATGTGGCACCACCGAATCCTCTGGGCTGGGTGATGTTTGTCTCTGTCTTCTGCTTCGTCATGACCTTCCTCTGGATGATCATCTTTGCTGCTGGAGGTCATAAAAACAGCTCTGGCTGGGCTGCTGCTGTAAGACCAGAGAGAGAGAGAGAGAGAGAGAAACAGTTCAGAATGAGAGAAAGAATGAATGAAACAGGAAATAAAATTGTGATAAAAAATGATGGGCTGTGGCCATGTTGTAATATTTTTAATCTATGTGTTTCCAGGACTTTGCTTACCACGGACTTGCAGCGTTCTTCTACCTCAGTGCAGGAGTGGCTTTAGCAAACATCACCATTAATGAAAAACAATCAGACACATTTAAAAACTACCAGATTGACATCGCTGCTGTGGTGAGAACTTATTTCAAGACAGTACAAACAGCTGTTCATCTGTTCATTATTTACTGAAAAACACTTAAAAGTACCATATGTTAGCAGTTTACATATATTAAATCACTTTGTATTGCCAATGTGTGAATTGATTACAACTTCACAAATGAGACCTTACTCGACTTTCTCGGTTGTCTGTAACAGCCTGGGGACTGATTTTTAAGGACTTTTTCCGGAAAAATACAAAAGATATGACTTTACACGCGCATGTGGTGGCGTTTGGTCTGGCTGGTCAGTGCATTCTCATCCTGGGGAGTCAAGTACCACCGCTTTGACGCACAAGGTGCCCTTCAGTGTCAGTATTAGACACCCCGGGCTGTCAAGTATGTAAATCCAAAAGTAGAAGGGCCAGCAACACATGGAACCTTCCACATCCATCTTCAAGTGGTACTTTCCGCCCCAGTAGTATGTTCCGTCTGCCAAGTGCAGTTCACAAGATCATGGAGAGAAGTTACAAAAGGAGTGTTAATGCCTTTGTTTCCGTCCGTTGAACTAACCACACACATGTCTACCACAATTTGGAAATAAAGCAGTCTTAACTGGAAATTCTGGACTATTTTGTGACTTGACTCGTCACTTCAGTAGTGGGTGGTGATTTCCTGAACCCAAGTATTGTGAGAAGCCACAGTCAGCTCATCTCTTTCTTTCAAGAAGTTATTTAAAGTTTTAAGATTTATAAGTAATAATTTCAACCCAAACCATGATCTTTTCATAAACCTTACCAAGTAGTTTTGGTGCCTAAACTGCGACCTTTTCACAATGTTAACCAAATCATAAAAAGGCATTTCATATGGATGTGCATCAAACACAGATATTTCGTCATTCTGTACTTATGATGCCAGGATGAGAACGTGTTGGGCTGATCGGTGGTCGGAAGATGCTGTGAGCATTGATTATCTCAAGGTCCGCTGCATTTATTCTAATTCCTGCGCTTCCTTTTCCAACATTGAGGAGTAGCCTACATTTCTGTTATAGGCTGCCCCCCGATGCAAGATAGGGGCAGCCAAGTAGCAAACTGCAGACGTGGAAAGTATAATCAAGGCCACTCTGCTGGCTGTAGCTTCATGTTTATTGTACAAACATAAGAGTGTTATCGATCTTCTCATCTAACTCTCTGTGAGACAGCAAATACGTTCATTTCCCCATGGGCAAAAAAGTAAAATACAACACAATCAAACAAAAACAAATTCCAGACTGATTCTCAAAAAATGTAGAGTGGATTTCAGCTTGAAGCCTTTGATCTGTCTTTGTTTGTGTGTGTTCCTTAGGTGTTCGCCTACTTAGCCACACTCCTCTACTTCATCCATACCATCCTGTCCTCCATCCGATGGAAAAACTTCTGAAGAGTGATGTGTATCCAAGAAGTAGGCTACTGTGCATCCTGTGTGCCTCTGTGTGTGTGTGTGTATAATTCATAATGAAGATTTTAAGCCTCATATTTAATAATATTAAGTGAAGGTTGAGTTGGTGGAGAAGCGTCCTACAAAATTAAAGCATGAATAATTAAAGCAAATGAGTTGTATCCTAGAAATGTCAAATGTAAACATTTTTAGCCACTAATCATTTAACATAAAAATTATCATTATAGCATTAAATTAAATCTCATACTTTATGTTTCATTATAGTATCATCCATGTTGAGCCTTTAACAAACATTATATACTGGATTTATACCATAAACAAATAAAAATGTTTTTTATGTTGCAACATAATTACATGTGGGCCGATAGTTTTTTGAAAAATAACCCAAAACAACCAAATAAAAAAACAACATCAAAAAATTAAATGGTGAGCTGAGTTTATATTGTGTACAGAACATGTTAATATTGATGTAATCAGTGAGTTAGGAGGTTCCTGATGATTTAATGAAGGAGTGTACACTAGCACTGAAATGGAGCAGATGGAGATATGAGCAGAGAAAAAAAAAAGAAGTGTGTGGATAATATTCAAATATAACAGGTAATAGGTAGTTTGAGTGCTTAGTGACAATGCAGCGCTATGACGTTAAATGAATAGTTAAACATTTTGGACATATGTTTACTTGCAGAGTTAGATGATAAGATTGAATCTACACTAATGTTTGTCTCTTATAGGCTATAAGCTACTGCCATGATCCAGTTAGCTTAGCTTAGCACCAACACTGGAAACGGAGGGGAGAAACAGCTAATCTGCCAAGGTGTAGCCTACCTGCACATCTAAAGCTTCTGAATGAACATGTTATATTGTGTTTGTCTAATATATTCCAAAACAACAATGATGTCCTGGAGCTTTCACTTGATGCCTGGCAACCTAACGGGAAGTTACTGCTCCCTGCACAGAAACACTGCCACATTAAAACGCTAGTAATATATATAGGGATACAACATGTTAATTAATTAGCTTTAGAAGTCCTGATAGGTGGATTTCTGTTGCCTTTGGACAGAGCCAGTCTAGCGGTTTCCCCCTGCCTCCAGTCTTTATGCTAAGGTAAGCTAGCTGGCTACTGGCTGTAGCTTCATATTTAAAGGAAAGTTATGAGAGTGGTATCGATATTCTCATCTAACTCTTGGCAAGAAAACCCCAAATAAAAATAAAACATATTTTCACTTACTCCTAGTGTTATTTAGCAATGCAGATAGATTCAGATTTACATTCCTGGGCTTTCTATTTCTTTCTAAGTGTTCACAGTGAAATGTGTGGATAATTCACAGTAACCAAGAAATTGTTCCTAGCAAGATAAACTGCTCTTGGATTTTAAAAAAGCTCTGTTACAGCAGCAGAAACCTCGGAGATAGATATCTCAAAACCTTGTCAAATAAAATAAAATAATGTGCATTGGTAGCTAGATGAAAATATGTTTTTTATGATTTGGGTGAACTATAATAAACAGACTTTATTACATAGTGTGTTCTTAAATTCAAACAGTTGCCTCTTGCTGCCATCCGAGCCATATGCTTTCCCTTTGTGATCAGACTGACAGACGTTTGTTTCTCTACAGTAGCTATAAAGAGCCAACTGTAAAAAACTTCTCACTAATTTTCTGATTTTTACTGCAAATTATTTTTTCTTGTTTTTCTTTTATGTAGAATGATTGCCAACAAATCAACAGTACTTAAAGGATGGTGTACTGTATATTTTAGGTACAAGACATCTGACTCAAATATGTATAGTTTTGTCTTTTTGTTTTCAAGATTTAAACAATTATATATGTAAACATGACTGAGCCTTTGTTTTATTTGTTCCACTTCCTTTTACTTGCTCCAGTTTTCATACAATAGTAGAAAGTAGAGTTTTGGTTCAGGTGCTTAGATTGTTACAGGCTACCGCTGCAAGAACAGCTGCAACCTACAGAGGTGTTGCTGTTCTTGTGTAAGCCCAGTCACACATGTAATAGTAGGTAAATATTTATCACTTTCTTTTCAATATTTAAAGTTGATAAGCAGGATAAGAGTCCTGGAACTATTACAATGCCTACTTTCAGAAGTGGAGATACATTTTGGAAAACAAGTCAAGACACTGGTGAAGGAAAAACAATTGTGGGAGACAGTGTCGACCAAAGGGAGCAGAAGAAACATTTTTGAGACTTATTTTGAGAAATATTCAATGATTGCAGTTGTTACTCAAAACAAAACAGAACTGTTCTTATCCACAGTTATGTGCTTTACAAAAAATAAATCCTGTTTTCTTTGGTGATTGTCTTGACCTCTACTTCAAATCTACTAAATGGATTGATACAAAATGTGTGTATTTAGATCCTGCATTCAAAATCCAACTACAAAATGTTATATTTTGACATTATTGTTAATACTAATGCATCACTAGGGTGGTGATGGCACAGTAGATAAGACACATGACTGTGGGAAACTTGGGTTTGAGAACCACTGCGATACATCCATTGTGTTCCTGAACAAGACACATTACCCCTAGTTGCTCCAGAGGTGTGTGACCTAACCCTAACCCCCTAACCCAATTGTAAGTTGCTTTGGATAAATGACAAATTATTATTATTAATTATCACTGTCAGTGTGTGTCGAGGTGAAGTTAGTTTCACGGTTAGGTAGTATAATCTAGTGGTTCCTAACCGAGGGATTGGGTCCCTCCAAAAGGTCACAAGATAAATCTGAAGGGCCCTGAGATGATAATGTTAGAGAAAGGAAGAACAAACAAAGTTCTGATACAGTCTCATTCATCTTTTTGCCATGCTATACCTAGCTAACCTGTCATTAGCAGTTAGCAGCACACATTAGCTAAATTTTCCATAATTATGTACTTCAACATTCAGTTTTTAATTAAGATGTCTGTGAAGGTTCTCAGTCATCCAGGTCATAGTTATTCAAAGAAGGTTAAGTCAAGTCAAGGGCAACTGGACTTGGTTGAAGATACTAGGTCAGAGGTGCCTAATAGGCAGACCATGGTCCGGATCCAGCCGCCGTACTGTCCGGACCCGGACGTAAAGCCAATCTATTATTGAGAATTACTACCTCATGACGGAGCGTTTCTATTTTAACCCGCAGAGCTTTTCTAGTATTTACTGTACTTGTTTATCGGCCCAGGAAACTCACAGACTAACTGCATGTGTTCCAGTCGTCTCATTTGATGTTGCTCAGCCAATCAAATCTGTGCATTCCGATTCATTGCAAGTGAAGTCTGCAAGATTCATCAGAGATGTTTTGGAAATACACAGATTTGGATTTCACATGGCTTTTTTACCAAGAATGTACAGATTCTACATGTACATTCTTCCCACGGGCATTTCAAACCAGAATATCTCATATATCTTTAATCCTTCTTGGGGACCAGGAAGTATCAGCTGTAAAAGCCAGCTTCTCTGACTGGCAGGGAAATTAATTCTATGGCCCCTTTCTTCAGCAGAGAGTGGACTTCCTGTCCCAACATTTGGCTCTGTTCTCTTCTGTTCCCCTACTCGAGGTCTCAGGACCTCTTCCCCCGGGCCCGCCTGTCACACTCTGCCGGACAGCCATTCTTTGTGTTGCACTTTTTAGTTAGTATCTTCCTTATAGTATGTTGGGTTTTGGGGGTCTGTCTTGTCTGTCGTCTAGTGTTTGGTAACCCTTGTCATGTCTGTTACCCCAGTGATCCCTCTGCATGCAGTCTCCTGTTGTTGCTGTGAGGTCTCCTGTTGTTTGTCGTGTCTCCCGGTCGTGTTACTGTGCTTCCTTTGGATATCTGTTTGGACTACCTTTGTTTTTGGACTCTGTATTCAGCCACTCACCTGTAAGTGTGCTCTCTTTTTTGTTATATTAAAACCACTGAACCATACCTGCTCCGCTCTGTGTCCTGCGTTTGGGTCCTCCAACTTGCTCCACCCTGCCTTCACCACAAACGCGTGACAGAATGACCCGACCAAGTGTGGACCCAGCGGACCTAGCGTTTCTGGCAGAGGATATAAGGGAGTGGACGTCGACCTGCGAAAGGTTAGGTTCCTCAATCCTGGATTCCACGGACTTAAATCGCAGACTGTTTGTTTATGGCCTCATGGAGAAAACCCTGTGCAGCAAGCCAAGGCTGCTGAATCTCCCCTTCCTGACTGAGCCACCAGCCGGTTTCCCAGCCTGCGTCCCGATCAGTCAGGCTTAGCACCATCAGCCTGTCCAGCCACTCTCCAAGCCTGCCTTTTTCCCAGCCTGCTAGCACTGCAGCGGCTAGTCATCTGCCTGCTCCATCCCCCTCCAAGTCGGCTGCCTTTCTGTTGGACTTACCTTTGGAGCCAGAGAGTGAACAGATGGAGTGTCCCCAGCCAACCAACCACTGGTCGGAGGGAGACCGGTCTGCTAGCGGGCTGCTACACAGCTCCGGTTCTGGGCCTACTAGCCTGGAGGCTAGCACCTCGTTGAACTCTGCGTCGGATCCACCTCCAGTAAGGCCAGCTGGAGGACGACATAGGCCACGACGACGAGCGGCCAAGAGACTGGCACCTGCACCATCCCCGTCGGTGGACCGACCAACACCAGCTCCACTGGTGGTCCAGCCGATTCCTGTTCCTCGTGCTCCGTCGGTGGTCCGACCGGCACCTGCTTCGTTGGTGGCCCAGCCGACTTCTGTTCCCTCGTCGGTGGTCAGACCGACTCCAGCACCTCGTGTCTCGCCCGTGGTGCTCAGCCCAGCAGCTCAGTCCGTGGTCCTCAGCTGTGCTCTGCCACCGGAGATTCCAGGCTCCCTACGCTGGTCACGCCCGACCTTTGGTGAAGCCTCGCCTTCTTCGGCCTCTGGTAGGTCCCTTACGTCATCCGCAACCCCTGCTGAGACCTTTGGAGAGATCTCGCCTTCACCGCCGGCCCCCTGCCCGGCCTCCAGAGAGGTCTCGCCTTCGCCGACGGCGCCCTACCCGGCCTCCAGAGAGGTCTCGCCTTCGCCGCCGGCCCCCTGCCCGGCCTCCAGAGAGGTCTTGCCTTCGCCGCCGGCCTTCAGGGAGGGTTCGCCACCTTTGCTGGTCCCCCACTTGGCCTCCATTGGGTTTCCAGCCTCTTTGTTGGCCTTCCTGCCATCCCCCTGAACAGTCCGGCCTCCAGGGCCGTACTACTGGACGGCCACCTGAACTCTGTGGACCCTCAGGTCCTCCCGTCCAGTGGGGTCGTCCTCCCAGGCGACCTCCTGAACGTTGTTGCCTTCCTGTTCTGCCCGACCTGTTGGGTCGTCCTCCGGGACGGCCTCCTGAACTCTGTTCTCCCCCTGATTTGCCCAGCCTCATGGGTTATCCTCCAGGACGACCCCCTGAACTTTTGTTCTCCACTGGATGCCTCTGTCAGCCTCCTGAACTGCCTTGCCCTGCCTGTTTGACCTCCCCCCTGTACTCTGGTCCCCTTCTGTCTGCTCCTTGGACTGTGGGTTTTTTGTTTTTTCTGGCCCTCCTCCTGTCCTCCCTCCGCCCACCCTTGTTTGGCTCTTGCCCTCCTGGTGTGCTGTGTCGACCTCCAGGTCTGCCCCCTGAACTTTTGTTCATTTCTGGCCGCCTTGGTCGGCCTCCTGAACTGCCTTGCCCTGCCGGTAGTTGGCCCTTTGAGACTGTTTTGTTTTTCTGGCCCTCCGCCTGGCCTCCCTCCGCCCACCCTGGGCCGACTTGACCTGTTTGTTTTGTTTTGTTTGTGATGTTTCGTTTTAGGACGTCGGGGGCCGTCCTTTTGAGGGGGGGGGGGGGGGGGGGGACTGTCACACTCTAAAAACCGACCATGTGCACATCATAGGCTTCACCAAGGGGGTAAGCCAGAGATCGGACAGTGAAGCCGACCAAAGCCTGCATAGAGGGATCCTTGTAGGCCCAAAAATGACGTCAAACCCTGTGACACCCCGTCACACATGAGAGATGTAACCGTATTGCTTAGATTATAAACTCTCAGCAATCTAAAAAAACTATTCGGCCATCAGTGACGCTGCGTTGGTGTTTCACAGGTGAGCCTCGTAGGTGGGCTGATTAATCAGTGATGATCCGAGTCAGACAAACACACTGAGCCATGAAACTTCTTGTTGGTTGTCAGCTATCAGAATTATGGTGTTTCTGCTGTTATTCTACGTCATTAAACCACAGTTATGCTGCGCGATCATGCGCAGTAGACGCTGGTGCCAATAGGAAGTAGCCCTATAGTAGTATTTTATTGGTCCAAAACTGGCTTCACCATAGATATCGTCTCGGGTTACGTATGTAATGCCTGCTTCATAGTTTAAGCTAATGATGAGTGTGTACAGGTGTGCTTCATACTCCTCCGGTTATTCCGTCACACCTTACCGTTCTAGCAACAAGCCAATAGGATTGGAGTGATTTCATTCACATTCAGACCTGCTACGCCTAGAGGCGTTCCCATAGTGTCATAACCGACGCAGTGTCTCGTTCCCCTTCTCGGGGAACCATAAATCAGCGTGTGGCTTCGCCAATAAGGTTGTCCATTGAATTGCCCGATTAAAAATAAGATGTGGTGTCACACCAGAGGACATGGTTTTCAGTGACAAAATTTAGCAAGCTCCTACGCTTTTAGAAATGTATGGATGAAAGAAATGATTGCCATTTAATAAAATAGATACTTGTATCATTATGCCAGTTTTTCTCAGTTGTTTCCACAGCAACATTGGTAGCCTACTGAGAAACAGTGACCACAATCTGCAATTCATGTACCAACCCCAAGATTCAATTCTGCTAAAAACCAAGACCATTTCCTGCTTCACACTCAGAATGCGGTTCTAAACCACAGTGTGAAAAACACTGCATGCAGTTCTCTACACACATGAACACATTTTCCGGACACTGCATTTTAAAGATAGTTCTGTAAAAATTCTAATTACTTTACACATCTTCATTGTAAAGGGTGTAAACAAGGTTTTTCATGCTTGTTCAATGAACCATAAGCAATCACATGCACCTGTGCAATGGTCGTTAAGACCCTAACAGTATACAGACAGTAGGCAACGAAGGACACATTTATAAAAACAAAGAAAACTAAAGAGACCTTTCTACTGACAAGGTTGGGAGAATCCGATACAATTTCTAATTACTTGTTAAAAATGTAATCAGTAACGTAATCCAAGTACCAGAAAATAAAAGTAAAAACTGATTACTTTTAGTTACTTTTCGATTATTTCAATCACAAATACACAAATAAAGACTAGAGAGTATCAAAGATGTCTTGTCTGTTCACTGTATTTTCAGAGAAACATAATTATAAAATATCCCATTCCATGAAATGAAAATCGATATTTAAATGTTTTTATAATGATATGCCTTGCACTGGGCCTATAAGTCATATGGCAGGATCTGGCCCATCAATGACATAAATGTTGTTTTGTAGGTTTTCTTAATGACAACAGTGTGTCATTTCCTGGAAAACGATTTTAAAATGTTGATGAATCATCCTGCACTGGGGGGCCTGGATTAATTTAGTGTCCGGTGAAAAGCTTTCTTAAGCTGCTGAAAAATAATGTTTCTGGGACAGGCACCATGATTACTGTACAAAAGCACAACTTTATTCACTGATTTTACCGAAAATAGATCATATTTGATGGAAAATATTTTCTGGTTTTCTCTCTGATGTTCCCCGGCTGCGCTGCCTCAACTCTGATTTATGAGTTTCCTGATGGACACATAGCTTTGCTTGTTGCTGTAACAAGTCAGCTAACTGCTGCTAACTAGCGGCATTATCTAATTAGCTCAGTTAGCCTGCAACTACTGGTCAAATTAGCTTACTCTGCCCATAGTGGGAACTCAGAACACCGGAGTGTGGGTTTAGGTTTACACCTTTGCTCAAGCACTGGAGGTTTTCAGGCCAGGGGCAGGGGAACCTGGTGGGGAATGAATGCGGGGAGCAGAACCGGGCGAGTGAGCAACGAAACTGTGCCTCAACCTAATTCAACTACTGGCTACACCCCAATCAGTATCTGCAACACATCCCTCCCTAGCTTTGTGTCGTGAAACATACACGTAAACGACAAATAGAATTCCGTTTTCTGTTTAATGGAAACTTTCTGCTTAAAGTAATCCCTGTGAGTAATCCCAATTTTTACAAAATGTACCTGTAATCTTATTACGTCTTTATGTTTTGTACTGTAATGGAATTCACTGACTGTACCTTATTTTTGTATCCTTATTACGTAACGCCGTTACATGTAATCCGTTCCCCCGACCCTGTCTACTGACTCGAAGAAAGATGCGCAGGGTACCTGCTCATTTGTGTGAACGTGCCTTAGGCATGCTGCAGCAGTATAAATTGCAATATCTGTACTGTGAGCTGCCTAAGAAAGGACTGCAGAGAGACAGGAAGGACAGCTGATCATCCTGGCATGTAACAACACCTGCACCAGACCACAGAACCACACCAGATACTGACTGTTACTTTTGATTTTGATTTTGTAAAAATACATACACACAAAAAAATATTTGCGCATCATAGTACACATTTGTGGATTATTTTCTGTGGGTTACAAATATTAAAGTCCAATAAAATCTTCCATAAGAATAGTGGTAACTGAATGCATTTTGTGTGAAAGCAATGAAAACTGATTCACAGTTTGGGCCACATACACCAGAGTTTCGCTGCCTGTGTGAAGATTTTTGACAATGTGACATCAGTTTTGATATTAACTGCAATACACATTAAGTAGGCATAAAGGCCATTGATGTATTATTGAATATCGGACTTCAAAGCCCCTTTCAGACACACATTCCTTACAAATATGTTTTGGCTATTTTTCATGTTGGTTTCATGTCTAAATACGTTTTATGCAATTATTTCAGCATTTCAACTACAACTACAGTAGCTGGATCGGACCACACAGGCCAGTCTTTGCTCCCCACATGCATCAGTGAGCCTTGGCTGCTCATTACCCTGTTACCAGTTCACCACTTTCCTTCCTTGGACCACTTTTGATAGGTACTGACCACTGCAGACCGTTTTGGAGATGCTCTGACCCAGTCGTCCAGCCATCACAATTCGGCATATGTCAAAGTTGCTCAAATCCTTACACGTGCCCATTTTTCCTGCTTCTAACATATAAACTATGATAACACAATGTTCACTTGATGCCTAATATATCCAACCCACTGACAGGTGGTGCCATGGTAACAAGATCAGTGTTATTCACATCACCTGTCAATCATAATAATTTTATAGCTTTATGGTGCAGATTCCTGTTCAGTCTGGTGCTGCACAAGAAAGCTATCATCAAATAGAAACTTATGTACCAATCTGATGTTGAGAGGTAACTGAAATTATATATATATATATTCAATTCTAACATCCTGAACATAGACAGTGCTTTGATCTGAGTGGAGATTAAGTTACTGGATCTATGCATTTAATTGTACTCCTTTTATATCCTACATGAAAGATGCATTAGATGCTTTACATCACTTGTTTTGTGTGCATGTTAACAGGCATACAGGGTGGCTACTGTAGAGGAAAACACACAACCACTAAAAACCAGTGAGGGCACACACAAACTGATACAAATCGCACACAGAAGCACCCACACATACACATGCCGACCAGAGAAATCACACCTGCAGCAAAATTAAAAAGTGGAGGAGGTGTTGTGTGTGTGTGGGGGGATTAAAACTGTTTGCACATCTCAGTCTAACAGACAGTGTTTTACACTATGGCTTCTGTTGCTTCAGGTCATGCTCTGCCCAGTGGCTGCAGGATCTTCACTTCCATTCCTGATGTGTTTTTCATCCCTGAGTTTGTGAGTTTCTTATCTGTTCATTGTCATTTTGCTATATTTTGAGGTTTCTCTTTTCCTTTGGAGTTTTCCCTCTCTTTCCCTTTGAAACATTATCCCTTATTGTCCCTTTAATTCTCTTCATCTTTACTCTGCTTACTTAAGTGAGTCGTAGTCTAACATCTGATCCTTCTTCACATTATTTCCTAGCATTCCTAATTCACTTGGTTTAGCATCATTTAGATTATGATCTTGTCTCCTTGACTCTGTATGAGATAGGAATCGGTCTAGTCTTGTTATGTTGGTCAGTAGGCATCGGTGTTTTATCAGTGAAGTCAACACATAACAGAGTGACCAGCAAATCAGCTGAAAGATTTGAGTGATTGATAAGTAAGGTCTGGTTCAAAAGTTTACAAAAACTGGTTAGTGAGGAGGTTAGGGGCTCGCCCATTACAACAACTCTACTCTTCAGCTACTCTTTTTTAGTAAAGATTGCAGAATTACAAATTAGCTTACTCAGAAAGCTTGCCAAACAATTAAGTTTATACTGACATGACCTTTGTAGCAATGTAACAATATTTCAAATGGAAAAATACAGTAACAGTATAAGATGTTCAACAAAGACAAATCGAGAGACGTTTTTTCTTGACAGGATCTTTTTACATTTTACAGATGTTAAATCATCTGTTTTGTAATTCTAACAAAAAACACAAAAGTCAACATTTCTTGTGGCTGCCCCTAGTCTCACGGAGCTAAAAATTTCCTGTTTCATCACAATTTTTTTAATTATTTGATCAAAGCCATTTTGACCTAAGTCATTTAAAATAAGTTAAAAATAAGTTTAAAAAAAGTTGTATATATATATTTCTTTATATATATATATAATTATATAATTATATATATTGGTGCGGTGGTTAGTACTGTTGCCTCACAGCAAGAAGGTCGTGGGTTCAAACCCCGGTTGCCCCGGCCTTTCTTTGTGGAGTTTGCATGTTCTTCCCGTGTCTGCGTGGGTTATCTCCGGGTGCTCCGGCTTCCTCCGACCATCCAAAGACATGCAGTTTAGGTTAATTGGCGACCCTAAATTGTCCTTAGGTGTGAGTGGTTGTTCGTCTATGTGTGGCCCTGCAATGGACTGGCGACCTGTCCAGGGTGTACCCCGCCTTGCGCCCAATGTCTGCAGTATAATGCAGGATAAGCGGTTGACGATGGAGGAATTGAATATATACATTAATTGGTAAAAAAAATTAAGAATAATGTATTCTACTATGAAATAAGCATTCTCATATGCCCTACAGATGGAAAACACAAAAGCCACATGTTTTTTCATTAATACTATCAGTGCGTTTTTGCTGCTTCATGTACTTATTCAAAGACATTTTGTCAGTACTTTAATGATGCAAAAACTAAACTTTTAAAAGAGTTTGAAGAGTTTTGCAAGAATTGTTTGCTTTTGCAAGAAATATATAACGTTTTGTTTGGTGTATGGTTTTGTTGTTAAGTGTGTAGAGTTTTGCAACAGCCAATAATTTCAAACATTGTGCCTACGAAATCAGAGAAAAATGTAAAGCACAGCTGGTACTAATAATATTTACAATGGCTCTGTTCTATTTAAGTGTCTCCATTTATATAGGTATTTACACCTGAAATTTGTCTATAATGGACTGTGTGATGTTGTATTCCACAAAAAAGGCCTATCACAACACAAAGAGAAAGTCTAATTGTACAATAGTAATTAGACAAAATAAAAATGAACACTAAAAGGAAATGGCCCAAGAGTGTTAACCTTATTTTAAAGGGGCTCTCCACATAAAGCACAAGAGGGATTTTCCAACATCTGAAAACAGCCAACAGACTTGGAGACTACAAATTTAGGTTCTAACAGAAAGCGCTTCAGTTTTCAACAAATTTTTTATCTGCCTGGCCTGCAACTTTAGTAGTTCACTTTAGGCACTCTGATTGGGTCATTTCTGGGCAGAGAAAAAGCTGGATTAACTCACTGTTCACTACATGCAGAAACAGTTGTATTTACTCTGAACACACTGGAGCGTACTACAGAGTACTACAGAGTCAGATATTTCCTTTAGGAGAAAAACTGAGCTGATACCCCTAGTGGCCAATAAAATCAGTTAGTCTTTTATATTCATACAAGATCAAAACTCTGAAATACTTGAATGAATTGGACTTTATTGTTACTATACAAGAGGCATTAGTTTTACAGTGTTAAACAGTGTGTCCTTAATAAAATAAATAAAAATATCTACCTGATCGTAGATTAGGCTATACAAACTCTTGCACCTCTTGTCTGGTGTCTTCATTTTATTGTTGGCTTGTTGTCCACTGAGAGCATCATGTGTAGCTTTTTAACCATCCAGTCTGATGTTTTCTATCTGCGTTGAGGAAATATGGGTCTAGTTACCATAGGAACTGGATCCACATGAGTACATCACGAACGCCGACCAAATTTATCATGAAACTGTTCACTAGCTAACAAAAACTAAATTTTAAATCCATATCTCTGTCTCTTTTGCCTCACCTCTCTCTACTGCTTTCTCCCGTGTGACCGTGCAGCTGTTTGGAGGTTCGGTGGGGATCCTGGTGGCAATGAGTGGGCAGTCTTGGTACAGCCCCGTGGGCTGGGTGATGTTTGTGTCCGTCTTCTGCTTCGTAGTGACAACAGTCTGGTTCTTCATCTTCCTCGGAGGAGCCAATGAGAAAAGCATCTGGCTTTCACTGGTTAGACACACGCACCATCTGCTGTTTGGCTAATTTGAATAAATGGTTCACAGTGAACTGACAGACAGACAGACAGACAGATAGATAGATAGATAGATAGATAGATAGATAGATAGATAGATAGCCCTTGACACCATAGTAAAACCTGTTCTGCATGTAAATTGATGTAGAAATATGTTGCTAGGTAGTTGGTTACACATAATCTCAAAGTCATCTTCTCTGCACAGACGTTATTCAGTGAAATGTAAGAAATACCAAACATTTCAAAACATTAGGAAGTAAGGGTAAAGCCCCAAACCAAAAACAACTTTCTGGCTTTATACGTGACCATCGTTGTCATGTGTTTGTGTTGTATGGCCACAAGAGGTCGCAGCCACAATAAACATGAACAAGAGTCATAATTTTGTGAGGCTAAGGCAAGGATTATACTTTCCGCGTCCGCGAGGATCCGCGTGACGAAAAAAACGTCATCAGAGAGGTAACGGCCCTGGCACAGGGTCTGTGCGGATGTCCGCATGCCTCCCAATTTTTGAGATTAGCGCTACCAGGGCACCAACCAATTTACTGCGCATGTGTGGAACGTGTCTGCCAAGCTGACTGCAGACAGTAGTATAAGCAGAAGTACCCCGTGTCCGCGAGGTCCCCAGCTGTCCGTGTCCGCTCCCGAGTATATTCGAGGCTTTAGGCAAGGGTTATACTTTCCGCAAATGTTACCGACTGAATGGATCACATTCTGATAGCAAAAGGAGTCATTTCGCTCGGGTTACGACGGTCAAATATATTGATTCACTGTGTTACAGCTGCCGTTTTGGCAGCTAGTTACTTAAATGTTACTTCAAAGCGCGGAGTACTTCCGGTCGGCTCGGAGGCATTACGGGGCTACCCAGCCGACCAATCACAGAGCTTACGGCCCGCGTCGACTCAGCATGTAGTTACATTTTTGAGGAGGTGCACATCAGGCGACGTAACCTCTGCGTAGCCTCTGTGTAGTAGTATAAATTGCACTTTACGCGTGTGGACATCCGCGTGCCTCCCGTATTTTGTCACCGCGCAGACCGCGTCCGCTCCCGAGTATATTCGAGGCTTAAAAACAACCTACGTTTTTCTGTGGAGGACAGTCACCAACATGGTCTCAACCCAGGGTGTCAAATACCAACGCTTTGAGAAAGCCAGACAAAGCGTCGGTATCGGATGTTCTGCGATGAGACGGGGCTGGCCACATGGTGTGCTCAACTTTAATCTGTAACCTAAATATTAACTGATAGCGCTATTTGAAAGCCACACTATCAAGCTGTAGCTTCAGTCATTATTCTGCTTTAACAGAGTTGTGGGAATGCGTGTCTGCGGTAAAAAGTAAATAAATTAGCCTAGCAAAGTAGCGCGATGAATGTCTCCAAATGTAGCGGAGAAAAAGTAATGATTTTTCTCTTAAAAAACTACTCTAGTAAAAGTAAAGGTATGATGCATTAAAACTACTGACAAGTAAAATTTACTCAAAAAAGTTACTTGAGTACATGTAACGGAGTAACTGTAACTTGTTACTACCCAACTCTTGTGGATACATAGGTAAAACGTATTTCTGACCTCTGATTTTGTCCTCCCCCTGCTGCAGGATGTGGGATACCATTTTGTGGCGGCGCTTTTCTACCTCAGTGTGTTGGTGACTCTGGCGTTCATTGACACTGTGCTGGCTAGCTGGATTGAACATTCACACAGTGGAATTTTAATTCTCTACCGAATGGGAATTTCTGCAGCGGTATGTCAAAAACACACAGACACACACACACACACACGTGTAGATCCTATTTTTATACGTACATGTACTATAATATTCGGATATACTGTAACTAAATAAAGACACCACTGTTAACAGCATTTTGTGGTTGTTCCATCTTAAATTAGGTCTGTTAAGAGACAATGTGAAATTTACAAAGCTATTTAAAAGGTATAAAGTTTGTGATATTATCTTCTGTAAAAACCTATTTCCCAGTTTTTTCTTTTGTCAGTATCATATACATTCTGTATCAGCTTTTCCCAGCTCTCCACTCTGTTTTTACGTTGCTACATTCAATCAAATGAGAAATAATTGCTTCCTTTCATCTAGTTGTATAATGTTATACATGTTTCTCCACAAATCAGCCTGGCATATTTGGAAAATGTAAGATATCCTCTACAATTCAAAATAAAGCAATGTGGGTTTGAATAATGTTTCGCTGCACAGCAGACAGTTCAATGTACAAACTCATCTTGCAGCTGTACTGCAGTTTTGTGTGGATATTCAACATACATCTCTATTTGTCTTGTTTGAATCAATTTGCTGACACCTGTGGTCTCATGGCACCCAGGATTTGTGACACCTCTTCTGACCACATGTTGACAATCATCCATCTGTGTTTGTGTGTATGTGTTTTCAGGTGCTGTCCTTTATGGCCACTCTTTTCTACTTCTTCCATGCCATTTTCTCTGCCATCCGATGGAAGAGGTCCAAATAAAACAAAACATCAACCCAACCGCAAACCAAGAAGAAGAAGACCAAAAAGAGAACAAAGACCAAACTACCTGCAGGCCTGTAATTGAACTAAACACAAAATGACCTTTTCTTTTTGTGTGTTTTTCATGTCAGCAAGAGTAACTTTTGAATCAAAGTGCTAAAACATCAAATAAATGAATGAGTGGAAAAGTGGTTATTAATAATATATTAATGTTATTTGTTCATTGGTCTGGTTAGCGAGGTTGGTCTGCACATTTTTACCCCAAAAATGACTCTTTTCCTAATCAGAAAGACAGTTCTTCTGTCAGAATAGATGAAAGTGAAATGATGGTTTAATTAGTTATTTAGCATTACTATAACATTTATTTCTTGTAAACAGAAAAGAAATAAATGTTATAGTAATGCTAAATAACTAATTAAACCACAGACATTTATGATGACATCCTGTATTTTATCACAAAATGACAGGAAGGCCTTAAAGGGTCATTTTGCCAAAATTACAAAAATAACATATTTTCTTGCTTACCTATAGAACACACAGTTTTCATTGAGCTATTTTTGAGGTAGAAAGTTATTCCAGTAAAGGTTGTTCATAGCTTTTTCTGAATAATATCCACAATAACCAGAACAAAGTTGCTGCCTTTTAATTAAATCTTAATTAATTACTGGTAGACAATCCCCCCAATTTGTCAAATCCACTCATTTCATCCACCCGTGCCTCTCTAATACATAATCTGCACATAGGTATAGAATTCTGTCATACCTCTTTCTCTCTAGACTCAGACACACACCCAAGAAACTAATAATGTTTGCTTACTTTAATGGATCAAGAGCTGGTTCTCAGCCTCTTGGACAGCAATCTCTATGATGATCAGTCCATGGTCTCTGAATCTCCTTTGTCCATAGTTACAACCATTCCCACACGGCCAGCCATTCATCCATCATCCACGCGCCCCTTCTCATCCAGCTGTGTCATTGCCTCCCCTATACCCCATCCTCACGCCCCACCCATCAACAACTTGCCCATCCTTCCAACACTCAGTTCCATCATGCCTCAACCTCCTATGATCCCCAAACCCAAATGTTGACAAAGGCAAGGCCTGTAAAGTACTAAAGCGGCAGAAGGGTTTGCAATAATTTCAATGATTAGGTTGCAATGTACCAAGTTGCTGTTTCCTCCACACCTGTTCCCTTTGTGGCAGTGCCAACACCAGAAGCAGTTGCCGCCATAACCTCACAAAGCACGTAACCAGCTCACGCGTCATCAACCTCAACCATCTATCAGGCCACTGTGCCTGGTCGGCTTAATCTGACATTACCAGCACTTCCAAAGCATTGCCCACAAACCTGGATTTCTAGAGTTTTGCTTTTCGCCGTTTCTTGGAATGGTTCATATTACTTAACCTTCTGCCCCCCATTCGGGTGCAAGAGCAGCCCAAAGATATTTTATCCACTTGCTTTCAAGCCTCCCTCCCAACCAGAGAAACTCCATCATTATTTGTTGTACATTCCAAACTACCTCCTCTACCGCTGTACCAAGCAACAATTTCTTTCTCTCCTTGCCCCAACCTGATCCAGCCCCGGGTTCCTAGCCACTCCGGCCACCACAACCCAATAAACCCCTTTCATCCCTAACTTCTCAACCCCTTCATCCTATCCTTGAACCTTCTCACTAACCAAATAAACTACCTTTTGTACCTCATTTGGTGCAGTCTTAGTTAGTGGAAGTAAGGAGACAGATAAAAAAAAGATTTGTCAGAAGTGAAGTGGCAAAAGCTTAAATGTCCTGACTTTCATTGACTTTTATTTCCTCAAGCTTCAAAAATAATACTAGATCCTACACTTTCCATCTTCCTCCCCCCCGGAAAACTCCTACGTCTTTTAAACTCCACACACACGAGAAGGCCATACAGTCTATGGAGAAGGCTCATTTCAACTTGACGCCTGGCAATTACAGAGACCAGGTGACTTTGTCCAGCTTTAGCATCTGATAGGGAACAAGAAAATATAACTTGTTAGCTGTTAAACTACCGAACACACAGGAGCGTTTTGTATCTTAACATTACTCAGCAGACTTTAATTAAGGTGTCGTTGGCTTTTTATATACAGTCTATGGTCGTTGGTGACTTTATAATCTTTATAAAGATGTATTACGGATCAGAAATGCATTTTGGCTCCACCTTGCAGTCACCATTAATTGCAAGAGCGAGTAAAGTATTTCACTAAAAATTGTGGAAACAGTCAATAACAGTGTAACTTAGTGTTGATATAGCACATTTCATTGAAATTGCTAATAAATCCTAGGAACTTTGTACCATTCAAAACCTGTATGTTGTCAAATATTTAAAAGACTTGATTGGAGAGACAAATGCCTTTTGTTTCTTGCATGTTTTCTCCATGTTTACAATGAATGATATACAAATACAAATGGATAAATAACTCTCCCTCTTGACCACAACATCTTTTTAATCTGTTTCAATATAATAACTGTGATTTTTTTTTTCCTTCTTTGGTTTTGATACAATATGGATGGATGATTTATTGTGAGCATTTCTATGAAAAAATTAATTCTTTAAATATTTTGATGATTTGACTTTGACTACAGAGTTTTGGAATCTATAACGTGAAATAAATTAGTTGGCCATTCAAACATCCCGGCTGCTCTGTTTGTTCAGACTTTTCATTTCAGTGAGAGTCACTTAAGGCCCCATCCACACTACTCCGTTTTAGTTTACAAACGGAGAATTAAGCGTTTCCGCTGCGACTTGGAGTTGATCTCCGCTTACATTAAAACGACCGTTCAGGTGCACTGGGCATGCGCGTGCCAGTGTAAACAGGAAGCAGATGGTCTGTTCCATAGTTACAGAAGATCTGGCGAAAGAATAAATAAATACAGACTAAGCATCAGACCAGTTTTTTTTGTTGTTGTCAAATGGTGTTGTCAATAACGAGCTGGGACTGTTACTGAATGTAACACGGGAGTGTGGCATCAGAAAATAGACTGGGAGTTGTTGCAAAGTAAACGGCGACATGCACAGTACAAGTGTAAGCATTTGAGTGTTATTTGCACGGTACTACAGAATATGTCAAAAACCCGGTCAGCAGCACTGCATTTCTGCTTTGCAAGACCCAATCAGAGAGCTGAGCGTGAGCGGCAGCGTCATTGTTTCTAAAGTCCTCCGTTTTGGCCCGTCTTCACTAAAACGGCAAACTTCTCCGTTTTAGGTCTTCGTTCTCATCGTAGTCTGGATGGGAGGTGCAAACGTAGCAAAAGGTCTCCGTTTTAATTCGAAAACGTAGTAGTGTGGATGGGGCCTAATAGTGAAGACACTCAACCCATTCCCACAGTTTCACCATTACCTAGATAATGGGCAAATTAGTTTATTAGAATTAACTTTGTCATTTTCACATAATTATCATTTAGAAAGAAAGCATCAGCTAATGATTACTATAGGTTTTATACAGTAAAAGAGTTTGTCTCTCAATTTGATTTCATATTAAAAAAAGAATTTAATTGAAAAAATGCTGAATTTTCAGATATATTATAACCATAATTTGTACTATTGTATGGTATTTACATTTTATTTTCCAGTGTTTAAGTTTCAGTGTGTAATATTTGGGAGGATCTATTGACAGAAATGCAATGTAAAAAAACATAATGGACGGTTATGATTTTATTAACTTAGAATGAGCATTTCTATCTACATATATTGTTGGTCCTCTTACAGGGATGTTGCCATGTTGCGCCACCATGTTTCTACAGTAGTCCAAATGGACAAACGGCTCTACAGAGTGCATTTTGTCACTACGTTGAAGATGTTTGAAGAAGAACAACAACAAGAAATTTGAACAAATAGAGACCCAATCGTATTATTTAGCAGATCGTGTCGGCCACCTCTTCTCCTGTATGCTTGAGACAAGGGGGCGAGCGGTTACTGATGTTGCATTCATGGGGTGTCTGAATAATCAGAATCTTTTTTTTCCCTTAAATCTTTATTGCAAAAAGAGAAATAAAGTGTACATGGGGCATAAAGATGGAAAGATGTACGGTGAACTGATGTCTGCATGTTGTCTATATGCTCTGATAATGCTAATCCAACACATCTTTGTAGTAGCGTCCATGTTGATTCCACATTCCGACATAAGAGCACATGAACACACAATGAAGAAGGACTTCACAACTTGGGAAATGCACGTGAATGCACCATGAACCGCTGGTTGCTATTCGCAACACTCACCACTAGATGCCACTAAAACCTACACACTGAATGCACACTTACAGTTTTTCTCACTTGCTTTGGTACATTTCTCGAACCATCCCTAACATTTGCAAAACAGTAAGTGCATTTCTCGTAACATATCGAACAAACAGCACAACACTCTCAAAAGCAATCTTTATGTCATTGAACATGTCAGTGCCACCAGAATGGCAAGTCTTTGTGTCATTGTTTACGAGCAAGATAGTCTAAATGTTTAGTCATATTATCAATATAACAGTATTGTATAGTAACACTATAAGTGTTTTCTGATGTAAATTATGGCTAATGTTTTGATGACAATGATTGAAAATGCACAAGGATGCACTTTTTCAATATGACATAAAAATTTCAACAGTATAAAATTATACATTGTAGAAGAATGGAAAGGATTCACAGTTACGTTTTTACTGTTCATACTGTAATTTGTTGACAGACCATGTCATAATGATGATGCAGAAAAGAACAAGAAAGGACTGACTGGATAACACAACGGTAGAAATTACAAAATTAGTGTGAAACACTCCTTAGGCTGATGTTCCTGTCTGTCAGGTCACAGACTCTCATCCACATCACAACGGATATCTTCATCAATTACACTAAGGAGATATTTAAAAAAAACTGTATTTTTGTGGATATGATTTTACACATCACAAATTTAAAAATACATATTTGTAGATAGTGAAATATTTGCGCATCATAGTACACATTTGTGGATTGTTTTCTGTGGGTTACAAATATTAAAGTCCAATAAAATCTTCCATATTGGCTTCTTTTACCACAAATTGCAACATTCATAATCATTAACCTTGTAAAATTTCAGATGAGCTTCTTCTTCTTAATATATTTAATTTATGTACCTATTTCAGTATCTACCGCCGCCCAGAAAGTGCATGATCTGGGATGTTGATATAGCAGGTCTCTGTAAAGATGTGGGCACAACAGTCGGACTTCCTGTTGCTTGGTCTAACCGAGTCCCAATTTATGCAGACAGGATATTAGCCAGGAGCAGCCTATATGCTAGGCCAGCACGTCTCCTATCCTGGCTCCATTTCCTCTCCTCTGGGACAATCACAGGACCGGCCGTGGTGCCTGGTATGGTTGATCTGGCTGGGTGGATCCTCTCAAGGTCAGCTGCTCTTTTTGATTACATTTCTATCATAGGTAATACCCGTTTTAGCAATAAAGCCAAACATCTGCTCCATAGTTAAGTGTGGTAGATCTTCTCATCTAATTATGTGGAACTATTCCTTTAAAAACACAGACACAAACAGAGAATGCCTCAACTACTGGAAAAAGCTAGTTTGTTCTTGATTACCAGTCTGGTTCCCCCTACAATTAGACTAAAACCCTATTTAAAACAAATAAGGTGCAAACCATGTTAGAAAACACACAGTTCTATCAGATCCCGAGTCCCCTAGAAAATCTTAATTTCAGTAATTGAGCTCTTTGTTTGTCTAGACAATCAGTAGCTTAGCGTGAAAGACATCTAGTCCAGAAAAATCACTTTTTATAAATAAAGCTCTGTTATTTTGATGATCAAACTGGTAATCTTTCTGTTATGGAGGACGAGTACATAACAAGACATTATTTAATGCATCTGAGACAGAAAGGTACATATCACGTTTTTACATATCCATACTTTATTCCATTAGTACAATTTCATGTGGATAGGGAACTAGAATAATCTTTTACAGTTATAAAGGAAACATTGATATCTTGGGAGTTAATATTTTGCTGAGCGTCAATTCTGGGTGTGTCCGGAGAATTATGTTTTCAGATGAGATGCCTTCAGTTTGAGAAACATGTAATTTAGTCCTCAGTTGACATAACAATCACAATCCACTAGATTTGATAGATAATTAACAAAAACTGATATTCTGCTTGAGAAAAAAATGTTCTTCTTCCACAGATATTTTTTAGCTTTTCTGGACAAAGCCAAAAGTCCGACCCTCAATCTGACACTTGTGGCCTCTATCAGTCCAATCATCTGTCTTGTGGTTCATCTCCCACTCCCACACTACCAGATGGTACGCTTGACACCCGCCCAGATCGAGCGTTTGGTTCCCTGTGCGGCTCGTACGTCGTCCCAGTGCAGACGGGTGTTGGGGATCTCGTCCTCAGGCTCCGGGTTGGGTCGTGCCCCGTCTTTAGGACTCGCAACCACCATGGGCAGCGGCCCTCGCTGCGACTGAAACTCGACGACGTGGAGCTGCTTCTTGTCCGCCAGCTTCTGGTGGGTTTCCTGCAGAGTGGAAGAAGAGGAGAGATGTTATGGAGACTCCAAACTCAGCAGGTCCTAACTTCTCTTTTATTGTGTGGTGCTTTTTCAAGTAGCAATAAAAACAAATTCCTGAAAACTCCCACATTCCTTCCCACTATCACAACATGACCTCACCTGATTGGCTAATCCTGTGAAGAGGGCCCTGGTGATGTTGAGGAGATTGACTGATCCTTCTACTTTGCAGTACATGTCCTGTATGCCGATCAGCCTGCAAAGAGTGATGACCGCCCGGTGGCAGTGAAGACCATAACCTGCAGAGACAGAGAATCAAGCACAAACATGCACACATTGATATCATTGATTTTGGTGAACAATGCTAAGTTTTCTATTATGGTATGTGTACATTTTTTAATATTGACATCCAGTGTAATATAGTAATTTCTCTATAATTTTTTCACACACACAACCACAGAAAAAAAAATCCATTGAAACAAAGCACTATATTCTATCATTGTAGTATTTATCATGGTAAAACCAGTTTCCCCTCAACACCAAACTTAACCAATATTCTACCAACAAAATACTTAGCAATTCAAGACGCACCTTCGTTTTGTTTCTTCATGCGGAGCGTTGTCCTCTTGAATTTGGATTCAATGTCATGATAAACTGTTGGGAGAGGAAAGACAACGACAATTGAATTACACAATTACGCACGCTGGACATCTACCAGGGGAAAGGGAGAGAACAAAACAGCCAAACTGGTACATAATAAACAGGACAAAAATTCTAATTATTTTCGCGTGTATTGTGCCAGTGAAGGCACTTGTGTTTTGTTATGCATCTTTTCTCCTGTTCTCCCTCAGGTCTTGTGTTTCTCTACCTGCCCACCAGATGTCCTTCCACTTGCCAGCGCCTCCTGCTCACTGCAGCAGCTGTGGCTAATAAGTTATTCAGAAACACAGTCCCTGAATGGGAGCTGTGTGCTGCTAAATTAATCCTGAGAAAGCCCCACAGCTTGAGGTTAAAATCTTGCTCTTGTGCAACTCTTAAAAACACCTCACTGACTGCCGTCCCTGCGTCCTCTAGACATCCAGTTGGAATTTAATACCCCTAATGAAGTACGTTTTGCACTTGGATGCTGTGACAATAATAGAGGAAGGAGTTATGGGAGGAATAAAAGGAGAGGACGGAAGAGAAGCAGTAAAAGCAGTAGAACATTTGGTGCTAAGAAGACATCCCGCTGGGTGAAGAAATCTAAAATGCAAACCTAAATGTCAAATACACACACATGCATACCACAGAGGGAGCTGAGCATTTGCTGTGGCTGCAGGAGGTCCAGGTTCATTTAGAAGAGTGTGTATGACTCACAGATCTAAACAGCGACAAACTCAAAGCAGACAAAAACACATTCTTCCCTGGCACATATATTTCAGATATTAGGATTTTTTTTTCAATCAAGAACTCCAATCTAAAAGTCAACCCTGACTTTGAAGCCAAAACAAAAAGAACTGACAATGGTTTGTTTGGTTGTTCAGTCCAAAAGGTTGGAAATGCCCAAAACAAAAACAACCAAACTCGCTGCCACATTCAAATTTATTCTAATTCTGTTTGGCTTTGGATTGTTCAATTATTTCTACTGATCACCACTGTAGCCACATGAATATTCACCTGGTCCTGAGAGAGTGTGAATACTAGTGCCCAGAACAACAAGTGGAAAGTCGGGGGAGCTAAAACATCTGTCAGATCTTACCAATTCTCCAACTTACAAACCTCCCTTATGTTTTCCTTTTAAAAAAAAGATCAGGTTTGTTTTCCCATCAAAACATGTTTAGTGGCCAACTCGGAGCTGTCCAGATGTTGGACTTTCCGACCCAACACATTGAAACAGCATAACAATTACGACAACTGTTAATCTTCTGATGGAAGACATCCCAGATCTGGACTGCCACCAAAACCCGAGTGATTACCGGCCTGCAGGTAATCTGGTCCCTGGATTCAGTGACGGCTGATGCATTCACAACATTGACCGTGTTAGAAACAAACAGCTGGGTTAAAAAAATCTTTTCCCAATAAAGGCGACAATGGCTTCGGTGAGTGCCCCCTGAAAGGTGACAGAGGAATGATGACAAAATGACTTTGATGCTGTCTGATCTGTCATTAAATTTAATGTTATGTTACAAACTAAACAAACAACCAATCACATAACGGTCCAGACAGGTTGCAGATGGTCGCACGGTGACAGCTGGCTTCAAGGCTCAAACTGGGTGGAAATATAGGATTGCACAGACACTTTGTGTCTGGTCTGGGGCCAAAGCAGGAAGCTAACTTTCTTCTCCGGTGGGCGCAGTGGAGAGTTGATGACTCATACACATTAATCTTTCTGGCTTTGCTCTCCTGCAGCAGCAGCAGCAGCCAAATGGCATTTTACAATAATAAAGTACAAGCAATGCATTTTAACTCTGATACCTTTCACAAATCTTTTTTTGTCACTTGTAGAGTACAAGCAGGTGATATAAGCAGACAGTGGTAGACAAGAGGGGAGAGGAAAGAGGAATCGGGAGAAAGAGCCCCCGTAGTGGATGAGATTAAGGAGGAAGAAGGGGAAAATAAGAAAAGAGTAGGGGCAGTATGACTAAAAGAGAAGGGAAGTTAAGTCCCATTAATTTTGAATTTTTCCTTTGGACGTTGTTATGCGATTCACAGTTGGAGCACTTCTATAGCTTGGATCAGCATAAAACCAGTTGAATCATGAGAACAAAAGGTCATCAACTGCATACAAAATCAACGAGCTTAAAATTGTATTACTTACGCTGCTGACGTGAAAGCTAAAGATTATGATGTTGAGAAAATTATTAACGCGGTCTACAGCGTAAATCAATTACTAGAGTTGAGCCGGATACTCGGCTAAAATGAGTATCCGGTACGGATAAAGCACTTTTGCCGAGTACAAGTATTATACGAGTAATACGAGTCAATATCTGTGCTCGGATTGAATAAAAATCCTCATTGGGTAGCTGACTGTGTCCGTGTTCTGTGATAGGCTAGTCACAGCGCCCCTCCCCTACACACATACAGATTTATTGTGTTGCTGTGTCCCGCTCTGCTCACAAACGAGGATTAAACTTTAACACTTCAGAAATACGACAGTAGCATGCCCGCATCTGACACATGCAGGGAGACAGAAAGTCGTTGACAGTGTGAATGTCTAAATGAACAGGCTTAGTCTATAATAATGCGTTGATAAAAAGTGTTCTCATGAGCTGTATAAAAATTATCAGCCTTATTCTTTCAGCTCGGCTGTGTGTCGGCGTTTCCACATTAAAAGACTCGGGCCGTTCTCCCTCACTTTAAAAAAAAAAAAACTTGTCGCCACTTCAAAAATGAGATTAATTTATTTAACACACTCAAAAGTGTTCCAAACATTGTTCTAAATTAACTTCATAAAGCAATGAAATGAAAACTCATTCATTGCCATAAAATGTGCTCACCATCCCACCCACATCGCAAAAGGTGGGATGGAACATGAACACAGTCTCTATAGTAGGCCTTAGAAAGCTATACTAACCTAAACAGATAGCCTATGTTCATATTAAAATTCAGTATTTCAATATCCCTACCAAACTGCTCATAAACCCATTTATTTTAACGGCTGCATCAGGGTGTATGAAACGGACTGGGAGCAAATAAAAAATATTAAACACATTTAAAGGAAGTAAGTAGGGCTGATCCTGCTGTACTGTAAAAACCTTTTTAAAAGGCTTTTAATCAGTCTCTGTAGGATCGCCATAGTCAAGAGTTTCTCCACATCACCGCTGCAAACATATACATTCCGGGTTAGGTTATTTTTAAGTGTCTGTGAAAGACGCAAAAATCGCCATTTGTAGACACTGTCCCGCTGAATTGTCTCCTAGCACATCCACTCCATCTGTGGCTGACTTCTTACAAAACAAACGGTCTGACCCGCTTTTAGTGTTTCTGTCACTCGTTTATGAGAAGGCAATTAATCTAGCCACACCTACATTTGGAGTGCACACGTACTCAAGCCTTTATGTTAAATCCACCGAAATGGACCAGTGCGAGCTGACAGGCAGGTTGGCAACTTCATCCTGTCATTTTCTCTCTTTACAAGGACAAGTGTTTCAGGTGGAGAGTCCTACCTGAAGAGAGGCTATGAAGTCTTCATGTTACACGATACGAGAACCACATACAACATTTATCATATTGGGTCGGACTTTATGAATTTAGAGCGAGGATACACATGTGACAACGTCCGGTTTTCACAATAAGGTGTCTATACAGTATGGAAATAAGATTAATTGGATTATATTCAAAGATAGCATAAAACATTACATGTGTCCATTAAAAGTAACCGGACACATGTAATTTCCTTTATCGGACCCTCTCGGGCCTCGGACCCACCCACCATAGTCTCTCCAAATCCTGTGGGAAACACTGAGTAAAAAGCACATTTTGACTATTCAATCTATGCAACAGTAAAAAGAAAGGCAAAATAAATGGAAAAAATTTGAAACACCTTGTTTGGTATTCAGTGTTCAGGAAAGTATTTCATTATATTCGGTTTTCGGAATTTTCATTTCGGTGCATTCCTACAATAAACTTTTGGATTCTGGGTCAAATTTGGATACATACAAGAACTATGGTGCTGTTTTTGTACACAAATTGCGAAAAAGAAGAGTTTTGAATTAGCTAATGCTCTGATTCACCTCTCAGACTAGCATTTTCTTTATAGCCACGCAGCCGGACTCATACATATTGATGCATTTAGAGCTGTAAATTTCCAAACTGATGGACAAAACATATCAGAAACTATGTTGTTAAAAGAAGGCAGTGAAACACTTCGAGTGGCTCAAGGGCGGTGAAAACATGAAAAGGAAGGATGTGAATGAACAGAGGAGGAGGAGGATGGGGAAGGTTTAGGAGGAAAAGTGAATGACGGACATACACAATCACTTACTGGTGTGGTTGTTGTATCGTTCTATATAGTACAAGTAGTGGATAGCTCTGTTCTTGGCCTGCAGATCACAGTTAAAGGCAGAAACAAAAACACAGTGTCATTTGTTGATGGAAAGTTTGAATTATGTTACTATATTAGCAGAACACTCTACAGGGACTCTAACATGGAAAGGGTCTGGGGATTTGTCACTAAGCGCCCCAGGTTAAGTAGATTTTATGACGTCTCTAATGTACCAGGATTGAATCAGACACAGGGTAATACACAAAATGTATTACAAAAATTTGATGGGAGCAAATATCAGTTAATTAGGCCACATAGCAATTCAGTTGTTTTTGTGTTGATCTTTGGATTGTATGCATAAAATGAGGGCCAACAAATTGTAATGTGGTAGGGCTGACGCCGAATAGTCTAAGATTCGATGCTTCGATGAGCGGAGTCTGATTCGACTGCCAATCTCACAGTCGAAGCTTCGCAGTGAAACAAGGATCATGCCATTTTGTATATGGGGTGCTCAATGTCTGATTTTACATCACTGCAAAAACTAAAATCTTAGTAAGATTTATTATCTTAATTGAAGGCAAAATATCTTGCATATTTTAATTAATATTATATATAATATTTTCTTGTTTTTGAGAGCTCAGTTTTTGCAGTGTTGTAACATGTAAAAAGATACGACAAAACACTACACAAGACATTACAAAAGCCACAAACTGGGGGATATTAACACAAAAACTGACTTAATGATTATTTTATTTAGAATGAGAAGTCGTACCTTCCTCAGAGCTGTGTTTCTGTCTGCTGCTTTACCCAACGCAAAACCTGGTGGAGGGAGGGAGAGTCAGTTTTAAAACACCTCTGGGAGTAAAATGAATAACACTGTAAGGTCACACTGGCAGAGGAGCTCAGTGTGTCAGAAAAGAGATTAAGTTGAAGAAAAGTTCATGGTATTGTTTGTTGCTGAGGCTGAAGGCAGGTGAATCTCAGGAGTTTCCTCAGCAGTTTTATTTTATTTTGCCGCGCACTTCTGAAGAGCTAAAAAACTGTCAAAACCATTTCCTGCATTCCCCATCTATAGACGCTGAAGGGTTTCTAAGATATTTTTCAACTTTTGTAAAAAACATTCAAACAGTCAAAATCATTTCTGGATCTGTTCCATGTTTTTAGAACTCAAAGTTTTATATATAATTTTAAAGTTGTTCCCAGAGTCATAATCTATGCTTAATTATCAGTGTCAAACCTGCAGCTCCGTTGCCATTTCCAACGGCGACCAGACAGCTAATGGACCTCTTCCTGCCCTCCTTGGCGGTCATGTTGAACACACTCTTCACCTGTAAAATGACATTAAACAAAAATAAACAACAACGAACCTCTACAGGCCGCTTTCAGCTCTGCTTCGCCATCATGTTAAACCTACTTAAGGTAGAAGAAGGAGGATGAAATTACCTTTACATCCTGGCAACAATTAATAAATCAAATGCTCTGACAAACATTAAAAAAAATCTGGTATCTGTCAAAGTCACAGGACGGCCTGAAATGATTGGCTGGCCTATCTGCCTCTCTACCTCCCTGCTCTCTCTGTCTGTGCACTGTCTGCACATTAAATTGTGTTCTGGGGAGACTTGAGGGAAGGGGTGTTTTGTCTCTTATTTGTTGTCCAACGTTGCCAACCACAGCTTTAATACAACTATATGTGGCTCATAATGTAGATAACATGTTATAATCATTAAATATTCTTGTACAGCAAACCTTTCAAAATGTCCAGTGTCTTGTGTCAGTGCTCATCAGGCCAATAGTTATTAAACTGACAAAAAGAAGTGTGTGTGTGTGTGTGAAAACATCTGCAGATTTAACACTACAGATAGATAGATCCATACTTTATTTATCCCAAGGGAAATTCAAGTATCCAGCAGCATATGAAACATACATACGTTAAACATACATTAAACCTATATTAAAATAGAAAATTATTAAATTTAATAAATTATTAAAGAATTAAAATAACTTATAACACAGTAAAACAGTGCAAAAACAGTAAACAGTGCAAAATGGAGTGCAGATGGAGGTAGAAATTGTTATTTTGTCTTGGCTTTGTCTTTGACTAGGAGCTGTTGTACAGTCTGATGGCCAGGGGGACAAAAGAGTTTTTAAGTCTGTTGGTGGAGCTGGGCTGGGACAGCTGAACACACTCCTCTGGTTGATGAAGGTGTTGTGCAGAGGGTGGTTGGTGTTGTCCAGTATGGACAGCTCTGAGCCCACCACTGAGCCAGCTCTCCTCACCAGTCTGTCCAGTCGACCGGCATCTCTCTTCTTGCTGCTTCCTCCCCAGCAAACTACAGCATAAAAGAGGACGCTGGCCACCACAGACTGGTAAAACATCTGCAGCAGTTTTTTGCAGAAGTTTAAGGACCCCAGTCTTCTCAGGAAGTACAGAGGGCTCTGCCCTTTCCTGTGGAGAGTGTCCATATTTTCTGTCCAGTCCAGCTTGTCATCCAGATGCAGCCCCAGATATCTGTAAGTCCTGACCAACTCCACATCGACCCCCTCGACGGACAAAGGTTGGAGATGTGGTTTCTTCCTTCTGAAGTCCACCACCATCTCTTTGGTCTTGGAGGTGTTCAGCTGCAGATGGGTGGTCCTGCACCACCTCACGAAGTCCTCTACCAGGCTCCTGTACTCCTCCTCCTGTCCATCCTTGATACAGCCAACTATCACAGTATCGTCTGAGTATTTCTGCATGTGGCAGAACCCGGTGTTATACTGGAAGTCAGATGTGTACAAGGTGAAGAGGACAGGAAAGAGCACGGTCCCCTGTGGTGCTCCGGTGCTGCTGACCACAGTGTCTGACGTGTGGCCCTTCAGTCTGACGTACTGTGGTTTCTCTGTGAGGTAGTCCGTAATCCATGTCACCAAGCGTGGGTCCACCCTCATCTCTGTCAGCTTGTCTCTCAGCAGGAGCGGCCGGATGGTGTCGAAGGCGCTGGAGAAATCAAAAAACGCCATTCTCACAGCGCTGCTCACCTTGTCCAGATGTGAGAAAGGCCCTGTGGAGCAGATAGAGGATGGCATCCTCCACGCCCACCTTCTCCTGGTATCCAAAATGCAGTGGATCTTGTGCATGGTGAACCTGGGGTCTGAGGACATGTAGCAGCAGCCGTTCAAAGGTCTTCATGATGTGTGATGTCAGTGCTACTGGTCTGAAGTCACCAGGCTCCCTGGGGTGTTTTTTCTTTGGAACCGGGATGAGACATCTTCCAGAGCACCCTCCCCAGCTGCAGGCTCAGGTTGACGACATGCTGGAGTGGCTCCCCCAGTTCAGCAGAACAGGTTTTAAGCATCCTTGATCACACTCTGTCCGGGCCCGCTCCTTTCCTTGGACAGAGCCTCCTCAGCTTTCTGCTCACCTGATCCTTGATGATGGTGGTGGGGAGAGGTGTTGAACTGTCCATGTGTGTGGAGGGTGGGGGTGGTCTGCAGGTGGTAATGGACATGGGGGTGGCATTGGGGGAGGTGATGGACATGGGGGTGTGAAGTGGGCCATTGCTGATTGTGGGAGATGGAGTATCAAACCTGTTAAAAAAACAGTTTAGCTGGTTTGCTCTCCCAGCATCCCCCTCTCCTGCCATACTGCCCTTCTTCTTGCAGCCTGTGATGGTTTTCATGCCATCCCAGACCTCCCTCATGTTGTTGTGCTGCAGCTTCTTCTACGACAGACTTTTAAAGCATTTCATTTGTGTATGTGCGCGTGTGTGTCTGGAATGCCTGTCCAGATTAAAGTGACCTTCATTGATTGGTTAGTAAGCAGAGCTCACAGTCATCCATCACACACACACACACACACACACACACACACACACACACCCTTGGGTCACCATCTTTGTGGGGACCCGTCATTGACATAATGCATTCCCATATGCCTTAACCAAACCTGAACTCTAACCTGATTCTACTCCTAACCCTAAAACTAAGTCTTAACCCTTAAACAGCGCTTTCAACTTGTGAGATCTAGCTTTTTGGTTCCCACAAAGCTGCCCCAACAAGTATTATGGTGTTGGTCTCAATTATAGTACGATCAATTATCTGCAATATGACTTTGGAAACACCAGGGGGCAGCATTGATACACCACTCACAGGAAGAAGGAGTGGAAGATGAGAGTGGAGCAAAGGTGTAAGTAATTAGAAAAAGGAGGAAAGAGGAGGTGTGGAGTTGACCAGTGAAGAGAGAGAGAGAGTGGGCCAAGGAGGAGATGCAACGGTCAGAAAGAAGATAACAACAGAAACAGAAAAAGGGGAAGAGGAGGCAGAGTGACACAGCAGAACAACAGACAGTAAAAAGGTCTCTGTCACGAACAGTTTGGGTGTGTTTTATTGAGCATGCAGATAGGTGCATGCAGTGTGTGTGTGTGTGTGTGTGTGTGTGTTAGAGAGAGAGAAAAATAATAAATTATGAAACAGAGACTGTATGGTGTTTTGAGTATGAGTGTGAGAAGAGTAGAAGGTTTCTGTAGCGGAGATATAAATGCACCACAAATCTAACATAGAGTGTGAGCGGATGTGCTGAATTTCACTGTGATATATAAAACTAACAACTTATGAGGTAATTAAGCTGAGTTAATTAATATAATTAGAGCACCGCTGAGATATGTTCATGGCGTGCTCTTCTTCACACAATGTGTGAAAAAAAAGTAGTTTTAAGCATATAAGCCAACTATAGCTATTTTATCATTTTATAGTTAAAGCTGCATTAATTTGATTCTTCAGAATTTCACAACAAGCTATGAATTATAACCTTATAACGTTGTTATGGCAAACATGATAGCAAATAATTGCCTGTTTACACATCTCACAGATATGGAGCAACGTTAGCATGTTAACGGCTAGCTTCTTGGCGAATACGAGTCCAATAAAAACACTCTTTTTAGCTCCAATACCTCCTGAGGGAGATATCTCATTTGTATGTTACTAAAATGCTTTCCAAGTGAAAATTTTTCAATCCATTGTTCATATAAACATTTTGATTAGTGCAGCTTTAATTCTAAAAAGAGTGAAATGATGCAATTTACAGTGACAGGTATTAGTTTTCATTAAAATAAACAGGGTTTATTGTACACAATAATATGAAGACCTGTATAATCTAATGTGATTTCATAAAGAAGCTCTGCAGGAAATATTATCTTTGTGAAGGTTTTTTTTCTGAAAAGTCAGAGATGTCATTTGAACACTCACTTATAAATCTGTGTTGCGTCTTCTGGAGGTGTGCTAGCTTTGCTGAGGCTGTGTGGTAGTGGGTGGGTTTTGTTTTTGTGCCGATATCAGATTTGTTGTTGTGGGAAAAAAAACAACAACTTTAAAATACTGTGGTTATTTCTGTTTGTGGTGGTGTACTGAATTCATGTTGTGTTAATAGTAAACACCCAACAGTGCATCTAAAATTCTACACAGATACAAGAATATTTAGTCCAACAGTGAGGTGAGAAGACAAGTGAAGAAGTGAAAATACATTCAATAAAATCCATCATCAAATATTTATTCAACCTGTGGAAAAGACACGAAAGCAAACATGACTTTTATGACTTCGGAGATTTTAAAGCTTTCGCTGCTCATATTGTGAGTGTGACTGTGTGTGAGCGAGTACGACAAACAGAGAGTAAGAAAATGAAGTAAGAAAAATGGGCAAAACCAAGAAAGAGAGAAAACCAGAAACAATGGCAAACGAGACAGTGGGAGAATTCATATTGACAATTTATACTGCAAACCCCTTTATACAACAGTATCAGCAGTATCAATAAGTATCAACAATTAGGCACAAAAAATTTTACACACTGACCCTAAAACCAATGATAAAAGTCAAAAACAAAAAGTTTAGAAGCATAAAACTAAACCTCTATCATCAAAACATCCACCAAAGCCAATTTTCCACTCAGTATCTCAAAAGAACCACCGTTAAGTGGATCCACATGTGCTATGTGTCTGTTTATATCTATTGTGCCATGTTTTTCTACGTGCAGCTTGTACATAGATCACCGGCAGCCTTTCAGGGCCAAGCCCTCCCCGCCCCACAGTTCACCTTAACGCTTTCATCAGTGAGAGAAAGCGTAAAGTGACCGAACAGTGTTGAATTTCAGTTGATGGAACTTCAAAGTCAAGATCTGCCTTCAGCTTCGCTAGTTATATAACACACATTTCAGTAAAGGATTTATAATTTGACTGCAGGGCCGCAGCAGGATTGGGGTCAGGGTAGCAGCACACACCAAACATTGAAAACACAACCCTGCAGGACACACACACACACACACACACACACACACACACACACACACACACACGGTGATGTCTCTCTTTAGGTCCACAGACTTGTAATGTTTTCTTACCTTTCTCTACCTTAAACAAACACGTATACATTAAGTGTATACAGTAATTACTAGTTCTATCTATCGCTTAAATTGAAGTGTAAGCATTCCGCTTGTGTGTAATTACAGATCATGGAATCCCGACCAGATGGGATCTCAAACGCTGTTTTTGTAAATCAAAATTCAACAAGTTATTAATTCTCATGTTTCAACTTGGCTTTTAGCTACTTACAGCCAGTTTCTAATAGAAGTGTGTGTGAATGTCTCTGGTGATGTTGAGCTTTTGGGCTTTGCATTCTTCATTTTAGGTGAAGAAGCAGCAGTTTTTGGCGCAGCACTAGCAGCAGAGCAGATGGGCAGATGAGATTTTTTTCCCACCAGATGAGCGACAGCATGGCGGTGGGAGGATGCTTCTAGCTCACTCTCACTTCTGTTTTATCTCTTATTTTCTCAATCTGCTGCTGCATGTCTCCCTATCTGTATCTGTCTGTAACATTGCAGCGCAGGGGGAGGAGTTTTCACCACATGGAAGCAGAAGGTGCTGCGAGAGCACAAGCCTCCAACAATGCATAACACTTCTCTGAAGTGCTGTTGACTCTGCAAAAACACTGAACAGTTTAAAGAGTCTAGTTACTCCAGCACAACTGAAAGGATTTCTTCAATCCTGTGCTGTAGAGGACAAATCCCTGTTGTAGAATTATTACATATCAACACTGGGATAGGTAACGTTGGAGAAACTAAGAAGAAGGTATCCAACCAAAAAAATCCCACTCACCCCCATTCAAGCCTCCAAAGCCACACCCCCCAAATACAATTTCATGTGCATGAGTGCCCGGGCAGAGTGCGCTGGTTAGGCTGGTAGCTAGTTAGGCTGGTAGCTAGTTAAGGAAGCTAGGCCAGCCAATTGACCATACTTATTACTGTCCTGCAAGAGCCACAGATACTGGATTTTGGAATTTTTTTGTGTCAGAGCATTTGATTTACTGATTGCTGTCAGGATGTAAAGAAAATTTCAAAAATGCTTCTGAAATAAATTGCCTACAGCAGCTTTAATATCTGACTTAATACATTACATCCATTTTATCAGTACTTAATATCATGGTCATGTAGCCTATTTATTCTCAGGACCTGCTCTGATATTTTTGTACATTATAGTTCATAGATTTAAAATTCTTCTATTTTTATGCTAATTGTTTATGTCTACAATCTGTGTTAATTTAAAAACTTGGGCTAAAAATAGGTAATAATGGCCGAAATCTCAGACACAGACCATCAAAATAACAGTCTGTTGTGAAGTATTTTAAGAAATCCTGTAGGCTCAGGAAACCATGTGTCATGCAAATCACACAGAAGTGAATGTGTTTGTTATTGTAATAGTAAAGAGAATCCACAGTAGTCCACAATAATTTAAACAGACATAATCTGTCTTAACTTTTCCCACATGGTGTATGAACTATGTAGGAAAAGTTAAACCAGTTAAAAGTGTAAATAAATCTCTTACAACAGAACTTCTCACAATTAATTGAAACAGCTGTTTGTCAGCAATTTACAGTCAAATTAAGTGAATATACAGACTTCATGAGAAATGTGCTCTTCAACAACTCAACATTATTGTCCTTATAAACATCTTTGTAAAGTAAAATGTGTATTATTGGATGTTCAATTTCATATCAGGGTCAACGCTACAACTCACCATTATAATAATGTGATTAATTTCTGTTCTTCTTTAACAGGCCTACATTTTACTTAACATCATTCCAACTGGTGGCTAAAATAAACTTATAATTAACTATTTTGGAAAGTGTGCTTTAAAACAAACTATTATGCACCATGATGTGTATACTTCGATGAACTTTAATGAACGCAATGTTCCCAAATAAATTTTGACAAACCATCCTGCTCCTGAAGAAAGGCTTTAATCTTCAAATGTATGAATAGAAAGTACATGAAATTCTATTATCTTAAGTACTATAATTAAAGTGGCCATCTTTGATGTTGTTAAGACAAAAACAACAGTAGTTTCTTGAATTACAAAACATCTTCATGAATTGCACCAGGATCTTATTTCTTCAAATTACACATATAGAAGAGATAGGATATGAACTTTTAAAAGCCAGAATCACAAGTAATGCTTTTAACCAATTAATTATCAAGCTGTATTAATACCCTTTATGTGAAATGAATTTTAGATGTTACTTTTGTGGGTGCCTCGGTGAGCTCCACTAGGCACAACATTTAATCCAATTGAATGTCCTCGCAAAGTTTCTCTCATCCGGCCAGCTGTCTGTTTACTTTCAGCAAAACTTTCAAGGTTGTTGACTTCGGAAAAAAGAGAAAAACCCCTGTTCTGACACAGACAACGTTCCATCTCTGTTAATGAAATCACTGAGTCCTGTCCAAGTGGCTGCTGTACTTGGAGAGAGGCCATGAACATCTCTTTTCTTTCTTCCACTCTAACTGTCCTCCTTTTCTTTACTCTTACCTCTGCTCTCTGTCATCCCTCGCTCTCCTTTTCATCTCTCGAAGGTCCAACTGATTGCACTTCTTACTGAGACCATACCACAGACATGCAGATTTTTTCGAGGCAGTAGTTTGTAAGTTATTGTATTGGATTACATGTATACATTATTGTGTATGTTTTTAATTGATGTATTCTTGCATGCCCTAACACACCTCTACCTGATCCTGCATTTATTATATTATTTTGCCCTCTTTGGGGCAGCACAACAATTTATAAAGACAACATTGACATATTTTTAAATTTTACCTTGCTTTTACACATCCAGCATATAGGAGCATCAACAAAATTTATTTATTTAGATTTCTGGTCCATGTGAAGCTGGGTTTATAGCCAATGCAAGGGGTTAATTGGACTCCCGCCATACTTCTCTCCGGCCTGGGTTTTGATTTATAGTTAAAGAAATATTTCGCTGTGTCTCGTTACTGAACAGAAGACTACCACCATGAAATTGCTGTATTTGTGTTCATTTACTCATAAAGACCGCCAATAGCAGTTAGCAGAAGGCTTGCAATGCTTTGTTAGATGTTTGATACTGAAAAGAAGAAGAGTCTTTCTTTAACTGTTTAACTTTCTCTCAAGAAACTCCACCAAACTTTGGTGCTGGGCAGGTAGCATACAGTGGATTTATTAGATATTTTTCAGAACAGTTACTGCTGCAAACAACACTGATGAGAGCAGTGAGACTAAACCAAAACAGTGAAGCTGAGGGCTGGAAAACCAAAAGATGTACTTAAAGACAGCAGAAAGCTCCATAAAGCTGAGGGGAGCTGCAAAGTCAGGTGATCCATCTCACATTACACACTGTAAATTTGACTCACTGTTTTTTTCCCCACAATGGGTCAGGTTCATATTGATAACACATGTGTTATTATTATATTTTACATATAATATATTGATGAATGCGATTTAATATTTTGCTAGTTTCACCTGAACTTCATTTTATTTAACAAGTAGAAATTGCATAAACTAGCCTTGTAATGGATACTGTATAAACTAGCTGTTTGACACCCAAATTTACCAACCACCTGGAAAGATTACCACTACTTTTAACTTTTAATTTAGTAACGTAATAAATATAGTTATCTGGGTTAAGACCTTGTCACACACAACTGACGCACAAAACCCTGCACTAGAAATGTTTCAGAGAATATAATAATCCCTTAGGTACCCCAAATTTTAGATGTAAACATTTGAATCTATACAGCTAAAATGATTCATTTTGAAGCATCTATTTTAAAGCTGGTCGTCAAACCTCAATATGATTTTGGGAACTCGACTGAAATATGTCTGTAGCACTGAGCGCTTAAAACGGTCAAGTAAGAGAAGTTGGCATCAAATGTCTGTTCAGAGACAGGACAAAGCAGGATTTAAATTCAAATTTTGACAAATTTAAAGTTAATTTTGTAACTTAAGTTCTTGTGGGGCTGATTTAGATGTTTTTTGTTAAAAGACAAAAAAAAAAACATGTTTCCTCAAATATATGTATGTAATATAAAGTATGGGAAAAAAGTATCATTATGGTATCTGTACCTGAACGTGTGTAACGTAATACCAATAGTATTGTAAAATGTACCCAACAATAAGTATATTTTACAGTAAATAATTATCATTACATCCCGAACAGTTTATAGGAGTCCATGTTTTAAATATGTTTGAATATATAGATTTAATAAATATCCTTAACCTTTCTCCTCTATCTTTTCACTTTCCTCTGTCTCTCTCCCAACTTTCCTTCTACCTCCCTTACTTTCTGTCCCTCCCTCCCTCCCTCCCTCTCGGAAGTGTTCAGTAATGGCATGCCGGCATCATCGTCCTTGGGAGACAAGGCTTTCATTCCAGTAAGCCCTTTTCATTTCATTAGGCCTGAATTTATAGTGGTGGCGCACACACCGAGATACACACATGTAAGATATATTTATAGAGGGAGATGGCACCATAAAAGCGTCTGTTTCCAGGGGGAAGCCTAATGTCTGTGACACCATTCTTATTTATGCAGGCAGGAGGGCGAGGGAAGACTAGCAATGTGACACACACACAATCTGATGTTGTGTGTGTGTGGATACGGCGCGAAAGTCTTTGTACGGAATGTGTATTTGACTAAATCTGTGCATGGGTGGGATACCCAGGTGCAAGTTAGTGTGTGCGTTTGTGGGGCAGGTGCACATTTGGGTCTTCCTGCATTAAACTACTGTGTACATGAGTGTGACCTTGTGGCATTACCCCCATTAGTTTAGTGGGGTCCATTAGTGCTAACTGAATTAAGACAAAAACAGTACGACAGAGAGAGAAGCTAAATGATCTGGGTCTGTCCATACGGCTGATTCTCCCTCTTTAATCTTTTTCAGTTAGTACTACTCGGCCACTGCAACTTTAGCTTGAAGATTTGGTGTTAATAAAAACATGATAAATAAAAACACTTCTCATTTGAGAAGAGGTGATTTCTCTAACTTCAAAACAAGATTTTTCTCAATATGAATCATCCATAACTACCTATTAACGTATTATTTTAAAACATGCTAATTTCTCTTCAGGTCTGAAAAGGTCTGGATGAGCTCCCTGCTGTAGAATCTTTTTGTTTTTTGGCAGGGTGGACAGTTAGGTGTGTGAGTGAACACTGCTTTGGGGTTGATGAAATCATTTCCTATGTTTCAAACATGAATGCAAATGTGACTTTCTAGAAATTACACTATTTGGCCTCAGGAAGCGCTAAAAAAAACAAGTCATGACTGAACTGTAATCTCCCCACACTGCAGCTGCAAAACAACATCACATTTAATGCTCAACTGCAGCTATCCTTGCTCAGAAAATGTGCCTCCAACACCATCCATGTGTACACGCAACACTGGATTTTCCACCATTTTGTGTTTCCTGAAAACAGCTCCCCACTATGAGGCCTTCTTAGTTTTCTCAATATATCTAATGTGACACTTTTATGATAGTTAATATGTTTGTGTGCGGAATGGTAGTGTTTTCATACAAATTCAGTGCTGTTTTCTTAATATTTTAATCAGTTTTGAATGTAGCTAAATTTCCCTCAGGATCAATAACGTATCTATCGATGTAGCTGTCTAGTTTTATGTGTTGACTGATCATTGTGTGTAATTATTTGGAACAACATCCACTGGTAAGTTTTTTTCAAGGCTACTTGACAGGAAATGTTTCAGGAATAAAAATAACAGAATTAATGAATATGTAAGTAGAAAAATACAACATATAAACTTGTGATGCAGCGCTCTACACGGTCGAAGTAGAACAATTTGGCTGACAAGTCAAGCTTCTGTTTGATTATGTCGGTTTGTTTAGTCAACAGAAAGAGAGACACTCACCTCAATGACACGTGAATCAAAGTCCTCGTAGGTTTCTGTGGAGAGGGGAAAAGAAAGAAAGATGTTTAGATTAAAAAAAGCTTCTACACACAAACATATTTCGGCACAAGAACACACACTCACAGACCCTGTAAACAGATTAAGCCAGACTCCTGCTAGCGTAACAAATACCCAGATGTCCTTGCAGCAGTGTAAAGAGTTGACACTTTTCATTGTCAGTGACCTCTGAAGGGTGTTAGTCTCCCAACAGCAGCCTGTTCACTTCTAACCAATTAACAACAAACAAAGGAGAGCTGACTCAAAGGCTCCAAGGAGAGAGAACACACACACACAGTCTCTCTCTCTCTCGCTCAAACACGCGCACGCACGCACACACACACACACACACACACACACACACACACACACACCCCTCAGCTGGGACATTAGCTCACCATCTGTTAGAAACTAAACCTGATCAGAGACGAGCAACCTAGTTACAGCTCTCACTACATCACAGTCACCAGTCCCAGTGTGCACTGTGTGTGTGAGTGAGAGCGACAGAAAGTGTTAATACATGCAGGAGAGAGCACGAGTGTATTTCACTGTGTGAGCGCTTGTTAGCACGGCGTAATACGTAACGTAATATCAATAGGAAATTAGAAAAAAGAAACCAGAGGAGGATGCGAAAGGAACAGCGAGCAAAGAAGACACTTGATTACAAGAAGATGGAGCAAGAAGCAAGAAAATGTGCTTTGCGATTGCAAAGCCTCGTCCCTCATCTGTCGGCAATTTGAGGTAATTGGACTAAACTCAAGCAAAGATCAAAGTTTAAATCCAACAGTGTAATAGGGCTGGGAACAGCAGGCTAGCAGCTCCATCAGTGAATCAGGTTGATTTCAACCAGAGGTGTTCCTCAGGACTGTAATAAAGTGTTGAAAGTGATATTACATACATCAACCTCAACGCAAAGTTCTGATATAAATCCTCCTGGTAGAGCAGGCACAGCTGAAAAGATGGCGAGGGGAAAACTGATTGAATTCGTTGTACAGCTGGCCGTCAATTAAAAAACAAAGATCATGAGGAAAAAACAAAACCACCTATAAGGCAAGGCAGGAAAACCAACAGGTGTAACTAATAGTATTAATAATGGCATTTATGTGTGCCAGGGACCCGGTGTTGTGCACTGTGACTCGCTGCCACACCTGAATGGAACTGAGCCATCATTACTCTAATTAGTTACACTGGCTGCTTTTTATGGGGCCCCTGGGGTCATTTGCTAGAAAAAAATAAATATATATATACACACACAATGGAAATTAAGCACACAAATTGTAAGGTGCAACAATACTTGGAGAAGCTCTCTGTCAAATTGTGTTTATGGAACAGTGAGACTTTTGATAAGGACCTCTGGCCTTCAGAACAAAAGGAGTCAGGATTAGTTAGTTTTATGGTTATATGATTTGTCATTTATACCCACAGAACGATCAACATGCACTAATAATTTTTTCAAATAAATTAAGGATTTCAAATGCGTGTCCTCTTCTGTAGAGTGACGATCAGCCACTCGTAGCTGTGTCTATTCCCCGTGTTTATGTTGAATGCCAGATGCATATTCCAGAAGCAAAGTTTCCCTTAAACCACGCACTCAGTTTAGCAATCCGTTCACTAAGTTTGATAATCCGTGTACAGTTTTTTAATGAATTTGCTTGGTTTACCAATCTGTCCGCCAATATTTTTTCTACAAAATGACCCCCGGGCACTACATAGACTTCCTGCTACTCTCTCGTGTTTTTCTTACTAAATCGGTCAGACAAACTCACAGGTGCTGGCTGTTTTTTGTCTCTGCCTGCAGTTAATCTGAAAGGTTAGAGCAACGTGTTGAACTCAACTGGTAGGCAATATAGTACATGAAAATAAAAACTGCAGTGAATGCCACTGGGTCTGGATCCTGATTATGTCCATTTATGTACATAGACTTTTGCATCTGCAAACTCATTAGTCAGACCCACTTGACTTATTTAAAAAAACACAACAAGAGTCTATAGCCATGCTAGCAGCTCTGTGAGGCCGTACTCGATCTATATGCTCCCACCAGAGTGCTGATGATGCTAGCATGTTGATGTTTCGCAGTTATAATGTCCAACATGTTCCCTGAGTTGGTTTATGGTGTTAGCATGCTAACATTTGCTAATTAGCACTTAACATAAAGTACAGATAAGGCTAGGGCTGAACAGTTAATCAAAATCAAAATGCCATGTGTGAAAATGCCATATTAAATTAAATATTGTCATGTTGCAGAGATGTCCTGGCCTACGCATCATATTCTAGACTTAAGAAAACATCTTTGTTTGGTACAGATCTTTGCAAAAAAAATAAAAAATAAATCACACTATAATCATTTAAATTAAGTTTTTCAATGAAAATGAGAATAATTATGTAAAAATTATCATTCCGTCCAATATCGCAAATCCTATTGTAATTGCAATGCTAGTAAACATAACCGCAATTAGATATTTTTTTCAAAGTCGTTTAGCCCTAGATAAGGCTGATAAGAGTTTTCAGGTGTCGGACAACAAGAAATTTTATTTGATGATTGCGCTTGACTAACAGTAAGGAGTCAACATTTCCTAGCAATGCATCCAATAGTTGTTGAGATTTTTCAGTCGGGACCAAAGTAGGTGACTGACCAACCAACATTGTCATCCCTAGTGCTAAATGTGAATGAAACAGTGTGGTCATTTAGGTTTCTCACCCAAAAACAGAGTCTGTGTCTTTCAAAATTAGGAAATTGTCCCACTTTAGTCACATTCTCATCAGTCCTAATAGGCTTTTCCTCTACTGCATCATCCATCCAACATTTACATGTTTCTACACTGTGTGAGTTTTTGCATTTTTGTTTACCTCCATTTGGTCCAGGGTCAGGGGGGCCCAGGCTGATGCCCCCCCAGGAGTTTCCCGTCCATCCTCTTTCCCTCTTCACCTTCATCTTCCTCTTCCTCTCCCACTCATCTCTCAGTCGCACTGCAGAAAGACACAACCAACAAATTTAGCGCTGAAGCCCCGAGAACATACAGGCCGAGGCCACCACTTATTTCCAAGAGCACATGATACACATGAAACTTTGAAGCTATTTGTCATCGTCAAATGAACTGTGTAATTACTGTTAACAAATGAGATCACAGGGGAGACAAACTGGTAGCTTCTCATCTCACACCAGTGGTGCTGTTGCTGCTCATGTTTCTCAAAATTAAAAGGTGCCCTGTGGAGTTTTTGTCCTCACGTAACAGTACATGTATTAGTTCCGAACAGTTCAGTAGAGCACGTGCGTTTTTGACTTCCCAGAAATTGCAAGCTAGTAAACATGGATGTAAACAATGCTGGATTTAAATTTAAAAGGAATGAAATGCACTTGAGGCGTTTGTTAGACCTTAAGGATACACACAATGGGTTTTAGCAACACTGAACTTAGACAAGACAACCCCATAGGGCCTCTTCAAGACATAATTTCCCAAGCTGTTGTTTCCTAGTAGGTCTTGAAAAGACTATTTTCCCATAAAATAACTGCTCTTTGGCTTTGCTAAAGAGAACAAAAATGTTGGGGGTATTTTTTCTATTGGCCTGTCAGTCTTGCAGTGTTAAGGTGCATCAGTATGTGATAAATAATTTATGTAATTTTGTACGTCTGTGTTTGCAGAAGCTAAAGCCTGCTTGTTAGTATTCGGTGCATTCTGCCTCTGTACCTAGTTCAGCTTGCACCTCCTGCTGCTCAGTCTCGCCTCTTCGACTCATGCTCTGCAGAGTCCCATCCTTCAGCACCGGAGCGTTCAGACCAGGCCAGAGAAAACCGCCGCGACCTGTGGGTTAAAGATACAGCCAGAGAGAAAAAACAATCAGGAAATTGGAGAACACAAGAAGAGGAAGACTTAAAGGGTGCAAGAGAAGGAAAGATCGCTATATATCTCACGCTAGAAAATAAATTCCAGCACAAACATAGAATAAACCTATTTATTGCGAGTACATCATGTCTTTTGTTATTAGTACATGGAGAACTGAGAGAGGAGCGAATAACAAAAAATTTACATCTTACTTGAATACAGTACATCAACAAACAGGTAATCTACCACAGATATATTTGAGTTTAAGGTGTCTACATGTTTAAAAAAAATTGACAGTATAAAATTTGCTATGTGGAAATACCCAGAATACTCCTCATGATTATGAGGTATGAGCAGAATTATTTAAGTATAAGTATTCCTAAATATACCTAAGTACATTACAATTGAATACAAAATATTAATTTGATTAATTTTAAATGAGATAATTTAATACTTTTTCACCACCATCATGAGTAGGGATTGAGTAATAATTTAGAGACATTTAATTAAAGTGAAAGCAAAGACGAGCAGAGACAAGCTGACAAGACAGTGACATCGAGACTGAGACTGAATGCAGACTGATATTTCCTCTTAAAAGAAAAGTGAAAACAGGAAAAAGAGAACAGGCAGAATGAATTAAGACTAACTGCTCTCCTAGCAGAGCAGTGTAATAAATTCATCAACATTGTTTGTTGAATATTTGAGTGTGTCGTGTCCATCAGCAAAGCAGCACACAACTTCACAGAAAAGGAGGAGAAATTTTAGCAGATAAATGTTATCAAGCAGAGACCAAAAGTAGGGCGATATGTCCAAAGATGTTACTGCGATAAAAACATTTCATACTGTTTGATATTGATAATTCACAATAAATGTCAAATCCTTATTTATTTCAAGTTTAAAGGCAGTTTTTTTTTTGCTCCTGAGTGAAAATTAAATAAAAAAACATATGGTTAACAGAGTGGTTAAACTACTCTTTATGGTCCAAACGTGACAAATACTTATGCCAAAGAGTGGATCACTTCACAAATCTGAGGTAGAACATCATGATAAAATCTTTTTTATATATTTAGTACATCTTTTTTCAGTCCCTTTTCCTCAACAAAATAAACATCTTAATAGAAAAATTAATTGCTAATTTGTTCGTGATTCAAATAAATTAAATTAAACATTTATTAACAATACATAGCAAAATTTGTTATATTGTTATTGAGGAAAATTATATTGCAATCATTATCATTATTGTTTTATTGCCCTGCTCTTACCAAAAGAAAGACAGACAGATGGTGTCTCACCTTCTCCAATGCTCTGTCCTCGGTTCAGGTCCCTCTTCAGTTTGCGTTTGGTTCTCTTCCCTCGACCCTTCCTGGCTCCGGCGCCTGACTCCGCCAACACACCTCTCCACAACTCCTCAGCCGTCACTGTAAACACACACGTTTATGAGCAAACAAACATAAACAGCTCTAAAGATCAGTCAATATATTTTCTCCATTTTATCAGTGTAAAAACAGAAAACAAAGAGCAACGATTGTGAGACAAATGGCTACCAACAACTTTGCTGAACACGTGTTTACAAAGACCTGGCACCTAAAGTGGAGATACAGTATCGCAGGTCCAGTTTAGCACCTGTAGTACATCAACAGATAAGGCCCATTTGAAAACAATGAAAATAAATTAATAAACCAAAACTCTGCTGAGAGTAAATATTTTAAAACTCTTCATGGAGAAATATGAGCCCAGATACAGATTCAGTGGAACACGATAGGTTGTTGGTGTTTCACAATGTTTATGTGTGCGTATTCCTGTGATCACAAGGCGGACATGTTTAGAAAACACATTTACATGTCTGAGTAACTGTAAATAGCAGCTCCATATATGCCCATTTAAAAAGGCTGTCATCAAACTGACATGTTGTCCAAATAAGCTCTGCTAACATGTACCTGCATCTGCTAAAGGGAAAATCAGCGGGGTGTATTTCTATTTTTAGTAGCCTAGGTTATTTCTTATTTCACTATTTTAATTACACTTCATTATCCTTCTTTTTTTAGTGTTTAATCACTAGCCGAGGCTACTTGAATCTGCTGCCTTTACCTTCAGTTCTCTTTTCTCCACACGCACACACCTACACCTCTGCTGTAAACAGCAGCGTGCCCCACTCTTCCTGTCTCTCTCTCCCTGTATGTGTCTGCCCTGATGAATTTCTCCCTCAGCAGTATGTTTTTTACAGTCGCTGAAAAGACATAGAACTTGTCTTTTGGATTTTCTACTGTGATTCATTATTAAAGCAGCAGGTACGCCGCATGTGGAGGAGCCTTTTTAACGACGTACAAACAAAACCAATGTGGTCCTGAATGACATCTGCACTGGTGTGTTTACTCGCTTTACATGTTCTGTGCTTGTAAAATATCCACGTCTTGTAACTTAATAGGTAACTAACTACTCTCTCTTCATGTTAAAACAGGAAAGGGACTAGAAGTTGCCATGCTATTGTTTAAATTACTACTGCATGCTGTATCATTTCCCTTCGGTGAAACTAAGGGGTCACTGAAACTCACAACACAACAACTTCAAAAAAGTTTACCAAGGGTCTCCACCTTGGTCTAATTGGTTTACAAGAATTATAATATTATTGTATTGGATCAACTAGAAAAGCATAGTGAAGCTACAGCAACTTGAAGCAATAAATTATACAGTTAAAATGGCGAAAGGATAATGGGAAGCTTTTCAAATACTTACACTTATTGAAGAAGCTGCCATGTCTAGTTTGCTGCCACACTGTTGCAGGTAACAGTGGAGGTGCGGGGGTCCTTTGGAGAGAAGCAGCTGAGGCTCCACTTGCAAAGTGGGATACCTGAACTGCTCCCCATGTTGCACGGAGTGGTGCAGCACCTGAAAGAGAGAGAGTCATCCACCAAAGGAAAGACAGATGTATCAGAACTAGATTATGTGCATAATGCCGAGCAGGTTTAACATACAAAGACGCACATGAATTAATACACACACAGAAAACACTTCACACCAAGACAACAGCTTACATCAGGCTTATAAATTATAATTTAAAGGATTAGACCGTCAAATCAAGCACAACGCTTTTATTGGCTTCTCCTTTAGAAAGAGCATCAGCCACTTCCCCAGTTTTCTACCATAGACTGCATAATAAAAGTTTTCTACCCAGAGAAGACATAGATAGAGATAGTGAGGAAAGTAAAACCTAATAAAAGCTGAGATTTCACTGAAATAAAGTGATGTTCTGGTGAAACAAATGTGTTTCCGAATTAAAGCATGTAAGTTACTCAACCATTGCACAACTATTTTCTCAAAAGCGTCTAAATCTACTTATAAGCAGGGCGAGATTAAAATCCAAACAATTTTGAATAAAGTTTGTTGGGGGGACTGTTTACCATTATTACTATTAGACAGCGAGGAACACGCAACCTGTAAAACACACGTAATGTCAGCGGCTTTATTCAATTTTCTTGTACAAGTGTGTAAAACCGAAGAAGTATTTCTGACTGCACTGAAATTACTGCTGCTTAGACCTGCCTGCTGACAGCCCTGATCACGACAGGCCTGCCCTGTGTCAGTAAACACAACTCACCGTAACCAAACAGTCACACTTCTAAACATAAATACTCTAAATATACTCCGACATATAACTTTTTCAACCAGGCAGCGAAAGATAAGAAGAATAATTCACCTCCGAATGTGATGCGGAGGGCACAGCACACCCTTACGGACGCCGCCATGTTTGAATTATGAAGGGTCCTTCAGAGGACAACAAGGCGTCTGAGCTATGCCTGTTTAAAAATATGAAAATGCAGAGGGTTTGTATTTACTTTTTCTCTTTTATGTACCGGGTATTATTATTATTATTATTATTATTATTATTATTATTATTATCAGTAGTAGTAGTAGTAGTATCTCCAACCATCTCCAACCTGTGTCCATGGAGGGGCCAATATCTGGGTCTGCAGCCGTCTGTACTTCCTGGGAAGGATAGGGTCCTTCAACCTCTGCAAAAAACTGTTGCAGATGTTTTACCAGTCTGTGGTGGCCAGCGCCCTCTTTTATGCTGTAGTGGTGAGGAGAGCTGGCTCAGTGGTGGGCTCTCTGGTGGCGGTGGCAGAAAGAAGGACCCTGGACAAACCCACCACCCTCTGCGCAACACCTTCATCGACCAGAGGAGTGTGTTCAGCTGTCCCAGCCCAGCTCCACCAACAGATTTAAAAACTCTTTTGTCCCCCTGGCCATCAGACTCTACAACAGCTCCTAGTCAAGGCAGGGAGGACAACGGACAAAATAACAATTTCTACCTCCATCTGTACTCTTTACTTCCATTTGCACTGTTTACTGTTTTGCACTGTTATAAGTTAATTTTATTAAAATGTTAAATTTTATTTTAATATAGATTTAATGTATGTATGTTTCGTATGCTACTGGATACTTGAATTTCCCTCAGGATAAATAAAGTATCTATCTATCTATCTATCTATCTATCTATCTATCTATCTATCTATCTATCTATCTATCTATCTATCTAATAGTAGTGTTTTGTGCAGTTTGTCCAGCTTATACTCCCTAGTATGGCTTTTTTACACTTGTTAAAGCACTTTGTAACTTGTTTTTGAAAAGTGCTCTACAAATAAGGATTATTATTATTATTATTATTATTTGTCTCATAATCATACAAACACACTGAAAGGCTAGAAGAATAAAATCTTTATAATAATAATAATATAATACATTTTATTTCTACAGCAATTATAGCACAGAAAATATATTTTACTATTTGTTACTATTTTAAAAAATGGTTTACTTTGTAACAAATAAAATTCAGTGAATTAATCTGTGATGTAAACTTTACTGTGGACCTTTTGGATCCATTATGAATATAATAGAAGGGACTAAGGGAAAATATTATAATAGATTAGTAAAAATCACAAATATCCTCCTTCTCAGTCCTGACCTTGGTCCTCTGCTCATTTTCTCATCCTCCTCCATCTTCATTAATTTTCTCCTACTCGTTATCATTTCCTTTCACACGCACACACACATCTTTTCACCTCTGTATCTCTGTGGCGTTTACTGTTTCTGTTTCTTCACTTTACGTTGATTATATTGGTTAGATCTGATTATGTTAATTCATCAAAATTGAACCGTCTTTGGTGCTTTTTAAATGGTGAGTTTTCTTTCTTTTGATGTTTACTATCACATCAGGAGGAGATGAAACAAGATAATTATAACATGGAGAAGCCGAGGAGAAGATGCAGGAGAAAGGTGAAGTAGTTGAGAGAAAAGACAGAGGGGAGACACGAGGAATGTATGAGAGGGATCAGTGAAGGGAGAGGCTGGAGGAAATAAATCATGTTTAAAGATGGTAATAAAATAAGGGAAGAAGTGAATGTTAATCATTCACACAGCATGAATTGCATTGGAGATGGGTAGGAATCTGCTGAGAAAAATTATAGTCATACAGTCTGATTTTATGAATATTTAACCACGGATAAAAATGTGTAGAAGTCAGCACTGCATGTCTTCTTTGTATATGTGATTGTGTATTCATGTATTTAAATAGCCTGCATGTATATACATTTTTGCATAATCTGTGTACCCCTTCATTTATTGGCTAATAATTCAATAGTCCTAAATGAAGGAATTTGATTAAGAGTTTTTGTTCTGTGTATTATGAATATTTTTAAAATCCTATGTTATGTGTATATTCAAGATGGAATAAACCCACTAGGGGGCCTGCGGCCATAACAAGCTGTAGGCCCCTGCTGACCTCCTGTTTCCCAAATCTCTGTGTATTGAATAGGTATTATTTTGCCATAATATGCCATTTTTATGATCTTGCATGTATGTGGTGGACATGATTGCTGCGCAGCCGAGTGATTGGTGATTATCCACTGTATGTGTCTCAATTTCACCTTATTCAAGATAATTTCCTCAATATTACAGCCCATTTCCCCAAAATACAGAGGAGAGCCGCAATCAAAGACCTGCTGAAGAATGAACAGCCGCCCAGCTGTGTGACAGCAGGAGGTGGGAGTTGCTGTTGAAAGAATCCGCGCCTTTCCTACAGTAACTTTTCTCCAAAATAATTGCCCCATAATGACAGCTTCATCCAGGGCTTTACGTAAAAGAGTGAGTCACTTTTCTCAGCTTTGTGCCGTAGTGAGTGGAGGAGTGAAGAGTGGAAGAATATTTTTTTGAGGTAAACACAGTGCTGCTGGAGTTCCGTGCTACTCAAGTCAAAGTGAGAGAAGTTTGTCTTGAAAATACAGAAGTGCAGCTCACGAAGAAAATATTGGTGATGCAGTTTGGTTTCTGCACCATGTGAGTGGGCCGTTCCAAGCCAGAATAGTCTGCTGTTAGTCTGCTGCATGGCATATTAGATTGGATTACAAAGAAATGTGAAGTTGGATGAGTTATATGGGCGTCCAGGATCTGGGGTGTAAAAGACAGTTAATTTTGTACATAGACAATGTTTGGTGACTGGCAGTTGGATAACTTCCAAGGCTTTGACAGACACGAGTCACAAGTGCAGAAGATAAGCAACTACATTAAAACAATATCTGTTTCTTTCATAAAATGTGTGTAAATAAGATGGACTCTAAAGCCATTCATGTAGTCCTGTAACATGCCGATGATTAGCAGGTATAATGTTTACCTTGTTCTCCATCTTAGTTTAGCATGTTCAAAATTAGCAAACGTCCAAATTTAAATCTCATTCAGATGAAAAGTAGAGAAAATTCCTAATGTGCTACTAGCAGCCTACCAGACACACATATTTTGTAAGGCCCAGGATGACTGATGTTACATCTTGTTATACTCCCACTCTCATACTCTAGTTATTATACTTGAATGTGAACTCCACATTTTCCATCAAATACTGTAGTAAGTAAGAGCTCATATCACCTCTACCTGCTGAATCATAATCTCTCTCCTCTATTCACTCCACTGCACTCCTATCTGGAACTTAAACATCCCCGCCACCTCTCTCCTCAGCTGTTATTGCTTTTCTCTATATATCTTTTCTCACAAGATTATTCTATCTTCTCCATATTAGATATGATCTATTGTCAACGCCGACCCTTTACTGTCTTTGTAGCTACTGTTGATATTTGTACTGCTGGACTCCCCTGGAGGCTGCTCTGTAAAACAGCACATGTCGTGTTAATATTTGTGCTTTCAGGTAATGCAGCCTAAATCTTAATAATTACTCCTTCTTTTTTCCTTCTTCATTCCCCCAGTCCTGGGCCCAATATAAATGCCCTCCTTTAACCCTAAGCCTTGAACCCCCAAAGACGTATCTGGCATCACCTGGTAAGTGACTGAGTGCAAGAGGCTGCAAGGGCTCAAAATGCTATAAATAGGAATGGGACAGCACTTGGCCACATTATCACGTTACACTGACGGCTCTGAAACATGATGCACACCATTGTGGGTTTGGGAGTTTTTATTTTATGTTTTTACTTTCTTTGCTGCCAAGGCAGTTAAGGGACCAACTGCCTGATTTATACGTCCTGCGTGCTGTTGCCCTACAGAGTGGACAAGATGTAATTGTCAATAATTATCTATATGTCAATCCTCATCAGGCCATCATAGGATAAACTACACATAGTTCTGGCTATATGAACCATTAGTGAGCTTTGTGTTTATCTTTACATGTAAACCTTTTTTTTTCTTACCATGTTAAAGTCAGGGTTGGTTGCTCCTTCCATACTTGTTTGTTTATTGTTCTGTCTTCTGTTATAGGGCAATTTTGCGAGTATTTTTCTCTGGCATCCGGGCATCCCCCTGGTAATGCACGTGTTGGCAATTCCCTCAGGCAAAGTCGGTGGAAATGTGGACTTACAGAAAGTGTGCATAAAGGGCTAAAAAGTCTGCGAGAGAGCCCTCGTGCACTTGCTGATTTGACGGCCCTCACCGACTTATGTTTTATTTATTTGACATGGACAGTGCACAGTATATGTATTGTAACAGACATAGCTGAAAGCTAATTCTCATCTGCAGTCCCTGGACAGGTGCCAGTAGTGTGCAGGATATTCCAATAAAAGATTAATAACAAATCCAAACCTTACATTTAATAAATAAGATACCAAATTATATCAAATCTAACCACATATAACTGACTAAAAACAGACTCCAAACCTCAATAATAACAATAATAAATTCCCTTTTAAAACACAACATCAACAATCCCAGTGCAAATACAACACAATCCATCAATACAATAAATGAATCAGGCACGCAGTACCAATACTTACCAGGATGCGCCTCAAAGTCTGTGAGTCTGTGAATGTGGAGATTGGGATTCAGCCAGAGATTGAAGGACAGAGACACAGATAGAAAAATCCTCCAATCATCTGTCTTCTCCAGGTGGCTTTAGAGATTAAAGGTTCACATCTATCTCACTTCCTGCCAAAGACTCTCTCCTCTCTCTTGCTGTCTCTAGGGAATGGGCCAGAGAGTTGGCCAATGTGTGTGAGGTGAGTAGTGATTTAACGTCTATTTGTATGAGTTTGTGTGTGGGAGAAAAAGAAAGTGCCTAAGTAAGCTTTATTTATAATCCACCGTTAAAACCACAGCATGAAGTAAGAAACAGCACAGCAACTGACCAGAGTGAAAACCACAAAATCTCTTTTACAGCTAAATAAAACTTTACTGAACAAATGGCACAGCAACACATTATAAATATGACAATCTATTTCAATAGTATTTGAAAGCTTTTTAAAATGAAGCTGAAACTGTTTTTGTCAAATTGCTGTTTTTTGAGACCACAGTTGGACTGACTTTTTCAGTTTACTCAACACTTTCAAACCTTTTTCCAGCAGCAGACATCCATTTTCAGCAAAATAAAAAGCTCTGATAAACCCACTGTACGCTACCTGTCTAGCATCAAAATTCAGACTGACAAAGATAACACCTAGGTGGTGAACACAGTGAAGCTCCAAAATGGAGCTAAATGTAGAGCGAATATTCAACTTAATTCATCAGGTGTTCAGAAACACAACTCCAAATGAATGCTAATGTTTCTCCATGTGTGCTGGATCAGTTTATTATGTCAGTGTTGTGTTTATGGTTTATGGGTCTATTTTTTTTTTCTTCAAAAGCCACTTTCCTTCCGTGGGAAAAATCATCGCTGGACTACTGGCCTGGTTACAAACAGACCATAACTGTAAAACGTCTTGTGTAGGAATGGTAGGAAAAAAGGTGTGTTTCAAATAGTGAAAGACTTCTAAAACAAACATAATACTGTAATAGCAATCATATATAGAGCCGTAAAAATAGACAACTGTTTGAATGTTACTTAAATTATATATATTTTACAATGTCCTCATAATATTGTCTTGTCACTTTATTAAATTCTAAAGCTTGAGTTTGACTGAAACAAAGTAGTGACACACCAGCAGAGTGAGCAAAAGCGCAAAGCAGCAGGAAATAGAAAAAGGGAAGATAGTTAGAGAGCGAGTTGAAGGCTTCTCCCAGAGGTGTTGTCTTTAGGTCATCTTAACCTGACGTGGATCGATTCTGCAACTCACTGCTGTCCCCTCTCTAACACCTCCTCTTCCTCTCCTTCTCCTCCGCTCTCCTCACACAGTCAGGATGGGACAGGAGGCGACGGGAGGTGACACCACACCTGGATTTAACTGTACGAACCAATAATTGTCTCCAAATCCTTCCTGGCTTTGTTTTAATCTCCTTGTTTCAGCAGATATTTGGGGAAATTAGTCCAGCATGGAGGCTGATTAAAGATATAAAAAACAGCTTAAACTTTTCTCACTGGCTGCGTGTGCATTTTCGCTTTTAAGTCAACATGAAAACATCATAACTTTCTTAGAATTAGGCTAAATATGTACTCTCATTATGAGAATATTGCTTAGCTTTACAGAACGTAGCTACCCTGCAGCTATAACCTCCCTGTTTCCACAATTTTTTCTTTGACATTTAAGCTGCAGTAATAATATATTTTGTTTAACAAAGGATCAAATGTCTATATGTAATGTGAAAGCCATCACCCAATGTGACTAACCCAAAGAAAATATCAGCCAACTTTTTGAGTGCTTTATTGTCACTTGTTTGTTTTGGTTTTACAGCCCCCAACTTTGCGGTTTGCGTTCAATCTCACTGCTTTCCTTTAAAATAAAGGACATAATATGTTTCCAATTACATATTAACAAGGACAATGTCTTTTAAATAAAAACCATAATAATATCAACAATTTTAATTTATACCATTTAGAAACAATGAGCAACCTCCATTCTAAATCAAATTATACCAAAGTTGTTCCACATTTGTACAAAATAGCACCTGGTATAGGACACACATTACTTAAACATCACTTGACCTGGTACACTCCAGCGGTCATATATGTCATTTTGGGAGTAATTAGCAATCAACCTATTCTGTTGTTTGGCATGAGGACGTGTTGCCAGAAACACGACTCTAAATGAACACTGATGTGAGTCTGTGTCACCTTCATATGTTAATGTCAATAGTTTGTTTAGAGTGGCCTAAAATCGAATGCAGGTTTCAGATTTATGATTTATTAACTGACATTGCAGTCCATTGCATTAACTGAACCAGTGAGGTTTTGTCGTTCTCCGTTTCACCTTCTAAACTATCTGTATTTGAGTTGTGGAGTGGATTAAACAGATGAAATCTAAATGGAATCTGGCTCTTTTACAGAAAAAGCAGGTGGTCCTGATGTTTTTGTCTACTGTGCAGAAGCAAGCAGCAGTCCAGAGTCATTTGTTCTAATTTAGCTTAGGGTGCAAAATGCACAGTCATTTGGTGACCTCTCACAGAGGTGATTTTTGCAGGAATTCAGAGGGCCCAATTTTCAGGTTCTGTGGTAACAGTGCTGAGGACAATAGACGTGGAGCTGTGAGTATAAAGACTGTGGTTTAATCCCCTTTCAAGCACATTTTCCTGTGATTTTTGAAATTACCTTACTTGTGTTTAGAACGCCTTTAATCCCTTTGTTTGTCTACCATATTATTTTCTCTTTTGTCATTTCCTTGCTAGCCACTTTTTACAAAGCACTGATGATAATTGCCATAATTACTACTGAAATGAGTCGTCCATCTTCCCTACATACGTCCTTTCCCCTCTTTTCTTGTCAGTTAGAAACGATTCCGAATTTCTTACATACACTGTAAATTATGCTGCCACTTCAGTGTCAGAATTGACCATGTGAGACATTATGTAACACTAATTGTTGCAGAAATCATAGCAAAGGGGAAACTATAGTAGTGTCTTTGGAAAGACAGAAGAAGATAAAAGGTGGACAAATGAGGAGACTAGGAGGGGTTAAATTGGAAAGGTGAGAGAAAGAATATGAGAGAAAGAGAAGAGGGAGATAGATGCAAAGATGAGAATGAAAAGGAGTAAAGATTACAATCAAGAACATGAGCAAGTACAAGGAAGAAAGCAAAATCAGTGAACAGATAGAAATGGCATAAGGAACGAGGTGAGTTAAAGAAAGAGGACAGGAAAAAAAGGACTAGAAAGTTATAGTGGTGAGGTTGAGATGGAAGATGAAAGGCATAGAAGGAGGAGGAAGAATAAGCAGGTGGAATGGGTGTTGTATGAATGCATGTATGTTGGCAATAATACTTAAAAAGCTAATTTGAATATTCATGCTCTAAAACTACAAAGCTGTTTCCCATTTCACTTTGCCCCCACTCTCAACCTTTTACCTTCTGACTGTGTGTACATGTAAAACATCTCTCTGACTGCCTGTTCAGACTTTGCTCTCTGCTTCTCACTTCTGCAACACTGTAGACTCCACAACACCTTGAGAACAGTTAAAGCAATACTGTAAGTACAGGAAATTGGATTAAATCATTGTATTACATAAGACCTCTACCAAGGAACTGAAGGAAAGCGGACACTTATTGAGACAGACATCAAAGAAAGACTAGGAAACCTGCACACTTGTAACTCAGATGCAATTATTTATTTTACCTTATAAAGATCGATGTTTCAACACACTGCTTTCTTCTGGGTGTTTTTACACCTTTACATGTTGTTGCTCTTTTTTTTGGAAGGCCACTTTAAATTGAAGACAAAGCCCTGGTGCGCACAACTGTAATTAATTAATTTAAGGAAAATCTACAGTTTAATACTCAAAAATATATGTTTTGCTTCTCTTGGATGTTTGGCCTTCACTCTGCGTAATGATGGAAGTGCAGAGCTTGATACTAAAAACTTTCTACAAACAGGCAGAGTTTCCTGCAAGTATGACTTTGTGACATCACTTCTAGCCTTATACTGGTCCAGTATGCAACTTACACATGATGTAGAAACTTGAAACCTCGACGAACACTGAGGAAGGACTTTCCTGTGAAATAGGAGACATCTTGTGTCCAGTAGTTAACCTTTTAAAATAAAAGCATTTGCATGTTGATAAAGTCTAGGTTTTTTAATGAGGGTAAAGGAGTATAGATCCAATTTTAAGAATATTTAATGAATTAATTTTAACCTTGTTTTTGCCTTCCCTATGCCTCATCTCAGATACAAATTCTAGTACTTTTTAAAATTATTCAAAGAGTAACTTTGATATTTAACTGGTAACTGGTATTTTTTAACCTGGACCTGAAATTGATTAATATTGAGAAAGCATGCAGCAGTCGGCAGCAGCGAAGGGCATGCAATGTAATCCTTGCGGGAAAGTACGTCCACTAACGTGACAGACAACAGAGTTTCTGAGTAAAATTATTTTTGTTAAAGGAGTCTGGATAACATCTTGCTCTTTTGAAAAAAGGTCTATTTCTGTGGAGATCCTTTCCATATTGTTGTCAGACACTTGTAATAACACTCTGAGCCTGTCAGTGGCGAAAACAAGCACTTTAGCAGACGGGCTTTGATGGGCGCAATTGCCTGCAAGGATTGCAGCCTTGTCTCGCTGCTTCCAACTGCAGCATGCTCGTTCAATACTGGACCAATTTCAAAAAATTGTTGTCCCAATTAGTCACATAGACATAAAAACATGGGAAAATTAGGTTGAAAAATACAGAGTGGAAAAGCCAGAAAGATGTGTGTATGTATGTGTGTGTGTGTGTGTGTGAGAGTGAAAGGAGAGCAACCTGGCCTGTATGTGTCTGTATTTGACATGAACAAAAGAGATGGGAAGAAAATGGGAAGAGAGCAGAGGACAAAATGAGTTTTTTAAATGAAAAAGAGGGGGGGTGGAAATGAATGGAAGTAAAAGAGGGAAAGAAGGATTGAGGGGACATGAGGTAGAGGAGATAGAGCAGGGAGTAAACAAGAAAAGAAGGGAAATGGGAGGAAGGGAAGGAATGGTGAATAAGGAGAGAGGAGATTGTGGGATAAATTGAGAACTGGAAGAGCAAAAAAAGGTGGGGGAAGCATTCAGGACGAAGCAGCAAGAACACAGGAATTAGTCATGAGAGGAACAAAAAAGAGCAAAATGGGGTGGAAGCGCTGGAAGGAGAGAAGGATGAAGGGAAGTAGAAGTATAGGAAAAGGGGAAAGGAAAATGAGGGGAAGGATGGAGGAATTAAGGAAGGGACAGTAATGAGGAGAATGACGAATTAACAAAAAGAAAAAAGGGATTGAGCAATTTAAGAGGAAAGGGGAAGGAATGAAAGGATAATGAAAAGGGAGATGGCATGGGCGAAACAAGGGAATTGTTAAGTACATAAGTATATTGTTAGTTGCAAAGGCAGAGCTGTAGAAAGCCAGCAGTATCATCAGGCAGGGGTGACCTAAAGAGAAACAAAGGGAGATTAATAGTCAATTAAGTGGATCTTGAAAAAATGAAAAACAGGACAGGATGATGGAAAGAAACACAGCAAACCAAAAAGAGGAAGTGTGTGTGGGTGCTAGGCAGCAGAAACGAGAGCTAATGAGACATAAAGAAAGAAAGTGAGGGAGTGAAAACATAAGGAGAAAAGAGAGAACAAAGGAAGGATGAGAGGAAAAGAAAGAGAATCACTAAGTCATAATATTACCAGAATAAAAGCATGAAACAAAAAGGGCAAGTAACCTATGGCGGAGGGAAAGTTGAGGGATGGGAAGTATTGAAAGTCATTTCATGGTAGATCGTACTACAGAAAATAACCAACTTACCTTCATCCTGGAGTGTAACTTACATTAAATCTTGACATTGAACATTTAACCTCACCTGAACCACAGCCCCCCCTACCTTCCCTCTGGACAGCTGTTCATTATCTACTATTTGTCTTTCTCTGCCAACTTCTCTTAATGTCAAACACACTGTGTCATCTTTCACAGTGGTAAAGGGAGAGAGGCCAAGTAGCTCAAAACCGAAAACAGCATCAAATTTTTACCTGCAGTAATGATGAGCTGGCCATGACTGTGATTATTCATCATTACTCACTCTGTCTGGCGCTGCAACGACACAGTGAGACACTGTTTGGGCTCATGTGTAAAAGGTCTTACTTAAACATTACAGTCTGGTTAACTTTTTACTTGCATACAACATGTAGCCCATTAATTTTTCTTAACCTGCTAATTCCTTAAAACATATCCTATTTTGAACTGGTACAGGAAACAGCCTCAGCAGGTCACCAGTCTATCGTAGATGGACAATGTGGGCAATATGTTGCTGCTGCAGTAACTTCATGAACAGTCACTCTGAAGACAAAATAAGGCAAAAACAAAGGTGACATGCTTTTTCTCATACCTCATATTTTTCAAAGCCACACTATTTAGAATTTCTTTATTATAACCTTGGTAGCCTGCTGCTACCATGTTCCTGCTCAACACCCTTTGCTGCAATTGTTATTGCTAGTCCTATTGTTGTTATTATTATCATGAACATTACTATAGTTATCAGTACCATTATTCATTTTCAGTCTGTACCACTACTACCTTGTCTTTATTGTTCTCTCTCACATTCTCTCTCTCTCTCTCTCAACCCAAACTGGTCCAGGCAGATGACTGCCCATCCTGAGCCATGGTTCTGCTCAAGGTTTCTGCCTCTTACAAGGAGGTTTTTCCTTGCCTGTGTCGCCAAGTGCTTGCTCATGGTGGGATTTTTTTTGTGTCTCTGTAAATAATATCACAAAGAATACGGTCTAGACCTGCTCTATATGAAAAGCACAATGAGATAACTGTTGTTGTGAACTGGCACTATATAAATAAAATTGAACTGAATTGAAATTAATAGAAACATAGATTCCCGACTTTGTTCACATTAAACGTATTAAAGTCCAGCAGAAATTACATTACTCTTATTGCAGTCAAAATAATGTCAAAATATTTTAAAATGCATTTTTAACATGTTTTTGCTATAAAAAGGAAGATAAAAAGGTAATTAGAGGGGCATGTCCGTCACTATGTTTGATTGACAGCAGCTGCATAGCTTCACAAAGTAACATAAGCTAACACAGCACAGCTCAACACGGCATGGTTCTGGAAGGAAGCCTGAACACCCTGCAGTCATGCGAAAGCTATTGCCAGTTAGAGTGAGAAATGTGTTTTATAAATGATTGCCATTCCATTATTCATTTAACCAGCATTCTGCACTTATTATACTTGTTGAATAATGTAAGATAATAAATTATTTACTGAGATAAAAATGGCTCCAGTTTCAACTCTGGGCTCACAATTAGCTAAGAGTACGAGTGAGTAATAAACAACACAAGAGGAGAGAGTGAAAGAGAGAGACAGACCTTTGTTAGTAAAATAAGGATTTAACTTTGCAAAAATAATAAGGTTGTGATTTAGGCTAGTTTTTAGTGACAGAAAGAGAGAGAGAGAGAGAGAGAGGCTGTGACAGAGAGTTTGCGATTAAATCTGAATGAATTAATGTGAAAGAGAGACCCAGTCACCCACACTGTTGTCATCTCAGGGCGCCCAATACCACATAATGGCACATAAAGCCACGCTCCCCCACCAATACAGTATCTCACATTTATTTATTATAGCAACTGCCCAACAGTAACATTACCACAAATCAGAGGAATCAGATAGCTTGTCACCAAAGTGAGGCAGTGGAGGTACTGCAAAATTACTGGAACATCAATTCTACAGCATAGTTTAGGATTAGGCCACATGGGTTATGCCAGATTAATTAAATGAATTACATGTTCATTCATTGAATTTCTTGAAACTCCAGCAGTGGAAATTGATACAGCTGCAGAAAAACAGGACCAGCAGTGATTCCTTACAGTGCACACAAGCAGACTGAAAGAAACATGAAAACACACACACACACACACACACACACACACGCGCGTGCACACAGGCTTTAATGAATTATTCCACAACATTCATAACAACACACATCACTGCATCCAGGCGATATTTTTAATCTGGTCATGGCCTAACCAGATCAATACTGAACGCAGAGAGGACACGTCATATTTCTCTATCCATCCAGAATGACTCAGGCAGCATAAACCAGGACCCTTTTTAAACCTCCTGTTTGTGATGCATGGCTTAAATCCAACAGTTAATGGCCGCTGAGCCACAGGAGAGAATGTTTTAAAGCCCTCATCATTTCCCTTCAGCAAAAACACTTTCCTTGTCCAATAGAAGGGGTTTGTCCTCAGAAGACATACTGCAACCTAAGTATAATCTTAATTTTCCTCTCTGTAACATCTGAAATTTTCAAGTTTGCACTGATGTTATGTTGGAGAGACATTTAAAACATGTATTTCCCACCATTCTTTCCCATTTCAGGAAGGATAATGAAATTCACTCAACTCATCGCTGCTGCAGATACATTTGTATAAGGTCAAAGTTTTCTCCTTTCCCGATGTGTTGAAAATGTATTTAAAATATTCCACTGGAGATTCCATTACTGCCTCTGTTTCTCCTGACAGGAGGGAAAATGGATCTTTGTGATGTAAAAGGGAAAAATAAACAATAATCCCTAAAGTTTCCCTATACCTAACCAAGTCGTGTTTGTGCCTAAATCTGACCAAACTGTCATAAATAATAGCGTTGTTATAAAATAAGTGATAAAATCGAATTATTTGTCAGCAGTTGTTTGTATCAGTTTTGCAAGGCACAGACAAATGTTTTTTTGTCCAACTCCTATATTGTGTAAAATTTTCACTTTCTCGAATAGTTTCATCACAAAACTAAAGATATTCCCATAAGCCTCTGCTGTACCTTGTCTTTACTGCTAAAAAACATGGTAAACACTACACCTGCTTAGCATATTAGCGTTGCCAATGTGAGCATGTTAGCATGCTGATAGTATTTAGTTAAAGGCACCAGGTTAGCCTAGTTCACACTACACAATTTTAAGCCTGATTTCACTAGTAAGGACCACACAATCAACAGGTATGATTAAGTGATTTATTGACTGAAACAGAAAGATGTACGAGGCTTGCAGTTGCTGAATAGACATTCGAGGTGTTGTGGGGAAGCTACGATAGGGAAATCCGCCGTAGCACCCGGGCACAACGGACCCCCAAAAGCTTCTAGTTACGTGAGACCATTGGCTGATCTGAGGTCTTGAAATCTGAATGAGTGTGATGATGATATGTTTTGGGAGGATCAGCGGCGCATGATACGTATCGGGTGCTCGGGAATGACGTTGGATGCTAAAAGGGTAGTGATCGGGGTAATGGATGGGAGAAAGCATGATGAGAGAGTGCTTGATGGAAGTGGCGGTGGCACCGGTAATTGAGAGGCCACTGGAATTGACTTAGAGACGATCTGACGTGTTCTACTATGGGATCCCAGAGTTGCAGTGGTTCATGAGGGTCTTGCAAGGGTTCAGGGTCATTGGAAAAGACGGGTGTAAGCAGGCCCAGTTATATGGTTTCTTTAGTAGAATGCGGTGTTGTTTGGGGAATGAGTCTGAATTGCGAGTATGACACTGAAGGTTGAGACAAGGGGAGATGCAGGGTGGTGAAACTCTAGCAGGTGTGAACGTAGCTTCTAAGGTTCAGGACGACTGAGTGATGCCATGCTGACATGATAGCGTTGAAAAGTTTGTTGTATTGTCTGTTCCGTAAATGGGATTCTTTCATCTTCGACAGTTTTCTAAAGAGTGACTATAGTCCATTTCGAAATCGTTTATAAAGACTGTTCGACGCGGGACCTCACTGGAGCGGGGTAACGCTGGATCGGCTGTTCTTGCGAGGCGGAGGATTCTCAGGTGAAATGTTCCCGATTGCTGAGATGAAGTGGACCATGGAAGAGATGGAGTTAAGCTGGACTCACCCACTTCCAGGCCGGCTTTACGATTGTGGAAAACGAGGTCTCAGCATGGAGACGGAAGAGAAGAGTTTATCTTCTGGTGCAGGGTCTGCTGTCGAGGACACTGAAAATGACGTTGTGATGATTTCATGATGTCGTGGATAATTTTAATATTTTCTGGCAAAGAATGTCTCTTTTTAAGACAGACGGACTTCACCCAAACAAACTCAGAAATGTTAGCTGCTCACATACAGCATGTGGTGCGGTCCACACATGACTTACGTGAATGACTAATCATTCATGCAGCACACCTGGACACACCACCGGTCACTGAACACATCTCTGCCTCACTGCCACAAACAACTGTCTCCACCTGCTGGCATGTAAAACTGTCTGCTCCCAGCGCTGTTCCACAGACTTCTATTCCTGTCATCATCACGCATAGACCAGTAAACCGAAATGTGCACATCCCACACAGAAATATTAGTAATCTCTTAAGGATTAAGACAACTGCACCAACTCCAGCACCCAGAACAAACACATTTAAAATGGTTCTCTTCAATGTGAGATCTCTCTCAAGTAAGACTTTTATCTTAAATGATTTTTCTTGTCTGCAAATCTAGATTTTATGTTTTTAACTGAATCCTGGTTGCAAATGAATGACTATAGCCAGCTAGCTGAACTGTCTCAATATGATTGTTTTAGTCAACCGAGGGTCAGTGGTCGTGGTGATGGGTTAGTGAGCGTGTATAGGAAATATTTAAAATGTCATCAAGTACGCTGTGATGAATTTAACTCCTTTGAAGTTCTCACTCTTAAACTTGGAGGGTTGCAACCTATCATATTTGTTATAATTTATCGCCCCACAAAACCGCCTGGAGGATTTTTATCTTTAACTTCCTGAATTTTTATCTACTCTGGTTTTAAATTATGACAGAATTGTTCTTTGTGGCGATTTTAATATTCATGTTGATGACCCCACCAATGTTAATGCAACTGACTTTTTAAATATGACCACTTCTTTTAACTTTAAACAACATGTCAAAGGCCAAACCCATAACCGTGGTCATACACTGGACTTGGTTTTTACCCTGGGTGTCAGCATTTCCTCTGTGGAATTAGTGGACATGACCATATCTGACCACAGATGTATTGTTTTTAGCTGCGATTCGCCTGTTACTCATGCCGCCTCACCAAGCTCCGTGTGTTCTCGCATCTTTAATGAACAAAGTGTTTCAAAGTTTTGCGCATTCTTTCAGAGCCAAAGCCAACACCTGTCTGATTCCAACACCAACAATCTGGTCGATCACTTCAATCATATCTGCTTGTCGTCACTAAATATTACTGCTCCTCTAAAGGTTAGGCCTACGTCTAAAGCTAGTAAGCAACCCTGGATAAATGACAGCATTCGCAGCCTAAAAAGGGAATGCAGGAAAGCAGAGCGCCGATGGAAAAAATCCAGTCTCCAAGTCCATTACCTCAGTCTGAAGGATTTATTAATTAACTACAATAACATGGTTAAGGATGCGAGAACACACTATTTTTCTGAACTCATTACTACATATAAACACAATCCCAGGTTTCTGTTTAAGACTGTGGATCAGCTGGTAAACCCAACCCCTCCTTGTGCCTCAGCTGGAAGTAATGATGACTGTGAATTGTTTTTATCTTATTTTACCACTAAGGTGGTGTCAATCAGAGCCTCTATTACCCCCGCGGCCTCTTACTCAGAGGTTCCTCACCAGCAACAAGAGAGTTTTAACCAGTTTTATCCCATCGACTTGTCTGAGCTTTTAAAAACAGTATCACAAATGAGAGTGTCCTCCAGCCCACTTGATGTAATACCTACAAAGTTTTTATTGAAAGTAATAGATTCTGTTGGGCCCCATTTGATCTCCGTTTTCAACAGCTCCCTATCTACTGGTTGTGTCCCTGATTATTTTAAAACAGCTTGCGTGAACCCACTTTTAAAGAAACCTGGTTTAGATCCCTCCCTCCCACATAATTTTAGACCAATTTCAAAACTGCCTTTTATTGCAAAGATTCTAGAAAGAATTGTGTCCAGACAGCTGCTCACTGTGCTGGAAAATAACAAAATATTTAAAAAGTTTCAATCTGGTTTCAGGAAGTACCACAGCACTGAGACTGCCCTGCTTAAAGTCACCAGCGACCTTTTAATGTCTGCTGATGAAGGCATGTGCTCAGTCCTGGTACTCCTGGACCTTAGCGCTGCTTTTGACACCACTGATCACAACATCATGTTAGACAGACTGAGGCACTGGGTGGGGATCTCTGGTACTGCCCTAGAATGGTTTTCATCCTACTTGTCAAATAGGAAGTTTTGTGTGTCTGTAAACAACTATGTCTCTTCGTTCTGTCCAGTTAAATATGGTGTGCCTCAGGGGCGGTCTTAGGACCCATTTTGTTTTCCTTGTATCTGCTTCCCCTTGGACATATTATCCATAAACATGGCATTTCTTTTCATATTTATGCTGATGACACACAAATATACTTGCCCATCAGATCCACAGACCCTGGAATGCTGAGTTCACTTAACAACTGCCTTTGTGAAGTTAAAAAATGGATGTCAAATAATTTCCTCCAGCTGAACTCAGACAAAACAGAAATCCTGGTCATTGGGTCCCGGCAGATGGCAAATCAAATACTGCCATCTGCAGGCATTAAGCCTGTGGCAAAGAACCTTGGTGTTTGGTTTGATAGTAATTTAAATTTTGAGCAGCACACCACAAAGCTTGTTCAATCATGTTTTTATCAACTTAGAAATATAGCAAAAATTCGATCTATGTTAACTTTTAAGGACACCGAGACCATTTTACACGCCTTCATCGCTTCACGCCTGGATTATTGCAACAGCCTTTTCACCTGTTTAACCCAAAAATCTATTGATCGACTCCAGACTGTCCAGAACTCAGCTGCCAGGCTTTTAACCAGAACAAAGAAATATGACCACATTACTCCTATTTTAGCTTCATTACACTGGCTCCCAGTATGTTTTAGAATTGACTTTAAAATTCTATTGATTACTTTTAAAGCTCTTCATGGCCTCTCGCCTTGTTATATTTCTGAACTTTTAGTCCCATACACACCAGCACGTACCTTGAGATCCTCGGGCAGAGGTCTGCTGTCTGTTCCAGAGTCTCGACTGAAAACTAAAGGGGACAGAGTCAGTCAGGGCCCCGAGGCTCTGGAATAGCCTGCCCGAGGAAATCAGGTCGGCTGAGTCAGTGAACTCTTTTAAGTCCCTTCTTAAAACATACTTTTATAGGAGAGCCTTTCCCGATCTTATTTGAATTTATTTTATCCCTTTTATTTTATTGTATTTTACTAATTTCATATTTATCTTAAACGTGTATTTTAGTCTTTTCAATGTTTTCATGCTTTTATCTTGTATTGTTTTTGTATTATTGTCTCTTGGGTATTATTGTCTTTACACTTGTTAAAGCACTTTGTAACTTGTTTTTTAAAAGTGCTCTACAAATAAAGATTATTATTATTATTATTATGAGTTCGTTGGAATAATTCATCGTCTGATGGCGATTTACCGACACTTCTCGAAGAGGTACTGTAAGTGAATGGATGGAGTAGCTTGTGAGGAGAGGAGGAGTCAGGATGTGTGGGTATTTATGGAAATGCTGGCGATAACGTGGTTGATGTGTGGTCCCGCTCCTGAAACTCTGCTAATTAGCACCACTTGATCACCAGCGATCAATCAGCGCTTGCCAATCGTTATGTGTGATCTACTCAACGATGCATCAAAGCGGTTTGCCAACACCAGACAGACATCTAGCATGCTAAATATTTGGCGCCGTCAGCCGACTCAACATCCACATCCAGCCAATGAGAGCAGGCACGCAACTAATTATTTACTACAAACCATTTTTTACTCACCTCCAACACTCTCTGTAGCACAGATAATCCCTGTTTCTTACATGTGATAATCCATTTTTTCACCCATACTTTGTCTTTATAATGTTTGTTTTTAATAATGATGAACAACTCCGGTTTTGCGTGTGATTGTGCATCATTCCCCGTTTTGCTTTTTGCTTGTGTTTTCTTGACAAAATGTGGTTTGGAGACCAGTCATTGATAGTCGTTGTCAGCTCATGTAGTATGTGACCCCTGTTGCTGATCAGTCATGATGACTTCAAGACTCCTGTCGTCTGAGCAACACAGCAATCTGCTGATGTTGAAAGTTGCGTAGTCTCACTCTCTTTGAATGTTATCACTTGATTGAATGGGCGTTAATCAGTTCATGTCTTCAAGTATTATCACTGTATATAATACACTGTATGGGAACTGAGAGAACTCATGAAACCTGTCTTTCTCTGTATTGGCTTTATCCAACTTGCCAGCATCTTGAATGATAGGATAAGTATTAACTAGTGCCTCGTCTGATAAACTAACTTTACTCACAGCAGCAGAAGGGTTTTTGTCAATAGCCTGTAATGTCAGCAGCGATATCACATACTCAGATGCACACACCTACGCACGCACGCACGCACGCACGCACACATACACACACCTCTAGCGTAGCTATTGGGGGTAACATTAGGGGAAAGCTATACTTGTGATGTCACGTTATATAAACTCCCTCCCCCTCCCTCCATTTTCTCTCCTCTGCAGCTTGACTGCTTTTAACCCTTAAGCAATACCAAAACATTCAGCTTTGAAAGTTATATCAGCCTGCTGCAAAAGCCATCCAAGGGATTGCATTTCTGCTATGTTATCCCTCTTTCTTCACTAAGAACTATAGAACTATAGATATTGTATAGTTTTCCTTTGATAATATTGTGCAAATCATGATGCGCATATAATTTCAGCCATAAAGTGGTTTGGTTCCTTCTTCACCATTTGTGAAGTGGGAAAGCCCTGTGTGAAGCCCTGAGTCATTGGTGAGTTCTGTGTTTTAATTAGCCTCTGTGAAAGCCTATCAATGAAAAGTAGAGGGCTGTAGGATAATTCCCCGGATAATACTTGCTGTGTGTGAACAGGACTTTAGAAAGAAGAGAGTGGATGGCATAGGATGGAGAGATGAAAAAGAAAAGAATGAACGTGAAAGGAGAGATGGAATAAGGGCCAGGCAGGGCATACCCAGATGAAGGAAATGATGGTTTGTTAAAGCAGTGATTCATTGATCTATTTGGCCAGTCGGGGGCAGAATAACAAGCTAAAAGCACAACGCTTCCAATCATTGTATAAAGTTATGGTAATCATGTGAACAGAGTTGCTTGTTTACACATCCAGCACACACAGAGCTCCACCAACTCCTGAGGGAAAGTTCTGGCTCTTTAGCTGCTAAATGCTCCACTATGTTCTCAAGCTAATTGCTAACTGTCTTTCAGCAGTTTGGTACTGGACAGGCAGCGTACAGTGAGTATATCAACGTTTTTGCTCAAAACAGCTTCCTGCTGCAGCTGAAAACAATGTTGATGAGAATGGTGAGAGTGAATCGAAACAGTGAATGTTTTATAAAGCCATTTAAAAATAAGAATGTATTGTTTTGTTGTTGTTTTTATAGCATGGACAGGGTGTATCTGATTGTACCATGTATATTGTATCACTGCTGACTATATAACCTTCGTAACTATTTTTAAATTTTGTTTATTTACCTATTTCAGAATCAGAATCAGAAATACTTTATTTATCCACGAGGGGAAATTCTTTTGTCAAAGGTAGATAGTTAAAGAGTATATAAATATAATATAAATAAAAATATAAAGACAAATATAAGGAGTGTGGGTATGAACAATATTTACATTATTAAGAATTATTATGGTGAACCAAAAAGGACTAGTGAATAAATAGCAGCAGAGAATATTGCACAGTAATTATTAAACAGGTAATATTGGACAGAAAATAGATACATTATTATATTTAATTGATGTATTATTATATACAATCACACATTGTTTAAAATGTAGTTTGTTGTTGTTTTGTGCCCTTCTTAAGACTGACCTATGTGTAAGTGCCAAGCACTCAGTTGGGCAGTTGAAGCATTGTTCTGGCAACTCCTGCAGCCGAACTGATGCCAAACGTATCAGCTCACCATTCCTTTGGACACACCAGGGAGCCCAAGAGGGGAGACATGCTGCCTATAGGCAACAGAGGGCTTCCATACCCTTGCCTCGACTTCTTGTACCCGTGAGAGGAAACTCCAACCTGACCTGTGACAATGAGGGCCGTAGCCAGGATTTTAGAAATTAATTAGGTGAGCTATGGGGATTTGCGGGGCATCGCAAAGTACCTCTCACAAGGCCTGGCAAAGGCCACTTTTGCAGTCAAACTTTATTAATGCATCAACCTAATTTTTCCCCACTCTAAATCTTTCTGCAACTGAAAATGTCAGAGCAGAAAAAAGGTTTGGACACATTTTGAAAACTTATTGGTATGTGAGCTCAGATCTCGAACACAGTCACTGCTTCTGTTCCTGTGGTATAACTTATGCTTGTTTTGAGTGTATAGTGCAGGTGGAATATAGTCTATAGGAAGCTAAAGCCAGGCCCTGGAGAGTCCCTCCTCATAATTGCCATTCCATTTTCTCTTAAATTATTTGAGAGGGTTTGTATCATTCATATTACCAATACCATATTGGTCAGGCAGGCGTGTGCTTTGAAAGTGCACAGAGTAAAAAGAAAGACAGGACTGTATCTGCTCAACTTGTTACATATATATATATATATATCCAAAGAAGGTTAAAGTCAAGGGCAACTGCACTTGGTTGAAAATACTAGAAACAGCTGAGTTTCCCGACTAGTCATTTCAGAACTGAAGAAGTCTCTTGGATGAGGGACGAAACGTCTTCTAGTATCTTCAAAAAAGTCCCGTTGCCCTTGACTTTAACCTTCTTTGACCTGGATAACTGAGAACCTTAACAGAGTTGTACCAGCAGATGATGCCAATCTTTGTTCACCACACACCATGTAACGAGACACTGTGTCGGTCCGCCACACTTTGCCCCGCCCGGCGTGCTTATATACACCTCCAGTTACGCCGTCATGCGCTACCCTTCTAGCAACGCCAATAGGATTGGAGTAGTTTCATTCATGATTTCAGCCCTGCCACGCCCAGAGGCATTCCCATAGTGTCGTCACCGACGCAGTGTCTCGTTCCCCTTCTCAGGGAACAAGGGTTACATACGTAACCCGAGCCGTTCTCCAGAACCCCCGGGAGCAGAGCGACTGGGGGAAAGGCATACAGGCGCAGCCTCGGCCACGTCTGCACCATGGCATCCAGCCCTAGCGGGGCTGGGGGCGAGAGGGAGAACCACAGGGGACAGTGCTTAGTCTCTCGAGACGCAAACAAGTCCACGTCTTTGGGGCCGAACCTTTCGCATAATAACTCCACCACCTGGGGGTGGAGTCTCCATTCCCCGGGCCTCAGCCCCTGTCTCGACAGCAGGTCTGCTCCCTGATTCTGGGTCCCAGGGACATATGTCGCTCTGAGGGACAGCAGTCTCTGCTGGAACTGGCCTGCTGCCTTAGCTGCCACGAGGGAGGGGACCTCGGTCACCTTCTCTCGGGGGGGGCGGCTTCTCAGGACTTCTTCCCCCGACCCCGGCGAGACTGAAGAACGGTCCTCAGATCCGTTGTCTCGGGGGGCTGTGGGCAAGAGCGCCGCCTCAAGTCCCGGGTGCGCTGAGGGGGACCTCGAGAAGCGACACTCCGCCTCTGGCTCTGGCGGTAGGAGCTGGATGACGGCTGGGACCGTCCCTCTGCAGCCGCCGCCATCCTGGACCCAGACCGGCGCAGGAGATACAGCTGGAATACCTCCCCTTGTGTCCTGGCATGCTGAAACCTGCTGACGACGGCGTCCACCGCCTCGCCAAACAGGCCAGAGGTCGCAACCGGTGCGTCGAGCAGGAAGGTCTTCTCCCTCTCCTGGATGCCCAATAGGTTGAGCCACAGGTGCTGCTTCGTGGCCACCAGCGCCGACATGGAGCGGCCAATGGCGCGGGCCGTCTCTTTTGTGACTCGGAGAGACAAAGCCGTAGCTCTGCGGAGCTCAGCGATGTCCTTGTCAGAGGGGCCTCCTCCCGGGTCCATGTCTTTCAGCAGGTCGGCCTGGTATGCCTGCAAAACCGCCATCGTGTGCAGGCTCGCACCGGCCCGGCCCGCCGCCATGTACGCCTTGCCTACCAGAGCAGATGGCTTGGTAGGCAGCGCCGGCTCTTAAAGGGACGACGCAAGACCGGGCGAGAGATAGCTGGCCAAAGCATCCTCAACCCGGGGCATCGTCCCATAACCGAAACCCTTAACCCCCACGACGTCGCTGTAAACCCGGAGCGGGGGAGTAGTCAGATGTGCTGAGAAGGGCTTGCCCCAGGATTTGCACAACTCGTCATGCAAATCCGGGAAAAAGGGCAGAGACCGGCGTGCAGCGCTGCAGGAAGCGCTCATCCAGCTTACTGGCAGCCTGTGTGTCTGGCACGGCCTGCTCGTGTCACCACCTCTAAGAGGTCGTCATAGCTTGGCGTTGACTGATGACGTTGCTCTGGTTCCCGGAAGTCTTCCTCCTCCATAATGCTGAGCACAACCAGCTCCTCAGAGCCGAACAGCTGCAGCCTCTCCGGGCTCACACCTCAAGCGGGACAAGCCGAAAAGCGGGCTCCCGAACGGGGAAGAGGGGAGTCGGAGCCAGCAGACGAGGAACGGGAAAAAGCCTCGGCAGTCCCCCTTCGGTGATGTCACGCTGGGAGCCCCATGACTGAAGCCGCCGCGCAGCCTCAGTGACCGCCGGGCCCGAGCCACGGAGAGAACGCATCCGGCCGTCTCCGGAGAGCCGCACGGGACCTCAGCACCCTCAGGGGCAGGGCCTCGCAATGGCTGCAAGCAGCCCCCTCGAGAGCTGCCTGGGCATGCGGCATCCCCAGACATGAAACACACTGTATGAGTGTCCCCAGCCGTGATGTAGCGCGGGCATGGAAAGACACACTGCCTGAACTGCTCACCAGCCATCTCCTCTGCTTCTCCGTCCAGGTAACTTCTTGTGGTAGCTTTCTTCTGCGTAGTCTCAAACATGCCAGAGTGCCTGCTGAATAGAAAAAAGCTAATGTGTCCCGTGTGCTGGCGTGCTTACATACGCCTCCAGTTACGTTGTCACACGCTACCGTTCTAGCAACGCCAATAGGATTGGCGTAGATTCATTCATGATTTCAGCCCTGCCACGCCCAGAGGCGTTCCCATAGTGTCGTCACCGACGCAGGTCGAGTTCCCTCGAAGGGGAACTAAGTAGACACTTTAAATATAGACCAGACAGTTTCAAATCTCGATTATTCAGTTATATAATTAAAATAATATTATGATTACTCAGTCATAGTTGACAGACTACTTAATGTTATTCTTTTGTTAATGTGCGACTAACCATTTGTGTAGTCTACCAAATAAATTGACTAGACACTGACAGAAAAATGTGGTTATATTTACATTTTTCGATTAAAATTATTGCTGCTATCCCTAATTCTACACCCTTGCCCTCGCTGCACTAAAGCCTAACTCCCAGACACAGGAAATCTATGGTCTCCGAGAGTGCAATAACTATTAAGTATTTTTATTCAATGAAATTGCTGTATTTTTTTTCTCCTGTTCCTATCTGCAAACCTGTTTAATGTTAAAATTTAGTTATGCATTTGTTTTTTCCATTGAGCATCTCTAATAAAACAGGTGGGAGTTGAGAACCTTGCTTAGAGGCACCTGTGTATTGGAAAACGTTTTCTAAATATGTTTAGCCCTCTCAGTAAACAGTGTAATGTTTAAGCCCTGGCCTGCAGTGGAAACCAGACTGAGGAGGGTTAGCAGGCTGATAAAAGTGGAACCATGGAGAGCTGAGGGCATCGCGACAGAACATTAAATTTACTTTTAACTCCTGTAACTTTAATTCTCTTTGACATGGAGGGATGTAGCTGTAAGCCACACCATGTACACTACAATCAAGATCAGTGAACCACAACCACCATAAAATAATCCTGTTATCCTCTGTCCGTCTGTCTTTTAGCTTGGCTGGAAGCCCTGGTTTTCCCCACTCAAGGTCAGGGACAGTGAAAGGTCATTGGACCACCAGCAACATTTTCAGACTATGGAGACTAATAGTGTGAGTTACACATTTGTTTATGAGACAAAAAGCATAATGAATAAAAACTGCACATCGGTGCTGAATTACTTGTCTGTGTTGCCAAGTGTGCAAAAGTTAAGCTTATATCCCTTTTATTTGCACACACTTCTGGGTTTCATTCTCATTTATGTTTTTTTTGGTGGAAGTGTAACACTCTAAACACTAAACACTTTAACTTTAAACATTTATTTACAAGAAAGAGGTGGACTGAGCATATCCTTTTCAGCAGCTATCTGCTTCACATTCACATGGATCGTCAGCTTTTCATTAGGGAACCCACTATGTCTAACACCTGTTTACATGTGAACTGCTTCATCAAGTGGAAAATATATATGCCAAAAATAATTAATGCACATTCAGCACTGGATGCGACATGACAATGTTACTTAACATGCAGATTTCTGCCCTTGGTAAAAGTCCTTGACCAAGATTTATGACGAAAACACGAACAACACATCTGTTCTAAAAAGAAGAGATAAAACACTAACAAAAAAGGCAAATGCAATGCCTTAGTACTAGTAATACAATGACATGCCACTTTGGTACTTCAAAGTTTAATTATAGTCAGCCTCATAAACTGGCCTTCAAGGTGACCTTCACTTAGAGTCTAATTAGAGACTACTGACCACTGAGCAGCTGCAGGTTGTTGCAGTAAATGTTACCTGCAGTTCAATGAATTTGAGCCAGCAGCCTTCAGGTCTGGTTTAGCCAGCCAACAATTTTGGCTTACAGGATAATTCTGGTTTATTAAAATGTGTGTCTTCGGCCCTCATTGTTCTGGTTACATTTTACAACATTTTACTCAACAATGCAATCTGAAACTACCACAACAGGCAAAATGCATGAGCATCATGTCTTGTGACAGGTTGTAATCAAGTCAACAGTTGAGCCAGATTATCTAGACCATGTTATTTGGAAGTAAAACCAAAAGTAAGAATACCCGTAAAGTCAATAATATGTAAGTATGTGTGCACATAACTACAGAATAGTATTTTAAAGTTGAACCAGAAAGTTGATCCGTTAACTGTGATGTTCTATTTGAATTGATGTTGGATTACAACCTGTGTAAACCTTCATGTTCAATGTTAATTTCTTTTTAGCGATGTCACTGTGTTCCCAGATTGTTCACACATAGAAATGAATGATGGTCACAACTGCAAAAATAAGACCTAGTTTGTAATAAATCAAAATGATCCATTCAGTCAGACTAAGGAGATATTGTTAAATGGATCTGCACTATGCAGCATATGTAACTGTTACTATGCATATTTACATAAAGCCAAAACAGCACAAGGTTTTACATGAACAAACTGAAAGGCTGTTCCCTTTCTGCTCTCTGTCTGTCTGTATCTCTGCCCTCTTCTCGTTCTCTGGTTCTGGTCTTTTACATAAATGACAAGTGTTGTAATTACAGTCATGTTCTGTCTCCATCTACAGTTTCACAGAAGAGCTGTGACAGCTGAGCAGGACTTTGACACTCCCTCGGCGCTGATGCTTCATAGATTATCATTAAAACAGACTCGGGGTGGGGGCAAAGCTGGTGAGGGTGTGTGTCATGTAACTCCTGACATTGTGATTTTGAATTTGTCTTGTGGTGATATTTCAATTACAAACCTATATTTTCTGCAGAGAATGTCAGTGCAGCTTGCATGCTTTTTTCCAGCAACGTTACTGGCTATACTGGTAGTTGGAGGCTTGAGTGTCTTGTCAAAATGGATGCTTTCCATCAAAGGTTTTAACAACAACAATTTTATCAACGGTCTCAACCTTGTAAGTGTTGAATTGTGCTATTGGCTTCTATTGGACAGGGATTCTTCTTGATTTCTTAATGACATTAAGAGGAGACTGATATAGCAGTCAAAACAGGGGGGAAAAATCATTTTAAAGTTCACTCATGACCTTGGAAACAGTAAGTGACGGAACAATGGTGACCCCTGGTTTCCTTTGTGTTTTGTGTTCCCCTCCCCTGTACCTTGAGTTTGCCTTGTCTCTCTCTTTGTTGTGTTTGTAGTTGTGACGCTGACGCACTCTCTCCCCTGGCTCCCGAAGACCTTGGATTACACACACCTGCTCTTCAGTATATGTACACCGGTCCTCCAGTCACTCACCACTATCTATCTATCTATAACTCTTAAATTAGCATATTTCTTTCCATTGTGAAAAACTGCTCCTAAACCACAACCTCTATCACAGCTTCTGTGTCCACTGAAAATTGTGGTGGTGGAAAGTTGGTGGGATAAAGACATCATTTGTTACAGATTGATCAGGCAAAATTAAACACATCCTCTCGAGAACTTAACTAATGTAAGAACTTAAATAATGTCGGGCTGAATGAAGTGAAGTTAAACAAGATGGCAATTCAGTCTGATTAACCCGAAAAATGCTCCTAAAAATAATGAAGCTAATTCCGTTGTTGGTATTATGTAACAGACTAAGTGTTCTAAACTAATTAACAAACCTCAAGAATAATCATGTCACCAATTAAAACAATATTTATCTTTTTCAGACTAACACCAGACTGAAGTTGAACCCCCCCACCCCACCACCCATTATTCCATAATAATTAATCATCTGCTCTAAACCAAACTGTGATATCACCTCACCACAGGATTCACTGTCCTTCTGCATTAATTTTTTAATTAAACCTGCTGCTTTGTATACGCTGTACAAACTCCACTCACACAGGTCCTGAATGACTTTGTTTCCTTTGTTGTCAAGGAAACATTGTGAGATGCTTTGTGTGGACTTTTTTCAACATTTTACACAAAGATTTCTGCCTATCCAAAGCCATAATTTAGAGAGATGGTGAAAGCAGCTCAATGGCTGCTTCAAACTGAGGCGTCAGTTTCAGTATAAAGCCTGAAAAACAAATTATTCTGATTATCAGGTTTGGCCACAGCCACAATTAAATTCCTTCTATGAAGCACATGTTTTACTCTTCTCACGCACCTTTACTTTTACTTTTACATTTTGGGGAGATTACACAAACTTCGACTTCATTTTCTGGACACTTACCTTAATCCTAAACACTACCTGCCTAACCCTAAAGTTAAGTGATTTACCTTATGGGGTATTCTGTTGTGGGCGATTCCCCACAATGTCACCATGTTAACAGATTTTTGTCCCCACAACATGAGTAATACATTTCCACATACACCCAGACACACAAACACACAAACACAGTGCAATTACAATTTTATTGTTGCACTAGGGAAAGAGTTTTGGATGTTTTTGACTCTGCTCAGGGAAAATCATGTCATGATCCTGAAAAAGTGCCCAGCAGCTGATTCACCTAACTAAATAAACATTCACTTACACACACACACACACTAGAAATTATTATCTTTTTCTATAAATGTTGAACACAAAGATAGTATTTATTGCTCGATTGCCCAGATTTTGGACCCCACAAATATAGTAGAAGAAGCCCACACATGCACACACAACCATTACCGTCAGTCATTTATGGTCTGAGCCATTTTAAGTGTCAGAACAGCAAACAACATACTGCAGAGAAGGCGCCTATCATACCATCTGCTGTGAAGCTCTATGAATGCCATAAAACATCTCAAACTAACATTACAGTGATAAACCTTCTTGGTTCCCGATCTCACACACGCACACACACGCACACACACACACACACACACGCACACGCACACGCACACAAACCTTTCCAGATTCTTTTTATTTTCAGATGGAACTAATTTGACCTTTGAGCCATTTTCAGCTCTGCCACAGTTCAGTGCAGCATGATAATGGCAAGATGTCCTTTACTCTTGTCAAACACATACACACACACACACACACACACACACACACACACACTTTGATAAGAAACCACACACAATGAAAGGACTGACAGATTTATGTTCACTACCCCATAATAATGGCAAAATGTGAATTATTGGACCGTAACACACACACACACAATTACTGTATGTATGCACATATGAGGAAAGACACACACACACATATATATGAAGGTAAGGAACGTACAATTCATGAGCCCACAGCCCATTGTTTGCTAAAGCTAGAAAACACAGATCACCAGACACACACTTAAACGGACATACACACATTTCATTTGAAATACCCTGTTCATTTGATGGCAAATATGGTCTCTTTCCCTGATTTTATGGCTTACAGGGCTCTCAGCAGCACACCTGAGTGATCACTCATCTACTGGGACAATGATTTAGAAGGTCTATCACTAGGTGCTATGCACACACCCACATACACACACTCCTACCTGTACATAAACTAGTCCAGTCGCGGTCAGGTTGTCAATAATTAGACTAAAATTGTTTCGGGGAGGAGATGTTCCCATTTTTACTCAGACACACGCACGGGAAAAGACAGGGAAGTGATACTGCAATTATTGGATTTCATAATTACCCAAAGTGCCGGTTGCCCTGTTAATCCCATACTTTAGTGTCCTCTACTCCGCTGATTTCAATGTATTGTTTTCATTTTAGCCCCATAAACAGCTTCAGTCTTAGCTGATTTTGGCTGATTGATGAATCCTTTCATTGTCCTTTGTACCATTTTCTCAAGCTATGCTATTCTGCCCTGTTGTCAATAAGAGCTGTAAGGTCAAAGAAGACCAAGTAAATCATTGTCATTTAGTGGACAGCATGAAGCAGAGATGAACAAAAAACTAAATTGCTATTACTGTCAGTCTGTCATGTGTCATCTTGTCATGATGAAACAGTTGTAATTGTTGTTTGATAACCAAACCCCAACTGTTTTTTGGCACGGCCTGAGCTCATGAATGGGTTCTGGCATGACAACGAAGTGTGGAGAACGATGGGGTCATTCAGAATAATCAGAGCCTGCATGATTTTCATCTGGGACAACAGGTGAACACAATTAACTACCTGGCAGGCCGGAAAACCACAGGCACACGGAGCAACAGATCTGGTGAGTTCTCAGGCTGAACAACAACACTGACTTTATATGACAATATATAGCATCTGTCTATTTTCTTAAAATGGCAACAGTGTACATCTTTTTTAATTTTCCAGATTGTTACGTCATTATGTCTTAACTTTACATTCTGTTCCTTTGTACCTACATGTATGTATCGGTATTTACTGTACTGGTACACTGTTAGTACAAAAAAGGACACTGTATGTTGCAGGATGTAATCTGTAGTGTTATCAAACGATCTTACTTGAAAGCAAACAAAACAAATTAATTTTGTAGAGATTCTAGCTTTGAGCTAAGAACAAGTACATCTACATTGACGCTAGTCATTACCCATGAATCATTGCCTTTAATGGATGTATTATCCCATCATGTTTGAGAAGGAGGGGGAGTTATATAGTCACAGAGAAATACATTTTAAGCCCTGAGTGTGTGGGAGCCATTAGCCATACAGCCATGTTATTATGTGCCTGTCACCTCAATGATAAGTGGAGCTTTTGTGGGCAGCGCTGCACAGTATATGTATGCCGCATTTATACAGAACTAGTAGAGTAGAGGCAGAACATCAGGTATTTGAGCATTGTACTATTAAAGCCTGTTCATTGTAGATTGGAATGATCTTCTCACTGTGTCTATCAAACAAGTTGACATTTCTCTCCATAAAAATACAGCCACTATATGCTTCCCTATAGACAAAGTAAATCTGCTAATTTCCTAGGTCACGTATGGTGTGTGTGTGATATGTGCAAGGTCTGTCCAAGTCAATAAGGTTTTTTTTATATGGGCACTGAATAAATCTTATTATGAGTGCTGGGCAATAATTAAAATTTTTAATCGTGATTAATCGATTAATCGCAAGAAATTGTTCCTTTGTTACGCTTAAAATTGAATAATGAATTCTAAAGTAGTGTATTGTGCAATTTTAATTTAAATGTATTGCTATATACACAAAAGTGTAGTAACATGTGGTTTGCAAACACTTTAAACAAATAAGGTGCTTTTTACCAGCAGTATTCCCTTTACACAGTAGCAATAAAATTTCTTGTAAATCTCAAAACATTAATGTAATCAAATCAAATATTAAACCAAAGCTATTTGCCTCTGCCAGGGCATTACCTTTTATCTAGCTTGTTAAAACAAGTTACCATCAGAGTCCAATTTTCTCGTTTGTTTTTTTTTCTGAACAGGTATCTTTTATCAGGGAGCAGCAGAAACAGTCTGTTCAGTAGGGTTGGGACGATGTCTACAGAACTACATTGAAACTTCGGGATGCACGATGCCACGGAAGGGGTCGTGTAGTGGCGTCGGTGCGCGTGTTGGTGGGAAAATATGGAAAAAAGATGAAGCGTAGTCTGCTGAAGCCTCCCTCCACTTCTTGTTTGGGTGGATGATTTGCAGGCTGAACAACATCTTGCACCTCCTGTGACCCATGGTTTGACTGTATGTGTATTCAGAGCCAGTGAGCAAGGGACTTTCAAACTAATAATAATAAAATAAAAACTGCGTTACCATGCGATAAAATTAATTAATGCGTTAACGTGCCCAGCCCTACTTAGTATACAATCAGTATACACACACTATCAAATAAAATGTGTCTCTTAATAGTCATCAGTTGACAGTAGATAAAGATTTTATTTCAGATCTTTCCATTTTCTGGGTAGAGATATACTGTGTCGTATTTATTGTAATCTTTTATATTGACAAGAGAACTTGAAAAATTTCATGAAATGTAATGTCCCCATACTTTCAATGATCCATAAATGGTATTTCGCACAAAATATGCTTTCCGCCAGGCATGTTAAATAATAATTTGTCAACTTTTGAACATTTATTGATCCTGCTTCTGCATAGTGGCAAAACAGAAAAATGTCAAAATTTGTCAAACTCTGTACTCAGTATGACTAATGTACAACATGAACAGCCTTTCTACCATTTCAATGTCATCATCATATTTGGTGGGTCCTCCACTTCGGTCCAGACTGAAATATTTCAACAATTATAATTTTCAATGGAACTTTGTACAGACATTCATGGAGAGACAGGATAGTCACTGATTAGCATTCATGGTTTTGAGCGAAATATCTCAATTGGATGTGTGCCATGAAATTTGCACATTAATAGTCCTTTTAGGATGAATTATAATACCTGTTGGCACTCTCTTCACTTTTCATCTAAACCCCATCATCACGTCAAAACTTCAGCTTGTCCGATTCTTTGGTTCATGACCAAATACAAAGTAATGACATTAGGCGTTCTCGGACCAGAATAACTTTTTCACAGTTCTTGGAGTTGGGAGAAAGGTTCCATAATTCCAGTTGGAGAAAGGATGCAAATTGGGAGATTCAAATGAAGCAAATGCGCAAAATTCACTTCATTGTGTTGAATGGACTGGGCGGAGCCAACTGGGCCGATTGACACCTGCTGAGGGCTCTGGAGGAGTGAGCCGGGGACAGAGCCAGAGCTTCTGGAGAAATAAACACCCGGAGTCAAATCGGATTCCCTGAGGGGTTTACCGGTGGGAGGAAAGCTCAGAGTGTATTTTTTTTAACTTGTGTATTATTATTTCTGCTTTCGAATATCATTCTCTGGAGCCTCAGTTGTTGCTGTATTAGAGCAGTCATACCTGTAGGGGAGTGGGAGCAGGGAGCAAAATTTAATCTCCATATATTGCAGATAGATAAACTGTAATATTCGTTTTTCCCCTTTCACATTATTGCCTCATAGTCTGATGGAGGGTAAAAATGAAGTGAGAGAGTCATGAGGACTGAATTCTGTCTTTCAACTTGTCCTAGCATTTCCTCTTCCAAAATAATACACAAGATGTGCCAGGTGAGCCATATTTTATTTATTTATTTATTTTTACAGCATTTCGGCTTTACTGGACTTATGTCTGCTCGTTAAAGCCATAAATTAATTGGACACCATGCTGCAGTTTATTTCTTTAATTAATCAAAACAACCATAAATTTAAACCATAAAGAAGATCATTGTAATCACTTGTGAAGGGTATTACAGGCTCAGCCAGTAGCTAGTGTGTGTGCGTGTGGGTGTGTGTGTGTGTGTAGGTGTTGTTGCAGTTGCAGTAAATTAACAGATTAGTGAAACCAGTTAACTTTTTAGAAAGTTTTTGTTGCAACACACTGAGGCATGAGGCAACAACAAAAATCCTCAGTCAGATGGGTATAAAGTAATCGATCGACATTCACCTCCAGGTTGTACAACAGGCCTATTTTTTGTGAAAAATATCTAGATGTATCATAGAATTTTTTTTTTTTTTTTTTTTTTTTACCTACGGCCATAATCTGTTGAAAGGATTAAGATCAGGAATAACTGACTTGCTCTCTGATGTTGCAGATAAAAAAAAGCATGTTCTTTTAATGTTGTACAATTAGTGCAGACCTTGTTGTCTTTCTGTTTGTCTCTCTCCTTCTCTCTCTCACACACACACACACACACACACACACACACACACACATATCTTCTGTCCTGCCTGGTGAATGCTGAATTGCGAAGAAAATAAAGGATTTAGGATAAGGATTAGGATTAGGTTGATCTTGGCTCAGTGCATTGACTGCAGATTTACCGGGCAGACACAGGTTCTCTACAGTAGCATTATACTTAACACACAAACACACAGATATACCTACACACAGTCACACGGCTGAGAAACCAGAACGTCCAACGCACACTCACATATTCTCAGATGATCTGAGGGTCTAGGTTAAGCGATTGTGCTTTTAAAGGATTAGCATAAAGTTAATTAGCATATGAGTAATTAACATAATGAAATTTTTCTATGGTGACTGACATTCTCGTGACCTGTCCATTACATAACCCTCTGCTGGTTTCCTTTGTGCATAGCCAAGCTTCCCTGGCAGGAAAAAAACTGAAACACTGCCAGAACAAGATTTGCCTGAAACTAAGCCATCATGTGTCAACAGGATAAGATGATATGATGACTGAATAAGGCATTCATAATGAATACATTTGAAAATATGTTGCAAGGCTTAGAGTGGGCAGTTTTGCATTGCTTCAAAGTGAAGCTCTGTGAAGCACTGGTTTTGACACAGACACTAACACCTGTGTAATCCATGAAGCATCTGCTGCTTAACACAGATTTTTGCTCTGTTTTTTACCTTTTTTGTGTGGCTATAAATAGATTATATGATTATATGTATGGACTTTATGAATCCTGCCTCTGTCATCAGCGTCCCCATAAGCAGCCATTTCCAGCAAACAAGCTTTGACACACACTGTGTAACCTTCTGCTGTGGCCCAGCATGACATGGTGGAGAAAATTTAAACCAGTGGCTGGTGAAAAATGTCGACCATTTAGCTAGCTAAAGAACCAGATCAACATGCTCTGTGGGGTTCCCCTTTTTGTCTGCTTCTCTCTGGTAACATCATCAGCAACCACAAAATCAGTTACCATAGATATGCCGACGACACACACCCTTTCACTTCACTCTCGGTAAAGCAGTGAACTGCCAGTAACAGACTTAGCCAGTATGCTATCCTGCTAAATATAATAACACATATCTTGCTGTCTTCAGTTACATGTTTCATTGTTGTTTTTATGCTCATAGAATTGGATTAAATTAGAGATAAGACACTAGATTAGAGGTAAGACACTAGTGGCACTAGTAACATTTATTTATATTAGGAGATTTTTCTCACCAGATTTGTGGCAGGAGGTGTGGGTAAAAATGTGTTTTGTGAGGCTGATGTATCTCAGTATTGACTTGAAAGTTATACAGTTAAAATTATGTTAATTTATGATTATATTCATCTAATCAGTAGCTCCTGGTCTTTCCACCAGCACATACTACTTGAGCTTTATTACCTGCTTTAATCAGCTGTTCCACCTGTTTCGGAGAGGAGGAGATCTTCTTCGGCTTTGTGTAAAAACTTTCTGACTGATGAAAACTTAAAACAACAACTTTGGACCCAATATTTAGTGTAACTCCACTCCAGCTGTTCGCTGTAAACACACCATTGCATGCTGGCTGCTGTTTCCAAGCAATAGGCCTACATTTAATGCCGAGGTGCGTTCTCAGGCGGACATCGGCGAGACTTATGTGGTTATCTGACTGTTGATTGTAAATTATTGGTTTTGCACACAACAGTGGAAGAGAGGGGAGTAGTCATAGAAAAACAACCAACATGCTCGATTTAAAGCCAGTAGCCTCGACTTGCCCATTCAGAAATCCACTGCAAGGCAGTTCCTCCAGAGGTTCCTAGTTCCGGGGTATAGTTCCTTTTGTCGAAATGCAGCTTATGTACTTCATTGAAATTCATTGAAATTGACATGTTGACTTTATTATACTGTAGTAAATGTGCATTCATCTATGTCAGTATATATCTATTGGTGTGTTAAGACTACAGTATGGGACATCTTGTCATTCTCATGCTGTAATGAACAAAGTGATAGAGCAGCAAAATTGCTCCCAGGTCTCATTATTTCCATCTGCCAGCAAGGATGAGCAACCAGGTCAATGAGAAGACAAGTTAAAGACAGTACAATAAAAGTAGTAAAATACAAAAGAAATTTAGATAAGAAAACATCACTAAGGAAACTGAGTGTCTTTTCTAGCAAAGTGTGTGTCTAGTTAAAGGCAGTAAAAACTGGGCTAGCATATATGACTTTATAGACCAGCCCTACATTCTTGTCCTTGTTCTGATTATCCTGAGTGCCGACATCATATTGACTATTTTTGCAACACTAAAGCTCCATTTGTATTAGTTTGAGATACACTTTGCTCTTGTATGTACCTGAAATGTACACCTAACATGCTAGCACTACTTAGTGTTCTGTTAAAAATGAAATTTGCATGTCATCTGTTTAGCATTTACTGTCTAAGGTGACTAGAGGTAATTTACGTTCTACTACTAAACTTCACTCAGTATACTAAAAAGTTTCTACTTCAAATGTACTGCTGAGCTATGAGTTCTGGGTTGATTCTCAATGGGTTGGGTAGTTCTGTTTCAGTGTTGATATATTCCTTTATATTCTGTTGGGTCACTTATGTATATGCCTCCTACCAATGCAACCCAATATCTAATTAACACTCTTTAGTTGTGTGACGAAACACTTTGGTCACAAGATGAGACACGATATTGGGTTCACAAGATCAAGATGAGATTTTAACACTATTTTTAAGAAATTTTCAATGGCGAATTGTGATAATTAAACACTCTCTAATTTCCTGCGTTATGGTGAAGTCTGCTGCCCCATTTCCATCCCTTTATGGTGGAAATGTTTTTATTTATTTAAAGGGAAACACAAAATCAGGCAGCAGGTGACAATTCAAATTATTGAAATATAATGCAGTAAGGCTTTCAGGCATTCTGCATTTCTTTCAGATATGTATTCTCCTGTAGATCAACTTAATTCATTTATGAATTCCTGGACTTTTATCTAAATTTCAATATTTTCTGCACATTCAAAATCTACCCCACAGATCTGCGTTCTCTGATGTCTAAAGAAAAAAGTCGTAAAATTAGGAGACTAACGTCATCATTAATTGACGGATTATTTTACAAGACTACCTGCCTTATACTCCGCTGTGCATTAGCCTACGTTACTGCTCTGGTTACATACCATCCCCCTCAGACCGTCTGACAGACAACAACCGTTTGGCACTGTGTGGATGTGACAAGGAGGTGGAAACTAACTGAAACTTGCGATCAGGCATAAATCTCACCACAAATCCACACACACGTTAACTTCAGCGCCTCCGATAAAGTGCAGCTCACAGTCCTAAACAGAGCAGGTTTGCGCCTCAGTTTTTAGATGTTGATATACCGGTAAGTCGACCTTATCAGTTATATATTTGTTTTTCACTGTATTCACTGCATGGTCTGACAGCGTGTGAAAAGTGTCAATTGTGTGAGTGTCAATAAGAAATAGCGTCACATTTCAATATGTTAACCCTACTCTTTACCTACTGTCTTTGTGTTTGGACTGCAGATTGTACTTTCTGTGATAGATTTGTAGGTTTCTTTTGGTACTGATTTTATTGTCATCATTTTAAGGATTTTGTGTTCATGTGCTGTGTGATTCAGAGAGGAAGCGGAACAAATCTAGCTGTCTATGATTAGACCACGACACTACCCTTAGGCCTCAATATCCCTGCACAGTGAGAATCATTCACTGAAGAGGCTGCTCTGTCTGTTTGTGTGTGTTGCTGTACAGTGGTAACATTATTGGTTAATTATGTATTTTTTCTTAGACCTTATGAAAAGAAATGCATTGGCCATATTTGTAAAAGGTCATGTTTGATGTTCTGTTAGGGTAGTTAAGGAGAAGATTAACTTTGGTTATATAACTCTCAAAATATGAATGCAAACTGCAGACCAACACGGCATTTGGGTTAACTGTTAATACCATCATTACGGACATTTAGTGGCAGAGAAAATTCATTTACTTAGGCAGAGAACATGTTTACAATTTGGCATCAAGATACACATGAGAAGATGAAAACAAGGTGATTTTGTCTTTAAAGAGTTTGATTGTGGGATGATTTTAGCATATGCCATTACACCTTAAAGCTACAGTATTCAATATTTTCGTGTTAATAATGTACTACTGTTACCTTTTCGGTGAGTTTCTTTTCCAAAAGGTTTTTTTGTACAGCAAGTACGCTCTGTGCCCACTATCGAATGGCAGACAGACAAACCAACATAAAGATAAAGAGAGAATGAATATAGGAATTACATTCACCAGGTGGCCAGAAATACGACTCAAATTCTGTTTTTCGAGTCTTCTGTATGTGTGAATGGACCATAGTTTGCTAACACATTTGACATAGCAACTTTATAAGGTGATAATATGTGAGCTTTAAAGGTTCAGTGCATAATATTTCTGAGGATCTATTGACAGAAATACAATATAATATCCATAGCTATGTTTTGAGTGGTGTATAAAGACCTTACATAATGGAATTTGCATTAAAAAAAAAGGTGTTTTTTGGATATTGATTTGCCACTGTGAACACAGATGTGTAATTTGCACTTTTACATGCTAAATGCCCATTAAAAACATTGCACCGTTTTACCACAAGCTGACATTATGGCTATCAATACTACTACTGTGTTTCTGTTAGATATTTTGGTAAGATTCGCAGATTGCTTATCTAATTAAGCAAAGTGAGAGGAGCCTTGATCCTCACCTGACAATGCCTTTGTAAACTTCATGTATTATGTGGTTTATAATGGACTGTGGTGCAGAAACAGTGAGGCTTACATTGTCCTGTTATCTGTCAGTGGTCATACTTGATGCACTAGATGTGATAGTTTTTGAGATGTTCTTTTTTTTTGGTATGTTAGTCCATTTCTTGATGTGGCTGTTGTTTGTTAATGAACAAGTAACAATAATATAAAAAAAATAAAAAATGGTGAATATATTTACTGAATAATTAAGTAAATATAGTTTCTTAACATATCTATCTAAAGAAACCTCAATTCTTGGCTGGCAACTCTTTGCTATCTCATAGACACCACCTTGGTCCTGTCTCAGGCCACCGTAGCAATAAAACAAGCTTGGATGGGGGGGGTTACACACTGAACCTTTAAGTTCCCAATATTACTTCTTTTTTAACAATGCGTGCACATAGAAAGGTGTCGGCGACGCAAACAAGCATTGTTCACATACTTGCCTGTGCACTTTGCTTGTACCTGGAGGATTAAACGTGAATCCACTAGGGGGCTGATCAGGGCCGGATCATTCCTTGCAGACACAGGATTATCTTCCTTGACAACTTCCGACTTTGCACATCGTAAACAAACCATACATAGCGTCACTCGAGTAGGTTATGATTTTAATGACAAATCATAACTATCTTTGTAATTGCAGACTAGCTTAAGGAGTTTTATTCTAAACATCCTGTCATAAATTCCTCCTTTTTAAATCTGCAGCTGACCTTCTTTTGCGTTTAATGGCGGTTGGCAAACCAACTGCATACCGCCACCACCTGGGCTGTAGTGTGGAACAGTAGATTGCTGCTGACCTGCCTGTCAGATCGACATTCTGCCCCCACGTTCATGTGCTGAATTGCATCTTGCGTACGCTTAACGTTAATTTCTGGCGACGTACGCCACCTACTCTCCAAAGGAATGCATGAGCCATCTTGCGTACGCAAACGCATAGTTAAACAACTGTATCCAGGGCTGTAGTATGTCCGCTTTAATAATGCAGCTTTAAAATACAGTTTACTTCAAATTCTAGCGGTGATAACTTGAGCTTAGTTTAGAGTAACAGGCTGTCAACAACAGTAAACATTATGCATTTGCACTGCACGTCCATCTGATGCTTGTCTGACAAAACAGATATGCTTATGTTTTAATCAATACAGCTATCTACGCATGTCACATAATGGCTTGCATTTCACCTGAGTGTTACACACATAACTGTGACCCAAAGCATCTTTATGGGCTGCAAAACTATTTACCAACATTTTATGGTTTAACTACATTAAATGTGTTTTGGTCTGTGAGCGAAGCCAAAACATCGGTGATCACACAGCAGTGTAAACACTGACAGATGACTGATGCTGCTGCTGACGCACTCCTTTTACTACGCAGCTTGTATATAGGGTGTTGGCATTTGTTAAAAGGCAGCAGGTGCTTTGCAATGACCATGCACACACCCACCCACACACACACACACACACACACACACACAGGGAAACACAACAGCAGGTGAACTGCAAAGCTGATGACTTTGTCCTTGAAAATATTTTGAAATGAAATTAAAGCATCTGTCACCATGCCTGAGCTCATCCCTCTTTGTCTAGCTTTCTCTCCCTTTTTCTATCCATCACATCTTCCTCACGTCACTGTATCTTCATTGTTCTCTTCCTTCCTGCAGGACCTTTAAAAAATAAATCTCAGTCTTAGTTGTCTTCACTTCTGTCTTGCAGTGGCTTCCTTTCTCCCTCCTTCCTTTCTGCTTTTACTCATTTATTGTGCTCCATCACTTCATTCACATTCTATCCTTCATTGAGTGCCTTCCCTTTATCCATCTCACCATCAAGATCTTCCTCCATCCTTTTCTCTATCTTATTTGATTTTACAACACAGTCTCACTCCCTACTCGTCAAATGTCGGACGCATGGTCAAGGCCCTTTGTCGTCGCTTTTTAAAGACTTGGGTAGCCCTTTTGCATCAATTATTGACGTTTAGGGATCTACAGTCAAGTTAGCAACGCTTAGCAACAATAAATATGCAATATCCGGTTACACTTTCAAGATAAAACGTAATGTTTTGATACATTGCCATGTTGAAACGCGCATAATTAAAGTCGTGAAACGTTGCAGTTTCGTTAGGTTTAGGCACAGAAAGTACTTGGTTGGGTTTAGGCAACAAAACTACTTGGTTAAGGTTAGGAAAAGATCATGGTTTGGGTTAAAATAGCTATGTATGTCAAATAAGACTTAAGTTAACTAACGTTAATGTCAATTTACCTCACTCGCCTAAATAAAAACATTTAATGTTTTGTTTCGCACGGGACACAAACCCTGTTCTCTAGCTTTAAGGTCCGGGTTCTGGCCCTCTATCCACCCCAATCACCTCCTTACTTTGTCTTTTCTCTTAAATATCATACTTGCCTTTACCATCAAAAACTGACACAACAGGGCTTCCCTCAATACGTCGAACTATGACATCAAAGGGATCCCTAGTGCGTCACAAACTGACGATTATGGCTCTTGACCAAGCGTCCATATGTGACGACTTGGGAATGAGACCGGGTTGGATTTTACATCTCTTCTTGTTCCTTCTTATTATCTCTCCCTGGTTTCCTCTCTTTTCCTCCAAGGGAGTAAATAGGCCCATCTATCACCTACCTGGTTGCTTATGGATGCAGGGATCTGGAGGTAGTTTTTTATGTTTCTCTCACTATTTCCACATCATTTGTCTAAAATTTTGACAGCTCAGCCACAAAACTCTGACAGACTGCTGGAAAACAGTCCCTCTGTTTGCCTAATTGAATCAAGCCCAATATGCCTTATCTACAAGGCAGACAATGATGGCTTTAAGTGGCTGCTTGTTGACTTTGTGTAAGACTGACAGCTTGGAAGTTGGAACCGAATAATGCATGATGCAGAAATGAGGTCACTAGCAAATAATGGTAGTGCGAATTAGTGACTAGGGAAAACATGAAATGTGTTTTATGTTGTCATCTCTGGACAACATTCAGTCAAGAGAATAGGCAACTTGTTGCAAAAACAACCAGAAATGCTTACTTCTCCAAATCCAAATCTATGCCAAATGCACACATTTTACAATTAACGCAGCCACCATTATAAAAGAAAGAAGGCACAAAGGTGAGGGTAAGATACTTGATAAAGCCTAAATTAATCATCAACCCCAAAAATGTTTCTGTCAGGGTGTAAATGATTGTCCTCTCCTTAGCTTCACTGTCCTTTTTTTGCCTAGCACCAAAGGGATTAGAGAGACTTGAGAAACAATATGTTAGTTGCCGTGTAAATGCACAGAAGACCCACAAGTTTTTTCTGTGCAGTCCAGATTCTCAGTTCAGACCGCTGTCAGTCATCCTGTCAGATGTGTGTTGCAATCAGCAGAGGGCAGAAGACAGCTGTGGAATACAAAACACACACACACACACACACACACACACACACACACACAAACAGGCAGGTAGTCACAGCTGACAGAGCTTGTTTATCATTTAACAGAATAAATGAAAAAGAGAGTCAGTGATTTGGGTAGTGGTTGGGTGAGAGTATGTGTATTCATGTTTCTCTATTTGACTGTACGACCATCTATTTACAACTATTTGTGCATGTAACGTCAGTAAGAACATTCATGCATATGGATAAGTTGGGTTAAAATGTGCAAATGCTCATGTGAAATATGTGTATAAGTGAGTGTGTGAGTGTATGGTGTGCCTTACCCTGAACTTGGGGTGACCAGCCATGCCAAATTACGAATAGTTGTATGTACAAATCATGATTTACACAATACATACAAACACAGTCAGTGGGTTTTCCCAATGACAGACAATTAACTTGTTGAACAAAAATAATTCATGTTAGTGGTGAGTTTTGACTTTCATGTGTAGCTGAATGTAATGTACTGGAGGCCACGCCCAACCCAAAGTCCCCTTTCCCGAACACCACCTATTCTCATCTGAACTGGTTTGAAAGGCCACTACACACGCTTTCCTCTATGGTTTTACTGAGGCCAATGGGGCAGAATCTGTGAGCTCAGATATATCCAACACTAATTAATATTTCATTGAGAACCTCATTGTTATTTTACTCTCTTTTGGCTCGACAGTTTCCAGATGGGAAAGATTTGCATTTCAACATTTTAGCAACAAAAAGGGTTCTACAGAGTAACAGAAAATAATTCTTTAGACATGTAGCTGCTTCCTTTTAGGAAAATAACACAATTGGACCGTCCTGTGTTAATACTATTTTTCAGGGTATACTGTGAATTAAATGGTGAAGATAATTTATTCATCATATCATAAGGTCACTGATAAGCATGCATACTTGATGATCATAAGGATAGCATTTTTACATTTGTACTCATGATTGGCAATTGACTCGCAATTGGCAACAGACAGCATGAGTATACAGCAAAGCACAATGAAAGGAGTTGGTTACCCCGGTGTGCAGTCTGCTGCCTGCAGCTCCACTACGGTTGCTTCTTCTTTTTCCGTTACTCCCTGCAACATTTTCAAAAAAATTTTAAAATTGTCTTTTGTTACCACCAACACATAGTTCTTAGTTCTGCAAATGCAAGGGGTTTCATCAGGCTCAATAACTAATGTGTTGGCGATAAACAGTGACTTAACAGATAATTATTGAAATGAAAATCTTCAAGATTATTACTTTAAGGACAATGTAAACATATGCTGGATTTTAGTGCATGTCGTGTGTTTGTACAGTTTTTAGTTATGGTTGGGCAGCAGAGTGCACGTTTGTCCATCCATCATACAAGACTAGGGACTGCTTGTGGCACAGCACAAGGATGATGCAACAAATTAGACTTGTAAATTGCTCATTTAAATAAATCAGTGAATGCCTCCACAGCAGTTCATTCATCCATTTATTTTATATTTTTTAAACCTTTTCTAATCAGTAGTTTTATATTAATGATGGATGAAATGTGTAGAGTAAAAGGGGTCGCTCATACTGATAAACCCACAGAGTCCCCTGACTCTGCAGTTCGCCAGTTCAGCTCTACGAAGTGTTTGAACATCTTTCAGCTCATTGATTTGTTTTTGTGTAAAGCAATTTTACTGTGTCACCACTCATCCACCTGGTTTCAAGCAGCAGATTTCAATTTCACTTAAAAAGCTCTGATGAACCCACTGAACACTGCCTGCCCAGCATCAAATTGCAGACAGGCAAAAGGTTAGGGCCAGATATTTCCCTCAGCAGATGGTGGAGAGAGCTAAAAGAAGAGTGAATATTATACTTAATGTTCATCTGGTTACCAGACAAACAACTTCAAATAGTTATATATTCAAATAATAATAAGTTGCTGTGTCAGCTGCAGTTTAAAAACAACTTTATATATTGCCAATGTTTATAGCTTGTTCCACTGCTGCCAAGTGGCCAAAATAATAGAATTATTGTTCATTTAAATGACAAAGTATACTTTAGAAACACTGTTTACTTATCCATTTATCCATGCATCTGTCAGGAGTGGCTTAGCCTTCTCGCCCATCCTGTTGTTTCTTGTGTTTTCCCCTCCCTGCTGTCTTTGTCTGTCTCTGTCTGTCAGTCTGTGTGTGGTTGTGGGCATGTCATGCTGGCTACCTCTCTCCAGCTCACTACCTGCAGCTCCACTCACCTGAGCCTCATCGGCAATCAACCAAATCTGTTAAATACCCCGGCTCTACAGTCACTCCCTGCCAGTTTGTCAGTTAACCTTCAGTGGTAACATGCATTCCGGTCCTCGGAGTATTTCTACTGCCATAGTGATTTCCTTTTGCTAATGTCATTTTCCTCTGCCTGTCTTCAATGTACCTCAGCTGTGTTTGGAGTCGCTGCCTGTCTGTCTGGAGAGAGCCCAACTTCGCTGCAACTTTTCCACGCCAAACCTAAGACCCACGCTCCGTCCTGCCCGCTCGCCTTTCCCCCAGTCCTGTTACCTGTGTTGAAAATAAAACCTGTTTCTGTTCATTTGCTTCCTTGTCTGCTTTTGGATCTATTAAACTGAAACCTAACAGCATCAATACATTCCTAAAAACACATTTTATCTGTGTATCTATCATCTTATTGTCTTTATCTTTATTATCCATTCCTTCTTTCAGGCAACAGTCCATTGACTCATCCATGTTGTACTGTATATTCCTCTTTTCAGATTTACAGGATTTTTCATTAATATAATGGAATATGTTGACTTTTCTGTTTGTCCAGTGAAACCAAATTTATTACTTGTTCATCCCTTCCTTCACAAAATTAGACATAATGTATGTTGTCAGTGGAATAATCATAGGTTTCATTGTTTTCATTGCTGATTTTCTCTGATTGTTACTTCTCACCAACAGATTATAATGAACTAACAGCAGTGGCCAAGGCAGAACACTCAGAGAGGCATCCAGGTAAGTAAAATTAATCCATCATACGCTTTCATCTCTGGGAAGATTAGAATACACGGGGCTAAAATAAGCACGTTTTCTTTCGAATGCAGAATGAAGCAACCAAACGTATCACCTCTTGAGGTTGAGCGTTGTTTTGGAGGATGTTTACCTGCAAAATTAGATATTGATTTTCTTCTCTTTGTCGCTCTCCTGATCTCTCATGTTGCCTCTCTTTCATTCTCAGGCTTGTCATTCCTTCTTGCTTGAGCTACTTTCACCACACCACCTCTTGCACATTAACTCTTTCGTTTGTCATTTCTTATATTTGCTGAGCATGCAAAACATTAAGGAGTCTTTCCTGTAAACAGGCTGCATCCCTCTCTGAACAACTGATTTGCTTGCTTCACTGGGCAGCCATATTTGATATATGCCACATTCCAGGTGGGTCGCCCTGCTTTGGAGAAGGTAATGTAAACAGAGGCAAACTCAACCAGTCTTTTTTGACAAAATCATTATGCTTTATATCCCTGGAGGGCTGAGAGTCTGAAGATTTTCCTACATAAAGGGAATGGAATGGATTTTTAGTCAGGAGTTCCTCCTCTGTGGTTGCAAATCAGTAAAATGTGTCTATGCCTTCCATATCTTCTTTTTCTCCTGTATCCATATGCCATTTCGAACACTCCACCAGCATTGCAACAAATTGACTATACATTCCATCTATACGCAATAATGTTGTCTTCAGGCCAGCTGGTTCCCCCAAACCTTTCTTTCATCTATAAATGCATGAGCAGCCTGTCATATACGAGTGTGTGTGTGTGTGTGTGAGAGCAGTAAATCAAAATGCTGTGTGTTTAGCTCCTGCATGGCAAGCATGGCCCCTCCAGACACTCACACAGCTACATTCATAACTGTAGAGGCGCATGTATGCGCACGCACTCGCACACACACAGCCCGCCGCTGCCTCGCTGTTTGACAGCCATCAAATGGGAGTGTATCTCAGTAAATACATATATGTATATATAGACTATTTTAATCTATCAGGCAAGTATGACAGGCCTATTTCCTCGGATCTGCTGATGGTTTAGAGGAATTCAAAGCAGGCTAAATTTTGTCATGTCCACATTGGTCTCCAACCAGCATTAATAAACACTTCACTATAGCAAAGCCAAGGCGGGTCTCCACGCATCTAAATATTACACTATAACCTTATTTACGTTAACTTCAGCATTGCCTATTACTCCACTCTGACTGTTATATCTTAGCTATTCACATTTACAAAATCAGAATCATCAAAGCTTGAGATGAAAAGAATCGGTAGGCTGTCCTCATCTCCAGTGTTTGGTCACGCCTCAACACCTGTCAACACCTATATATGTAAGTGGCCTCCACAGACTGCAGGTGCCGAATGCTGTACACTTTCAACCTGAAAACATACATGCACATTTGTACAGCAGTACTTCACTGACCATTAATGCTCTTGTGCAAAACTGTTCTGCTTCCACACAGCTACACACATGTTCACAACTGAAAGCTGTCAAAACAAACTGCCTGCGATTGAACAGCTCCAAATGGAGATGTTGGGGTCTGTGTCTTGCTCAAGGGGTAATGGTGGACATTGTTTTATTCTTTAAGATGACAGACAGCGCAGTACATCTTCGTGAATTAAGGCCGTATTCAGGCAGGCAATAGCACTGCAGGAAAAAATGTAGCCCCCTAGTTCATTTCAGTGGGTACGTCAACACAGAGGGCTCCTGCAAAAAAATACATGGTCAACTGGCAAACACGTTGGACCATTATTTTATAATTTTACCCTGTGAACATCACAACAACATATAATATCAATGCTGTTGTGATTACATTGCCATTTCAGTGTAAAATCAATGGAGATAGAATTATTTCTTGAAAACACACAGTACAGAATCAAACATGCAGATTTTAGAACAAATTTCACATTGTTCTTTAATAAACTGGTTCTTCTTATTCCTTCTAGAGCCTCATCAAAAGTGAACTAACTGCCACATAGGAAGCACTGGGCCTTTTGCAGTGGTAACACCTGTAGTATTATAGCCTGCATGTAGGACTGTAATTTATTTATATTTTATTATTTATTATATTTTATTTATTATAGACTTCATATGGGAGGAAATTCATAATCTTGTAGAGTGGTGCTCAGAGAATAACCTACTGCTCAACGTCAGAGGTGATCATTGATTTTAGGAAGAAGGAGATAAAGACACACTCTCCTGTCTACATCAGTGGTGCTGAGGTGGAGCAGGTAAATAGTTTTAGGTTCCTGGGAATCAGCATCACAGAGAACCTGACATGGTCATCTCACATCTCCACGCTGGTGAAGAAAGCTCAGAAATGACCGTATTACTTGAGGAAGCTTAAGAAGGCCAAATTCCCGTGCCAAGTTCCTGTCAGCTTTTACAGAGGAGCAACAGAAAGCATCCTGACTGGAAATATCACAAAGTGGCATGGGGTGTGCACAGCCCAGGACCGGAGGGCTCTGCAGCTGCTCAGAAGATCATTGGTACCCATCTCCTGAGCATCAGTGATATTGGTGAGGTGAGGTGCCTACGCAGAGCCCAAAGGATACTAAAGGACAGTACCCACCCAGCCACAGCCTGCTCACCCTGCTGCCTTCTGGGAAGAGATATAGATGTTTCTGCTGCCACACCACCAGACTGCAGAGCAGTCTCCCCAAGCTATCAGACTCTTCACCTCTAATTCATCTTCAGCACTGCTCCAGTGATGATTGTTTATTTCTGTTTACCATTTTTCACAATTGATTCTTGATTCTTTATTAATGTATATTGTCTGCTATGTAGCAGAAGGGAGTTACTCAATTTCGCTCTATAACTTTATATTGTAACAATAAACCCACCTACCTACCTATTTATGAATTTGGCTGAGAACCATCACTTTAATGAGCCCTTACCATCTGCTACAGTTCCTGTTCACCTTTTTGGACTCAATTTGATGCTGTGCTCAGCAGCCATTGAACTGTTTGGTGGAATTTCAAGCCTCTTTCATCTTCATGTATATTTGTATTAATATAAGATTATAATCATTACATAAGTTTGCAATCACTTAATAAAGCCATCAGTGCAAACCAACACTTAATTATAGCTAACGGATTCTTAATGACATTGGTTTTGGCTATTTACTTTGCAACATTGCTTGTTATATTTAAATACAGTTTTTCTATGTCCTCAAATGTAGCCTTAAATCAGATCAATCAATCAAAACAAAGCTGCTGGATGAACAAGCAGACATGTTGCCTCACATAGCCTCTGCAATAGCTCTCTCATCTCTTTGTTTTACTGCTCACTTTTACAACTGGTTTCCTCTCCCGATCCTCCCTTTCTCTTTGTCTCCCTCTCTTTCTCCATCAGGACATTATCAAGTTGAAATAAAAGCTCCAATGGTGCTGCCTCAGAGGACACACATTCCAACTGCTGCTGTCTCTGAGGCCAAATATATATAAACACAGGAAGATATAGACAAGCAATGTCCCGTGTCCTCAGAAATTGGATTCCTCTCCAACCTCCCCTCAGTTCTGTGTCCCTCTTTGCTTCATCTATCAACAGTGTGAAATACAATTCAGCTCCCCAAAGTACATACCATCATAGAGAAAAACTTTGCCAGCGTATTTCACAGTGAAAATGGCTTTAATGCCCAAAGTGCAATAAATACTTGGGACCATTACTGAAGGGGGGTGTTGGTGCAGAAACTGATGACATACGGATACATACATTATAGTCAACAGGACAACAGGACCTTGCATGCAGTAACAAAGGGCAACCAGCAGCTGATTTCTGAAACAGCATTCTATGTAATCAAATATTGAATGTCAGTTTAGAAGAAAATGGATTCATATTTTAAACATAATGAAGATATCACACGAGACAGAGATGTAGTATTCTCTCTTCCTCCAACAATGCTGACAACAGTGATATTTGAAGATAAACACATTCTGCAGAATCCACTGTATCTTACTCAACACAAAGAAAAACAGAAATGACACATTTTAGCATGTATTTCCTGGTGATTTAAGTGTCAGTCATGCAAGGTGTTTATCCACTCCTATCTTCTCGAGTTTATAAAAAGCCATACTCTGAGCGGATTATTGTGGCCAACGACAACAACCAAAAATAAAGTTGAAGGTGGCTGAACAGCTGGGCATGAGGCTACCCCACCATATTCATATTTGCTATTTTGATAGTTCTCAAATTTAAAACATACCTCTAAGTATACTCACTAATGGTAATTGATAAAACACAACACTAGTGTCTCTGCTTGGAGGACGAAACAATTAAGTTTTCTTCTCATGCCACCCTGGTCATGGTTTGTCTGTTTTATTTGAGTTGCAGTTTCAGTCAGTCAGCCAGCACCAATAAATTATTCCCCTTGTTGAGTATTAGAGACAACAGCAGAGTGTCAGCAAGGGTGCAAGGGGCTGCACCTTGGCCTGGGCCAAAAGGGGGCTCCCAGTAGTGCTCAAGTCAATTAGGGCTTTGTAGGCTGTACAAATTACAGAGTCATTAGACTCTAATTAGCGGTTTGTGAGCAATACTAAAAACGTACAATAAAGCAATACATTTAAGACTATGCAGATTTAGCATTTTATACCTCAATGTATGTTAGAAGGGCATCTACGTTACCTTAAAGAGGTGGTATTATGCTCATTTTCAGGTTCAAAATCATATTTAGAGGTTGTACCAGAACAGGTTTACATGGTTTAATTTTCAAAAAACACCATATTTTTTTGTTATACTGCACATTGCTGCAACTCCTCTTTTCACCCTGTGTTGAACGCTTTGTTTTAGCTATGGAGTGAGACATCTTGTCTCTAAATGATCTTTGTTGGTAGTTGCACATGCGCAGTTCCTAGTTAAGGACTACATGTTGCCGACTGGGTTGGCAATTTGGACTGGAGCAAGAGTTTCAGAGTGGTTAATCTGTAATAAAAGTATCTTTCATCCATAAAGTTTTAACTGAGCTCTGTCTCTACATCACAGTAACAACTTCATGTCCATTGACTGCCTGGAGGATAGCTAGTGTTTGGAAGGGGGAGGAGAGTGTGCTGCAGCTCAGTGTTTTCCACCGGTGTTTTTGAGGGCGTGTCGGACTAGTCGCTCAGCAAGCATTATGACACGTATTTTCATTGTGACATCACAAGAAAGGGAAGTAAAGGCTGGACTACAGAGCTCTTTTCAGGCAGTTCAGAGCAGTGTTTTCTGTGGGATATGGGAACTCCCTGTGGGGTGGACTTTGGGCTTTTTCACTTTGCAAACCTATTACATGCACAAAAAAGATATATAACTCAATAAAGGAGAGTTAAAAGGCAAAAAACCATAATACCACCACTTAGTGACTTCTGATTAAATCTAGCAGAGATATGATGAATATGGTTGTGTATGTATTTGAATCAGGAGACTTCATTAAAAGTGAACAATATTTATTGACATGTGCACAATAAGGATGAGAAATGTGAAGAGTCTTTGGCAATAAGACCCTATCGTGACGTCATCATAGCAGAGAGGAGAACAATTTAAAATTTGACAGCAACAATATGATTGGCTGATGGAGACTGTGGCCGGATCTTTCTGGTTTACTGAAGAGTAAACGCTCATATAGATTACAAGGAAGAGGGAGAAGAGAGAGAGATGTGAATGAATGAGTAGCGTTGTCTTCTTGATTGATCTTATGCTCTTAAGTTTCATGGGTGGTAGCATGTTAGATGAATAGGCTGAAAAATAATTACGGTATCATATATTTGATTTAGACAACAAGCCTGGTGCTGGGGTTTGCACCTTGGCATGATGTGACATTGTCACTTGAATAATGTTAAGAATAATAATGTTAAGAATAATTGTTGACATTATAGAAGCCTGCTGTCTCTTGTATGTCTTCAGGCATGCGTGCACTATATGCTATTGTCTATGGGTGTGTGTGAAATAGAGGTATATATATATATATATATATATATATATATATATATATATATATAAAGAGAGAAGACATCAACTCTGAACTTTCTTAAAATCAAATTACACCAACCCACGTGTATGGTTGCAGGGTCAAGTGTGAATGTATGTCTGTGAGACTGAGAAATGCTAATTTCCTGGTTCATTCAGGCAACATCTTTTTCATGAAACTCCAACACAGACATGTTCATTACATTTATACAAGCTGACACTTTTATTTTAAAGCAACTTAATATTTCTATATATGTCAGAGGTTGCACACCTCTGGAGCAAGTAGGGGTGAAGTGTCTTGCTCAAGGACACATTGGTGTCTCACAGTGGATTTTAACCTGGGTCTCTCACACCAAAGGCATGTGTCTTATCCACTGCACCATCACCACACCCATTTTCATTGTCAAAGCTTGTGTGTGTGTATGTGTACTGTCAGCTCTTTCCATCCCCTATCTTATAAGGATCACCCTCCATAATATGCCTGCAGAGATACTTTACAATAATGCTAATGTGCACAATACCAAATGTCAGAAAGAAAGGTCACCACATTGTTATGGACTCCAGCCCATGAAGGGAGGAAAAGTCTTCATTTGAAGCTAAGTGAACCTGATTTCACACTCTAATATGTAGAAACAAAAGAATATATTACAGAGAATCAGAAATATCTGGAAATGTTCTAACAAAGACTGAGGCCAAATGCATACAAGACAAGTGTGCAAGTTCACGGCTAAAAAAAATATGTATTTGCATCATTTGTTTTAGATTTCTAATGTCTTGCATATGCATGGTTGTCTTTCATACACGTCAATCATACTGGAAGTAGGCAACTGTGCACAAGCCTGGTTTTCCACCCACACAGTAACGTAATAATAACATGAACATGTATAGACTATTATAAAATTAAACAGTCAGCTAAACTCTCACCCTACTTTTCATCCCCACCACAACATCATCCACTGTTGCTGCATAAATAACGTGTTTGCCTAGTTGAAAGTATGCATGAAGTGCACACATATGCATTGCATATTCTGTTTTTATGAACAGTGTGGTAAATTTATTTTTTCATATATTCACACACACAATCTAAGAGCATACTGCTGTCCTTAAGTGCCATATTGATGGGCATTGAACTCACACTCACACACACACACACACACACACACCTTCAGTGTATATTAAGACAAGAGAGAGATGCTTTGTGTAAAGATACTGCAATCCTAAATATATTGACTCCTTTTTTAGTTTTTCCTCAATTTGTCTCAATAACTTAATACATCACTATCATCTCCCACTACACACACACACTTCCTCAGATTCTGTGGCCCAAGATCAATCATGCAAATGAGGTTTGCAAATGTTCCAATTAGAAAAAGACCAGAGGGGCAGTGTGGGCGTCAGAGTGTTTGTGTCCAGCTGAAACCTGGCATCAGGTGGGAGGAAGGAGGATGAAATTCTGATCAAGTGACCATAGAGTAGAATAACTTTTTGTGTCTAGAAGTTTTAGTTTTTTTGTGGTTGTTGAAATGTTTGTTTCTTGTGAAAATATTATTTCATAAAAGCAAACTTTCATGTCATGTTGTGACGCCCCCAGATCCCTGTTTGCCTTGGAACTGTGCACTCTCTGCTGTGTCCTGCAGGTCCTTGGCTGACAAGAGCTGAGGCATCATTGTGCTAACTGGGAACACCTGGCCAGTAATTTAAGCCCGTCTGCGCAGACTCCGGTGTGTTGACCCCTTCTCCCCTCACCAAGTTGCATTCATGCACCCTGTTACAAGTTGGCTCCTGCTTGTAACAAAGAGGAAGCTCACGCAAATCTACATCTCAGTCAAGTTGAAGCAGGCTTAATAAACTCTAAGCTTATTCCTGAGCTCTGGGTTGATTGAGCCTGAGGTGGGAAACTCTGAGTTTTCAGTTCCACAACAGCTGATCAGAATAAGTTCAATCAAGTCTGAGTATGTTGAGCCTGATGGAAGCGCGTGTGTGGGGATGAAAAAAATCCATCATCAATGGAGCTCCGATTCTACGATTCACCATGGCAACAGGTAAATAAAGGCAGAGCCTCCATTTCAATCGGGTGAAGCTAGAAATATGAATGTGTCCCAACGCGGACCATGATAGGCTCTAAAACGTAGGAGTGGAAGGATCAATGCATTAATTATTAGGCTACTATACGAGCGTTGCTCATTCATCATTTACCAGACTGAACTTTTCTTAATGAATGATAAAGTGCTACAGCCCATTAAATTTGATTTTAAATAGGAAGGCTATATTTATTAAGCTGTAACCCGACGGGACAAAATGCCGGTGGCAATCGGCTACCTAATTATGAAAATAGGTAGGCTATAGATCAAATATAAGACACAGTTTACTCGTGAACCTGACTTTACAGTCACAGTCACACCCAGCATGTTAGCCTATTAATTATTTAGTGTAGTGAAAGTGTTTCTATAGGTTCAAACTGACTGTAAAGTTTTAGACATCTATTTTACATTAATAAAATCTTGCTCATTTCATATTTTATTAATGTTGTCAAAACACATTCAGACTATCAGCAGGTAATAATGAAAAACACACATTTAAACCTTTTTTAGGCCTGTTTGTTTCAGCTGCACCACAGTCATCCTCACTCAGAAATAGTCACATTAGGCTGTCTCTAGTTGATAACTACTATAGAAATGTTCCAATCAGTGCAACTAGCCTACAGTATGAAAGATTGCTGTTAAGTGATCACTTTTATAGGTTACATATTAAATAGTGATTACTGCAGTAATGTAGCCCACAGTAGGTTAAGTGTTTTCAGTGCGACTGTCCACAGAATCGCAGCGTTATACCTAAAGACAGACATAGATTTTATTCTGGGCTGGGGATAAATCCATGATCTGCGGAGATCCGTCCATACGTCGACGACAGATTGATCATAAAAGCGGTTATGTTCAAGATCATGTTTGGGTAAAAAACAAATGTGTTATGGTTGCTGGACAGAGAGGACCCAAAAGCAACACTCAGGTGAAAGGGGATTTATTGAGAGAAAAATGGGTAGAGGAAGTGGAGGTGCAGGGCAGAGGGGGGCTGAGGCAGAGGAGCCGAGGAGCAGGAGGGTCCAAGGAGGCTGGGACAAGGAAACTGGGAGGCACTGGGGGCCTCGTCAGCTAAATCAATAAATGTAATGTAAAACTCCCGAGGGGAAAGGGCAGGCAGACAAGCCCAGCTGATGAGACGAAGGACGGAGGTGAGTGGACCTGGGGAAAGACAGACAGGATTAGTAACAGGGGAAACAGGTAACAGAGACGTGGCAAAAGGCTTGAGGCAAGCAGTGGCACCAGGTCAGGAGCAACAACGATCAAGCAGCAATTGTGTTGAGAACCGGGGTTGAAATACTGGCAGGGATGGAGTTGATTGCTGGCTGGTGTGGCAGGCAGAGGAGGTGGCTGACGAGGTGCAGGTGTGGATCGTCAGCTAGGCTCAGGAGCAGAGAGAGAGGGGAGAGAACACAAGGCCAAAACACAAGGGAAAAGCAGAATCACAAGAAAAAAGGAGAAATAAGCAGTCAGGCTGCGACCACAACAGAATAACCTATATCTAACCAGTAATTTCAAGTTTTTAAAGAGGTAAATGCGTTCAGATATGTGCTTTGATGTCGACAGAATGAATGAGGAAATGAAACGGTGTGTCAGACAACCGCCTCAGGCTCTGCAGGAGGGGAGGAGTCAGAGAGAAACTGACGGTTTTCCAAATTATCCTGTGAACCTAACCTCCTCCTGAAGAGGTTAGGTTCACAGCATCAGTTGCCAAAGTGACTGATCTAGGTATTTTCTGATCTGAGTTTTCCTCATCTCAGGCTTAACATAATCAGAATTTTCACTAATCCCGCTTTCTGAAATGGGGCCCAGGTGAGCCACATCTCCTGATGACCCTGGCATTGGCTCCGCCCATAGACAGCCTGGAACTCACAAACACCAAACCAGCACAACACAACAGACAGATTCGCGGCGAGGAGGAGTTGTACGGTTTGGAGGGCGATTCAAATTACTTTGTGACTCATTAATCTTACAAGGGACAAGTATTTGATATCTCAATTGGCATCTCCTGTGAGAGTTTGTTTTGTGAGCTGAAGCAGTAGGCAGCTCCCCAACGAGGGATGGGCTATGCCGCCGTGAAAACTAGTGATGGTGCTGGGAGTAATGACAAAAAGTCCAGACAATCTGAAAAAAGAGATAGATCTGACAATGGAAGTGGAAGTGAGAGTGACGAGTCCCAAAGCACAAGGAAAATGCCAAGATCTGAAGAGGAGGGTGGATTTAGGATGATAGTTAAATTCAAAGATAAAAGTGACAAAGCCTTAAACCCACTCAGACTATCGGAGGAGCTAAAAAACAAAATGGGAAAAGTTCTAAATGTTAAAATGATGATGAATGGGAATATACTTGATTTTTGCAGAAATGATAATCAGAGGTTGAATGCCCTTAAAGTTCGGCATTTGCTTAACAGGCCTGTTGAATGTTTTATTCCTGGTCAGGCTAAAAATGCTAAAGGAGTGATCCATGTAAGCCTTGAGATAGAAGAGAGTGACATCTTGAAGAATTTAAAGGGAGCTGAGGTTGAAGCTGTACGGAGATTCAAAGAAACCGGTACTGCCGTGCTATTAACATTCAAGCAAGATATTGTGCCAGCAAGGGTCAGCCTTGGATATATTAGCTTGCCAGTGAGACAGTATATTCGTCCCCCACTGCGTTGTTACAATTGTCAACGCTATGGCCATGTAGCAGCAGCATGCGGAGGGAAAAAAAGATGTGGGAAGTGTGGAGGAAGCCATGACTTTATTCAATGTAAAGCTGATATAGTCAAGTGCTGTAACTGTGGCGGAAATCATGTATCTTCATTTAGGGGGTGTGAGCATCATGTTAGAGCTGTGGGAGTAGAGAAATTGAGAGTTGAAGGCAAAATATCATATGCAGATGCCCTGAAGAAAGCGAGGGGAACGGGGGAACCTTCCAGACAAGTGGTAGTTGAAGTACCTTCTGATTCCCAGCCTGATAGGGAGAAAGTGAGGCAGATTGTGGGAACCCAGTCATTCCTGGCATTCATGGTAGATGTTCTGTGGGCAGTTAGAGACCAAACCAGAAGATCTGACGTTATTAAAGTGGTGGTGGATGCTGCAGAGAGATTTCTGGAAGAGGCATATATGGGTCCTGAAGAGTTGCACAAGTATATGAGACAGAAACTGGAAGTTTATGAAAGAGGTAGGGGAAAACAAAAGATCACTGACAGTAATGAGGAATGTACTGGGGAAAGAAACATGGACATAAATGATGATAGTTAAATTGCTGATGTTTTACATCTTACAATGGAATGCACGGAGTTTGATGGCTAATGGACAGGAACTTAAGAGATTTGTTGATGAATTTAAGGATCTACCAGAGGTGATATGTATTCAGGAAACTTGGCTTAAACCATGCTTAGATTTTGTGATTCCTGGATATGAAAGTAACAGATATGATAGAAAAGGAAAGTCTGGGGGAGGGTGTGCAACATTTATAAGATCAGATGTACAGTATCAAAATGTAGAGATAATGTCTAAACTAGAATGTGTTATAGTAAGAGTTTGGGGACAGCACAGGTGGATTAACATAATAAACATGTATAATCGTTGTTTGCAAATAAATCTAAGCGAATTGGAGTGGGTTATGGAACAAATAGGGACACCGGTCATTTGGGTGGGGGATTCTAACTCTCACAACCCACTTTGGGGTAGCAGAATAAAAGATAATAATGGGAGCACTATAGAGGAATTTATGGACAGGTGGAGATTAGTTTGTTTAAATGATGGCAGGCCAACTAGATTTGATATTAGAACAGGAAATGTTTCATATATAGATTTGGCATTAGCATCCAGTGAACTAGCTAGGGTTGGAGAGTGGGATTCTTTGGACAGATATACAATAGGGAGTGATCATTACCCAATATTATTGAGGTTTGGGAAAACTTTATTGAGTGAAGAACAGGGTAACCAAAACTTATTTAATTATAGTAAGGCATATTGGGCATTTTTTCTGAAAAGTGTAACAAAACTATAGAGGAAGTAAATGAGGAAGGGACAATAGAGGAATGGAATAGCAGCTTATGTGAAATAATTATGAAAAGTGCAATTGAATCTATCCCGATAAAGAAGTGTTCTAAAAGGAAAATTAGTGTGCCATGGTGGAACAAGGACTGTGATAAAGCAGTAAGAGACAGGAATTGTGGGTATAGAGCATTGAGGAAACATCAACAGAAGATAAAGCAGTAGAATATAAAAGACTGCGAGCCAAAGCACGCAGAGTGATTAAGACTGCAAAAAAAGAGTGCTGGAGAAAATACTGTGGAAAACTAGGGGCAGAGACTGCAGTAACAGAAATATGGCGGGCAGTACATCGTATGGCAGGAAGTAATAGGAAAAGGAAAATGCCAGTTTTAGAGGAGGGAGGATTGTTTGCTAAAGTGATTTGGATAAAGCAAAGCTATGTGAAAATAACTTTAGAGCTGTTCACAGTGGAGCTAACATTGGTGAAGCAGGTATAAGGAAAAGAAATGAGATATTAGAGCAAAATCGATACAAACTTGAGATAAATAATGATAATTCTGATGTGGGTAATTTATTTTTCTCATTAGAAGAATTGCACAGGGCAATTGGAAAAGGAAGGAAAACAGCCCCAGGAAAGGATGGTGTTAGCTATGAGATTGTTAAGAATCTTAGTGACATAGTTTTGGAGGAAATCTTGGCCTTAATGAATCACATATGGCAAGAGGGAAGTCTACCTAGCACATGGAAGCATGCACTGGTGGTTCCAATATTGAAACCAGGGAAAGACGCTTATAAGGCAGGATCATACAGGCCCATTGCACTGACATCAGTCCTATGTAAAATAATGGAAAGGATGGTTACAGACAGATTGGTTTATAAGTTAGAGAAGAAGGGATGGTTTACATCAGTACAAAGTGGATTCCATAGAGGGAGAAGTACCATGGATGCCGTTACGTCCCTTGACAGTGATATAAAGAAAGCAATGGTGAATAGAGAAGTATTAATGGCAGTGTTTATTGATATTGAAAAGGCGTATGACATGCTATGGAAGGAGGGGCTTGTCATAAAACTATATGAGGCTGGAGTCAGAGGGAGGATGATTAACTGGATACAAGACTTCTTGAAGGACAGGAGAATTCAAGTTAGGGTTGCAAATGCTTTATCAGCTGGTACAGGTATCGATAACAGAGCTCCTCAGGGTAGCGTGATAAGCCCAGTCCTTTTCAATATTATGATAAATGATATATTTGAAGAAATCGGGAATAGTTTTGGAAAATCTCCTTTTGCAGATGATGGGGCCATCTGGAAAAGGGGCAGGAATGTCAAACAAATAACTGAGCAAATGCAAGTAGCTCTGAACAAAGTAACTAGTTGGGGTGAAAAGTGGGGGTTGAGGATATCAGTGGAGAAATCAAAGTATATAATATTTGGTAATAAGAAAACTGAATGTGGTGGTTTATTTTTGTATGAACAAGCAATTGAGAGGGTTAAAGAGTTCAAATTTTTGGGTGTGCATTTGGATGAGAAGCTAACATGGAAAAAGCAGATAGATAATGTTGTAAATAAGTGTGAAAAGGTAATAAATGTAATGCGTTCCCTCTCAGGTAGCATATGGGGTGCAGGCAGAGATACTCAACTAATGATCTACAGGGCAATGATAAGATCTAGACTGGATTATGGATGTGTGTGTTATGGGACAGCCGCTGATACACATTTAAAGAGGCTGGAAGTAATACAAGCTAAGGCACTGAGACTATGTTGCGGGGCCCTCCGTACAACTCCAGTCCCAGCTTTGTTGGTAGAGATGGGGGAAATGCCATTGTCAATTAGACGGGAGAAATTGGCAATGCAGTATATTGTTAAATTATGGGCACATAAAGGAGAACACCCTACAAAAACAGTTCTAATTAATGCGTGGGAGTGGGGATCAGGGAAAAGGAGGAAGGAATGTTTTATGTTTAACATCAGAAAAAAAATTGAGGAACTGGGACTGAAGGAGGAAGGGGTGGCCCCGCAAGTGTACTGGTCAGTTGTACCACCGTGGTTGATGTCCATACCAGAAATAGATCTTAGTATAATGGATAACATCAAACATCATGAAGGCACAGAGTATCCCAATATGGTAAAGCGAAGACTGGAAAATCAGTGGGGAACTTATCTTCAGATATATACAGATGGATCCCAAGATCCACAAACTGGGAAGTCAGGCTTTGCTTTTTATATCCCACAATATGAATATGTAAAGCTTAAACGACTGTCTGAGGGGGTATCGGTGTATACAACAGAACTTCTAGCTATTATATGGGCACTAAAGTGGATAGAGGAAGTGCAACCAAGGAGAGCAGTAATATGCTCAGATTCGGCTTCAGTGTTAAAAACTTTGGGAGGAAGTAATATGGGAGCTCGGCCAGATCTGTTTATGGAGCTGATGGTTCTGTTGTATAAAATCGAAAAAGGCTGGAGGGTCAGTGGGATTTCTCTGGGTCCCTGCACATGTTGGGGTAGAAGGGAATGAGGTGGCAGACAAGGTAGCAAAAATGACTCTGAAAAGAGATATTGATTTAGCAGTTTGTATTGGGGTCACTGAATGTAGATCTGTCATTAAGGAAAACACTATAGTAGTATGGCAGAGGCAGTGGGAAAAGGAAACAAAGGGCTGGCATTATTATGCAATACAAAACAAAATAAAGACAGAGCAGAGTTACTTGGGTAAATCCAGAAGACAAGCTGTAATTATGACAAGACTAAGGCTGGGACACTGTGGATTTGCATGGGATCTAGCGAAGATAGGCAAACATGAGGATGGGCTCTGTAGAACCTGCAATCAACAACAGACTGTTAATCATGTGTTTATGGAATGTCAACAGTATAAAAGGCAAAGAGAACAACTTTATTCTGAGGTATCAGGAGATGGATTACAAGCAGTGACATTGAGAGATATTTTGAATCCTCATGAGAACCAATCAAGGATAGTGGAAGCAGTCATGGATTTTATATCTGCAACAGGATTAGCCCTCTGAGAATGAAGGTGCTATAAAGCGATACCGAGACTGAACTGTGGGTGGCAGCAATGTGCCGTAAGGCATCTAGTCTGCCGGAAAGCCAGTAGAAGAAGAAGAAGAAGAACACAACAGACAACGACAGGGTCGTCACAACCCTCATACATCACAGATTCTGACGTTCCCATCTCATTGCAGTTATTATTGTTATTTACTTTAAAACATTTCAATTTGTTATTGCAAAGTTTGGCAAACAATCCCAGCTGACATTTGTGTTGTAATGTCCAGCAGCATTGGCAGCTCAGAAAAATTACAACATGAAAAATAGTTCTAATCTGTCTCTGTAGACATCTTATTATAACTTCTGTAAGTATGTACTTTTAATTATGCATATAGTTATCGCTCAATTTATGCATGGAATTATCTCAGATTTACATTTTATTTAAATGTGACAATGTATTTTATTAAGAAGTTGAATGTGTGTATGTCTGCTACCTTGAGTTCTTCTGTATCTGCACTCTAATATATAATAATCATAATAATAATAATCATGATGAAAAACAAAAAAAACATGGAGCAGGATGGACTCTTTCTCCATAAAGCCAGGGTAATTTCTTATTTTGGTTAATTAGTTAAGAAACATAAAATATAAGATAGCATTAGTAACTGAATAGCTGAGCTTCATGACATATGGAGAATCAGCCAGTGGTATGATCAGAAACTGGCTGAAACTGGCCTTGTGTTTCTTTTCTTCTTTCTTTCCGTCAGGGAACCAGTAGATTTACACTGTCAGCAGTGTGGCTTAGGCCAAGGTCAAGCAGTGGCTCATCAGTGTGTGTGTTTGTGTGATTTAAGCCCCCTGTGGGTGAGCACGTAAGTGTTGAGGATTGAGTCTGTGCCTCTGTGTGATTGTGTGTGAGAAAGACAAACAGCCTTTGTATCAAGGGAATTATGGGATTTTAACATTGACTTCGGAGCCCTATCTGAGACCAGACTGGCAGAAGAAGGACAACTGAGGGAGGAAAAGGGAGGGTACACCTTATTCTGAAAAGGAAAGCCTGCATGCGAACCCAGGATACACAGGGTTAGCTTCGCCATCAGAAACAACCTGGTCAGCCAACTTACTGAATTGCCCCAGGGCATCAGCGAATGCCTAATGCTAAAGCTGGACAGCAACCAGAAGACCACTGTTGTATGCATATACTCCCACTCTGGACTAACACAGGGACATCAAGGAAGCTTTCTACACCAGTCAACATCCTGTCAGGCACCCCAAAATAAGACAAAATTATTCTTCTGGAGGACTACAATGCCACTTAATGGGGTTCACCTCCTGACCAAGTTTGCAGAACACAATCTTATTATCATCAACATTCTCTTCAGACAGAAAAACTAATTCAAAACATCCTGAATGTCAGTCAGAAACATTGGTATTTGATTGACTATGTCATTATCCAAGCTAGAGACAGGCGTGATGTACATCTGATGAGGGCAATGACCAGTACAGAAGGATGCTGGACAGATCATAATCTCATCCACTGAACTATGGCCATCAGACTAATCCTCAAAAGACAAGAAAAATAAAAAATAAAAAGCAATGTATTAGGAACCTGAAAATGCATGTGACACAGGAGCTCCTCCAAGCTGCAGTTTGTGACAGCCTGGCACCAAAATACCCTGATCACGTGGAGGCACACTGGAGTTCACTGAAGACCATGATCCTGAACACTGGCAGAGAAGTCCTTGGTTTAAAAATAAAGAGAAACCAGGACTGGTTTGATGATAATGATGAGGAAATTGAACATTTCCAAAAAATGGAAGGCCTTTTGTGCCTGGCAGAAGGACATCAATTGCCAGGCCAAGAGGGAGTGCTGTTTTTCCATTACCAGTATGTGTGTGTGTGTGTGTGTGTGTGTGTGTGTGTGTGTGTGTGTGTGTGAGAGAGAGAGAGAGGCCACACAGTGAGTTTTGCATTGAATAATCTCTTTAATTCAGTTTCTTAACAGCCAGCCTGGTCCTTACATAAAAATGAAAGATGCAGATATTTTAGATCTAGTTTCAAAAGGACATATGAGCAAGAACATTCATGCCCAGTTGGATTATGTGGATGAGTTTTTCTGGGGGAGTTGCTGTCCAGTTAAGGCTGCAGTGCAATGCCTGTGAAGAAGATAGACAGCTGCTTTGTTGTATTTGCCTCAGGATGTCTCTTTATACCACTGAAATAAATAATAAATAAATAAAGTATATCTTCTGATACACAAAAAATGGATGCAGACACATTTCCAAAATAAAATTGTCCATCAGCATGATAGTAAACCAAAAGTCCATGATGTGTTACATCTCTGTTTTTCTGATGCATGTATACACCTGTGCAGAAAGCTTGTCAGACAATCCTGTGAAAATGTGTTGTGTAAAAGCCATAACACATTTAAGAGTATTCTTCACCGTAATAATGGGTCATTTAGTGTCGCTGCTTCCACAGGGCACAGCCAATGGTTCTTTTTTACCTATAATTACAGTTAGATTGGCGAAGTGCTGCTTGCATCTTACGTTACTTTGATGAAAGACTGTTGTATAGTGTTGAATCTCCCAGCCTTGGGTGCCACCACCTGAGTACAATGCTGCAAAGTGCAGTGAGTTGGCTTGTACACACTGGTAGAACATCCACAGTAGGCTGCACACATTAACTACGACTATAAGATGATATTCACCACCCCCGTTTGCGTCTGCTGCGTAGCATGTACGTTCACCGGACATGGGAGATGCGGACAGAGAACCAGCTTCTTGTCTGCTTTGCCAACCCAGTTGAAGGGAAAGCACTACCCAAACAGCATATTTCTCGCTGGGTTGTGGAGGTAATTTCCTATGCAGAAGGGCGCACAGATGCCCTAATGTGTTGTACCGAGTGTACTGACCGAAAGGGAACTACCGGTTATGAATATAACCAATGTTCCCTGAGGGAGGGAAACGTGGTACTACACAGGTCAGCCCCTTGCCACCGGCTAACCTGGTGCAGTTAAACAATGAAAAGAGACTGAGACTGGGGTTTTTAGCCCCAGCAGAAAGTGGGGCATCCTTTGCCTGCAACAGCCTCATTGACCCTGACAGGCATTTTGATAGTTTCTTCAGGTTGGTCTCACGAGGACGCAATCCCCCATACTAATGTGTTGTGCCACGTTTCCCTCCCTCAGGGAACATTGCTTGTATTCATAACCTCAAGTTTTCAGCACAACATTAATAAGTGAAGGGAAGAGAAGAGTAACAATGGAATAGTGTCTTTACCTCACTATTAGCGGTACTTGAGTCCTGAGTTGATTATCGTCACATTGCCCCAGTGATGCATACCAAACTCGGGTTTGATAAGGCAATTTGAGTGCAGTCTCACACAATGCTTTAACAAGCGTTGGTATGGTGGGTGGTTAAATTAGTGGTTTCCTTTCTCTTGTGTCTCTCATGTGAAGCTCAAATTAGCTCAATCTTGCCCTTCACTCAAACCCTGCTTTAGAAAGCAAATGATTAAAAATGTAATCTGATGCTTAAATAAATTAGACATTGATATCATTTGTGTGTGTGGATTTTGCAGATTGCATGAGTTAACATTTCATCTAATCTCAACAGAGACACAATGGATTTAGAAAACATCGTTGATCAAGCTTTCTCCCTTAAATGAAAACAGTCATGATAATTATCTAAATTATCTAATAAAATCATTGCATTATACAATTGACTGACAATGTAAATAGTTGCATTAGCATTGTTCACTCCTGCAGTTTGATGGTGGATTTACCCCATTTTCTCTGCTCTCTGAGATGTTATTTATGAAACTAATAATGCAGTAGACAAACCTCCAAACAGTGTTTGCTTAATGAATAGATCCATTTTGTTCATCTACTGAAGTAAGGGCAGCAAGAGGAGTAATGGGAAGTGGAAGTGATGTTTACTTTCCCCTAAACGATCTGTAATTTTTCATTTAACAGTCAGATAATTGAAAATAGAAAAAGTAAAAGGAAACAACTGCTTGGCTGTACACATACATGGCTGTCAATCTTTTTCTGATGTTTAGGCAGGTTTTTCAGCATACTTATGAGGTATTTGTTGATTTAATACAGATTGTTGGAGTTGTTCAAAATCTTTCTTAACATTATAGATCATTCCTGTCACCTCACCTTTTATCATTATGTCCTTATTATGACCAGTTTTTGTCATTTTATTTCATGGCAACCCTAGACATTTCATGTACTACATATACTTGGTTCAGAATAAATGACATTGCTAGGTGAATAATGTTCACTGGCAATGTTTTTCTTCCAGTCCACAAAGGGTTACCTTTGGACCAGAAAACCAGAACTGAATTAAGAATCACAAGATGAAATTAACGCATAGTTAGTTTTGGCCGTTTCATGGGATTTGTCTGCGTCATCCTTTAACCAGGTACTTTTTAGTTGAGTAGCCATAACCATAAAAATGCAAATCATTCTTTCTTAGTTAGTTTGTACGTCAAAAAAAGTTGTTATTGTCATAGCAGAGCAGATATTGTAATGGAAAGAAAACAATGAACTCTGTAGACATTGAATATGTTGGTTCCTTGCGGATGCATTAGGTTTATTATTATATCAATAAATGTAATACTGTTGCATGCTGTTACACTCACAATGTAAAGACCAGGAGGTTCTAATGCTATATATTTTGTTCACAAACATGCAGTTTGGATGTTTGTTCTTGTTATTTCAGAGATATTGTGTTGTGACAGTCAAACTAAAATATTTTTTCTTCAGGTGTTATGGGTGAAAAACAAATTTAATAATGAGTGTCTATGACCAGTGTGAATGATAATCTTCAGTGGTGTGTTTCTAATGATTCCTCTCTGTTTGTACTTGACATAACTCCCTACATATAGACTTCTCAACAAAATATCACCAGGTTCGATTGTGACTCAGCTCAGCATGAGCCAGAAGTGTTCTCAGAAGAATGATGAGCTTAAATGCAGCAAAATGTAATTTAGATAACAGTATCTTCATTAAAGAGACAAATGATCATCGTCATGTACTATTAATAACTTCATTAGTTAATTTAAAGTCCATGTGAGCTGAAAACAAATTAACGGTGTGTTATAGTGCCGTTTACTTATTTCATTATTTTCATTAAATTGTGAAATTGAATGAAATGTGGTTGAGTGCAGAAGAGACAATTTAAAGACAAAAAGGTTATTGTGTGTTTGGGGAAAAAATCACATGCTTGACATTTTTATTTAAATGCAAACACAGTGGGGAGAGCTCCTCCTGTTGTGTGTGTGTGTGTGTGTGTGTTGATGTCTCTGACTGTACTCCACTGTGTCAATACAGTACATTTATGTTTGTAGTTTAATTGGGGTGTGATTATTTCTGAGCCGTTTTGAGCCGTGCTGTTTCTCAGAGAGGGGTCTCCATTGTTTGGTATTTTGAAAATGGACTGTTTTCACACACACAAACACACACACACACAGTGTCATGTTTCCATCTTTTCCGGGGTCATTATATTGACTTACATTCATTCTCCTGGAGGATTCTCCTATTTTGATACTAACCTGTTCTATCTCACACAGGCTCCGCCCTCTACTGGACTCTATGGGTACTACCTCTCCTCCTATCACACGCACATACTCGGCCACTGAAATTTTGCATACTGTAAGTAGCCAACCAATTGGACATCGCTACTGTAAGTGCGTACCGTATAAATAGCGGTGTCCTCACTGCTCAGCATCCTTTTTTCTTCAGAAAGACAGCGAACCGCCCACTGACCTTGATGGAGTCGCCGCTCCTTGAAGCTTGCCTTTGCCCGTCGTCTGATCGCCAGGGTAGACACTCATCGCTTCTGCTTTGAATGCCTCGGCAGGGACCACGCCAGAGATGGCATCCGCCAAGCGTCGCCGTGTGTTGACTGACCCCCGATCAACCGCCTCAGTCGGCTTCACGCTCCCTGCCGTCCCTGCCGCCACCGATCGACGATGATGCTGTCAGCCTGTGATCTGCGTCGGCCACCTCTACCGCGGCCATCTCGGCGGTGTCTAAAGAGCAAATGAATTCATCTTCAGTCCGTCAGGACTTCCCCGCGGTTATGGCTATAGCGACGTGGCGCGTCGGGCTAGCACTGCCCCCCCTCCCACCTAAGCCGGTGAGTCGACTCCGACTCACCGTGCTCAGCCTGCCTTCGTCTCCCCAGCTCTCCCAGATATCTGACAGTGTACCGAGGCATCCTGGGCAGAGCCGCAGCGGACGCGGGCGCCCGTTGCGGGTTTGATTGATTTCCTGCGCTAGCAGGGCCACATTGAAACAGCTGTTCCGTGCGTGCCCCCGCTGGAAGAGGCCCTCGCTGCCCACCTTCTTCCTCACTCTGCTGGCTGGTCAGGATAGGGGGACATTGGAGTACTTTGAAGAAATATTCCAACTGGGTGCGCAGCTGGCCGCAGAGGCCAACAATCTGGGTGTGCTGGGCGTCGCAGCGGCATCCGAGTCCCTGATCGCCCCCCCTCCTCATCGGACCAGTGGGATTTTCTGCCCCGAAGCATCGGTCAGATGAACAGCCTGGTCCAGGGTGTGGCCACCACTGCTGGGCACGTGATGTCTCTGGCCACAGTAGGTTCTCGCCACGTATGGTTGGGACTTACTGCTGTCCTCGGCATGTCGGCCGAGAAACGAGCCGCTCAACGAAGCAGCACTATACAGCTATCTGATCCTAGCCTGCATTCCCAGCGCGCTTACGTGTACCCGCTTGGGCTCGCTACTAGCTCACAGGCAGTGTTTTCGTGCCACACAGACACACACGCTACGCTGCCGACAACTGCTCCAACGAGAGGTCGCAGCGCATCACGGAGTAACCATGGTAGCAGCAGCCTAGCCCGCTATTGCAGGAGAGATGCTGCCACTAGCCACGTCTCTCCCGTCATAGCGAGGAAGAGAATATCGCTCGTTGCCTATGCCGTGGTGCAACACCACGGCCGGTTTGGCCCTTTCGATTGCGGCCCCCCTTGGGCCAAACTCCCATTTATGGAGGGTTTGGTGGCGGTGAGGGCCGAGGAAGCTTTCCAGTCTTTCTTCCACAACGCTCGTCAGCTAACAGCACATCCCCTGGCTCATTTCCACACGGAATGGAGACGCTGCTGCAAGCCAACAGACTGGATGGATGGCACATTGAGGCGGGGTTACTCCCTACAATTTTGCCATATCCCACCGTCTTTCCAGGGCATCAAGGAAGCCAACCTGTCCTCTCAGGAGTAGGTGGACTTCCTGGCCACAGATATTCAACAGCTCCTGCAGAAACAGGCTATCTCTGTCGTTCCAACCCACGACATGTACAAGGGTCTTTACTGCACGTACTTCCTGGTCCCCAAGAAGACTAGGACCTATGGACGTGGGCTGCAGCACACTTGCTGTCTCTGAAGGCCCTTCACGTTCCAGGCTCGGAGAACAGGGGGCTGACCTCATGTCGAGGGGCGGTACCCCACAGAGCAAGTGGAGACTGCACCCTGATATAATACAGCAGATCTGGTCTCGCTTCGGGACGGCGCAGGTGGAACTGTTTGCCAGCACAACACCCACTGCCTGCTGTGGTTCTCGATCCTACCACAGGAGGCATGGACGCGTTTGCACATGCGCCGTGGCCAAAAGGGCTGCTGTATGCTTTCCCCCCACTCCATCTTATCCCCCCCCTGCTGGAGAGGGTGAGACAGGAAGGGTTGTCAGTCATCCTGGTAGCCCCCAGCTGCAGATCGGCGGGGTGGTACGCAGAGGTGACGCAGCAAATCATTTTCGAACGTCTTGCTAACGCAGCATTGACCCTTAACCTAGCCAAATGTGAATTTGCTGGGGCTACTGTCACCTATCTAGGGAAGCAGGTAGGACAGGGGCAGGTCAGGCCAGTGGAGGCCAAAGTGGCTGCAGTATTGGCTTATCCAGTTCCTACAACCAGACGAGAGCTCCGGTGTTTCTTAGGCATGACAGGATACTACAGATGCTTTTGTAAGAACTACTCAGTGGTAGTAGCTTCCCTTACTAAGCTCTGTAGCCCAGCAGTACCGTTTGTGTGGACAAGTGAATGTGATTATGCCTTTGCCACTGCTAAGTCCCTGTTGTGCAGTGCTCCTGTTCTGGCTGTGCCTAACTTTGCTCTTCCATTCCAGTTAGAAGTGGATGCTAGTGCTACTGGAGCTGGAGACGTCTTGTTACAGGTTAGAGAAGATGGTGTGCGTCATCCAGTTTCATACTTCTCAACAAAGTTCAAGCGCCATTAACTGAACTACTCCACCATTGAAAAGGAGACGCTGGCCATGTTACTCACATTACAACACTTTGAGGTATGTGTGTTCCAGCTCATCTCCTGTGACTGTGTACACTGATCACAATTTTCCTGAATCAGATGTACAACCACAACCAGCATCTGATGCGTTGGGTCCTGATGGTCCAGGGTTTTCAGCTTAACATCAAACACAAGAAGGGGTCGGAAAATGTGGTTGGTTGACGGTCTGTCTCGTGGGTGAGATGTATCTTAACTTGTTATAAGTAGTACACAAGTGATACATCATTGCTAAATATAACTGTGTTAGGGTTATTATATTATACTGTGTATGTTTTAATGATGGTGGTTTCTGTTAACAAAACCCATGGTTTTGGTCTTAAGGGAGGGGGTGTTACAACACTAAGGGTCATGTGTTTGGTTTGGGGTGTGTTCTTCTCTCTCACAGTTAGTGGCCCTTCCCCCCATGCCTCGGCTGCATGAGTGAGTGGCAGCAGGTGTGCCTGATCACCCCTCAGTGCCTGCAGGATACGAAGGCTTGGGTTTTTTCACTCGGTCCGTTTCCCTTGCTACCTGTTGTGACCACACTGCAGACCAACACCTGAGTGAGCAGACGACTGCAAACCAGTCAGGCTGGCGGACAGGTTGCAGCCCATTCAACCAGTGGGTTGAACACCGACTTGGATCTTCCGTGAGTCCAGAACGGTGTCTGGTTTTAACCTCCTCAGTGGAGAGAAGACTTTTCAGCTGTTCATTTAGTGTTGAACCTTGCTCCCTCAGTTACTTAACCTGTGTTTATTGTTGCCTTACCTTGTTTGCTCGCTGTCTCCTTTTGAGAGTAGTTTTGTGTTGGTTTTCCTTTGTCAATATTGTAATAAATACACTTTTTAGTTTGCACATAACCCTTCCTGTCCTCTTTTGCCCCGGTTTTATTTCAAATATTGTTGCTCCTCCTCCCCCTGGACTTAACATCCAGAGGATCGTAACATAACCTAACCTTAACCTTACACCACGTCCAAACATTAAAATGTAATTTACATTATGGGGACTTGCATTTTGTCCCTGTAAGGGATTCACGTCCCCACAACATGATTAGTGCCCGCTCTCTCACACACACACACACACACTTCATCATCACAGTGTGTTCTTACACACATCTGGCCAATTATCAGCAGGAAACTTTCCATCTGTCTGCTGTCAAAACAACATGCATCACAGGTCTTCACACACACATGCAAATACTGTACACACAGTTACACACCTCTGCAGGTACAGACATCACTTACACAAGGAAGTGACATGGACCCTGTTTTGACAGCTTCACAGATTCAATGACACCTGCATATACACATATATAACATTTAGACTCTGTCATCTCCAAAGTTTAGAAACTTCTCTGTAACCTTCAGTCTCCTCTATTTCATCTGTATCTGCCGTCAGTGATAAAAAGAGAACAGCTGGTGCTAATTTTCTGCACTCACTAGGTGTACATGATCAGTGAGTCATGAGAAATGCAGTCGACAGTGGCCACATCTGGATATTTAATGCTGATGAGGCATCAACAGTGTGTTTGCTTGTTTCTCAATATATGTGGTTTAAATTCACCAACAGACAGCTAGACATAGAAATTCAAAAGTTATCTTCAAGTTTTATTTGAAGCACTGCTACCTACAGTTATAGTACAGTTATTATAATTATGATTTGGGCATGACAATCTATTCTGAGATACATAGACAGTCGACAGTACGCAGTCATCTGAAGGAGTCCAGTAGGAACAGGATTTCTTTAAATTCAACATGAGTGGCAGAATCCTTTAGCGGGACTTAGACTGAAGACTCTTATCAAACCACACACACAAGCTCTACTTCTCTCAATAATAACTCACACAGCAACATCTAAGCAGCTTTTTTATTCTTTCAAGCACATAGGAGAAAGGCCGAAGGGTAAAGGAGTCCCTGATGAGAGCTTTCTTTTTCTACCAGTAACAGAGTTTATCAACAGCAAATGCACAACCTTTGGCCTTTGGTATTTCTGCTTCAAAAATCTTAAAGGATGGATAAGGATTGACTTTAATGACATAATCACTATTGGACTATTTTTGATGTGCCCATACTTACATAAATACATTTTGGGTTGCTTAGTACACTATACTGCTCAAAAAATTAAGGGAACACTTAAATCACACATCAGATCATGATGAACGAAATAGTTCCAACTACAAAATCTTTACTATACATTGTATAATTGGTTGAGAGCAAAATGATCAACAACAACAGTAACAACAGTCAATAGAAACCAAAATCACTGACCGATTGAGGGCTGGATTCAAAGTCATGCCAAAAATGAAAGTAAAATAAAAAGACATTACAAGCTGATCCAGTTTCATCACAGCAACTTATAATGGGACTTAATACTGTGTATTTCTGTAAAGAGAAGGGGGCGCCAATGGCGGACCTGCCAATTCTGGTGTTCTGTGGTGAATGCCAATTTAGCTGCACAGTCCTGGGTAATGAGCACAGATCCCTCTAGAGGATGTCGGTCCCTCATACCATCGTCATGGAGTCTGTTTCTGACAGTTTGGTCAGAAAGATGCATACCAGTAGCCCACTGGAGGTCACTTGGTAGGGCTCTGGCAGTGCTACTCCTGTTCCTCCTCACACAAAGGAGCAGATACCGGTCCTGCCACTGGTTTGATGCCCTTCTTCAGCCCTTTCCAGCTCTCCTGGTGTAATGGCCCCTCTCCTACTATCTCAAACATGCTCTTGAGACTGTGCTGGCAGACACACACAGTGTTCCCTTTTATTTTATTTTTTTTTGAGCAGTGTAGTTCCAATAATTAAGCCACAGCCTTTTACACTGCAAACAATCTCAAGCTTGCAGTATCAAGTCGTTTCTGTTTAAAATTGAGTCATTAGAAAATAAAATCTGCCTGTGCAGTGAGAATATTTCCATCTTAAATGAACTGTTTTCAATGATATTCTTGAAATCTGTGCTTATTTATTATGAAACAAGAAAGAATAAGTTGCTGCACTAAAATAAGAAAATCTGTGATTTTATATAATGCATTTTAATACATATTTATTTAATATTAAAAAAATACTTAAAACAAGTTCATTAAAGTAAAATAATGTTATGACATTGTCATATGTTGATTGTTGTATGAATTTATTCAGTAAAAAATATTAATGAGATGTTTTGCTTGTGTCTGTCTAAATGGTACATTAAAACATCAATCAAATGCAGAGAAAACATGTACATGTTCCCGCTGAGGATTGCACGTGAGCTGACATAAGCTTGAGTGAGTTTGTGAGTGTAATCATGTGGCTCTGCAGCATTCACAAGAGTTAAAATTAGAGCTGTAGAGGGAAGCTGGGAAAATCTGAATGCGTTCGCTGGTTGCTTGGAAATGAGTGACTTATTGATTGTGTTGCTGGCAGCGTGAACGCAGTAAAGATATTTGTTACACTTCATTTATTTTCATGCTGCAGCAAACTGTTGCATAAAAATATCTATCTATCTATCTATCTATCTATCTCTTTTCTTTCTTTCAATCTAGCTTTATTGGCATGAATGTAAAACAACAATATTGCCAAAGCTTAACATCTCTCTCTCTCTTTCTCTGCACAGAAACATTACTCAAACAGATACATTGAATGTTAACTAAATAATCACACCACACAGACACACACTTTGCGACAAACTTACCCCACGGTGGTTGCAGCTGTATTTCGTGAGTCGGCCAATGACAGAACTTCGAAACATCGGGAATCAAACATGTGAGTGGATTTTTACAGTAAGGAAATACAAATAAATAACCTAGTTGCTAAATTGTATTTGTTTTACATCCTGTTATCATGTAATATTTCATAATGGATTATTTTACTACCAGTTATTTTGTGTTTGTATTTGTGTATCTTGTGTATCTTTGCAAATGGTACGCATCCTCTTGTGAAACAAATCATCCTCCAAACTTTTTTAGAGATGTCAACATCTAAGGGGCTTATAAACACTGTTCATTTTTTCATTCCTTTTGCCCCCCACCCCCTTTCTTTCTTTACACTCTCCTTCCTTCACCACTTTATTCCTCTCTTAATATTCTCATTCATTTATTTGCTCTTGCATCCCTTGTTTATGATTGTATGCCCCTTTCCCTTGCAGTATCACTTTTTCAGTTGCTGTGTACTTCATCCATCTTTCCATCATTATTTTGTTTCAAATACTCACTACTTAGAGAGTCATTGGCTCATTATTTTTAAATGGCTGCTGTCTTATTTTGAAGCAACACATCTTTACTTCCTAACAGCTTTATGTCACTGTGAATTATGAGACGTCAGTAATCTTTAGGCTTATGAATAGTGTATGATGAGGTGTATGTGTGTTAGTTTGACTGGCGTCTGGGGAGAATGTGATGGAAAGGCGGCACTGTTTGCTGAATAATGCATAATGTGCATGACCATTCATTTACATCAGTTATTGCTGAGCAACATGTCAGCTCTCCTTAGGTTTCTTGGCTAAAAGTCATGCATTCTCCTTTAACTCTTTGAACTTCATTGTTGTAACATTCATGTAGTTCACCTTAGAATAAACGTATGCCTAGATTTATCAAGCAAAGTCAATAATGTGCGAGACGTCACGCATAATCTTTCCAGTGATAGTGGTGTCACCAAAACAGCACACATTAAAAAAGACAATCCTAATTATTGTAAGTGCTGCTTGGGGTGTTGTCGAGAACCGTGATATGGCTGCACACTCGACATTCCCTTGGGTCCACAGTAATACACCTGCCAAGCATGAAGTCAAGCGAATGAACGGTTGTTGAGATATGCAAAGACAGTCATACACAGACAGATGGACAGAGATGCATTCTTTTATCGAAGGATGTTGCTGCTACAGCGCCACCTATTAGCCAAATGAGGCCACATTTGTCATGGTCACCCAAATATTATATCTACACATGGCCACCAAATGTGGTTAAATAACACAAAGTGTATATCTGCACAGAGATCTGCAATTTTATTTCAATATAAGTCTTCCCACAGCATTTGAGCAAAATTTGAGGGCCAGCTATTGCAAAAATGTATGGAAAATCAAAGATGTTCTGAACCACATTTATTGATGATTGATCAACATTTGTAGGAGGAGAAGCAAAAAAACCCAGATCTGGACAAATTTCAAAATGGTCGATCGATGTATGTGCAAATAGGTGTGGCTAATATAGATAGAAGTTACAACAAAATGTTTGTTGTTATAGCGCCACCATTTGGCCTAATTGTACCCAAGTGGACCCCAACCGCCTCCTTTCCATGACTTTTCAATTATTTATAAAAGGCCTACTTGTAGCATAAAACAATGATGTTAAAGGGGTGCCCAATGTGTTAAAAACTGACGCTAAGGGGTCTTGACCAAGCATTGATATGTGACAATTGCTATTTAAATTTTTTTGTTACATCCACTTCCCCTCCATGTGCCATGACCACTTTTTCTTTATTTATAGGCAGATTTAAATGATTGGCCTCTGGGCACAGACACACCCACAACCCATATAATGTTTGATCACACAGTTTTATTATTTCTTTCAGAAGATATGCAGGACCGATATATTGCTTGGTGTTAATACAAGTGGTGAAAGACAACTATATTTACTCAAGTACTGAACCTAGGTGCATTTTTGAGATACTTTACTTGAGACTTTTTTTCACGTTATGCTGCTTTACACTTCTACTATGTATCAGAGGCAAATCTGCTTCATTACATTTATATGCAAGCTATGGTTACTTTGCAGTTTACAATTTAACATAAAAAAACATACACTCAATTACAATACATTGTTGTAGATTTAACTATCCAAGAGTGTGTAATGCAGTTAAAATAACCCCACTAAAATGCATCTGTAATTTACTTATGAATGCAGGACCTTAATTTGTTTTCAGTAGTTCTTTTACACTATTGTATTCATTGTACTTTTTACTTAAGTAAAGGATCTGAATTCTTCTTCCACTACAATACTAAACTTCAACATCCTAAATAAAATAAACACATTGAGGGTGTCATGATGGTGTGACAACCTCAAAGTGAATGGAGGTCCTTCAGTTTCTCAGAAGAACTTATTTCACACACAAGCTGGGGCATTCAGCTGGAAATTGTTATGTAACCAGTGGCTATAGGGAGTGTTTCTTCCAACTGCGCAAATGCACACACACACACACACACACACACACACACACACACACACACACACACACACACACACACACACACACACACACACACACACTACACTCATCTAAGTAAACCACCAATACAGATAACCACATATACAGTACATTTTCAATTACTAAAGCTAACCAGTTTGAGGTCTTGGCCATCAAAGTAGGCGTATCATAGGATTCTTACATCACTGTTGTTGGTTGCTATAGACCCCCGACTGCAGCAAAGGTTGCTTTCAAATCTATTTCAGATATTTTACATGAATTAAATGACTCTGAATTCATCCTAATGGGTGATCTAAATTGGGACTGGCTTTCAGGGACGTTAGATTGTTTTAAAGAACTGTGTGATACATTAAACCTAGTGCAACTCATTAATGCTCCAACAAGGCCAAATCCTAAAGCACAACATAAATCTACCTTGCTTGATTCAGTTATAACAAATACATCTCACAAATACACCTCAACTGGCATATTTTGCAATGATGTCTGCGATCATTGTACAATTGCTTGTGTCAGGAATACAAAAATCCCCAAGGTAAAGCCCTGGTTCATTTTTAAAAGATATTTTAAAGGTTTTCAAGAGCAGGCATTCCTGCATGATTTATATCATAGTGATCTTAACAGAGTAACTCCGGATTCCGGATGTTGAATTGGCTAATCATTTAAGAAATAAATCGTGGGCCCAAGCTAGATTTTCAAACTCCTCTGCTGATTGGACTACGTTTAGAACCCTAAGGATGATAAGACATTCCAAATCAGAGTTTTATCTGAAGACAGTTACGGAGAATCTAAATAACCCCTCAAAATTCTGGAAAGTAATTAAATCTATGTCAGGTACACATGTTGCTTCAAGCCTCCCTGAACACATTCTGGTTGGTCAGATGAAATAAAGGATAAAGCTTCTATGGTCAGTCAGTTAAACAAACACTTTATCTGTGCTGGGTCTGCATTTGACAGCTCAAATGTAAATGCACCTGTCCCATGTTCTGTCACCACTACAACTGATAGAAATCTGGATTTGTTTGATCTTAAAACTATTTCAGTTGCTAAAGTTTGTAAAGCTCTGGAAGGCATTGACCACAAAAAACCTGCAGGTCCCGACAATCTGGATCCTTATCTCCTAAAGGTGGTGGCAGATGTTATTGCTGAGTCTATTACTCACATTTTTAATTTGAGTCTTATGTCCAATTCAATACCCCAAATCTGGAAAGCTGCTATTATCTTTTCCCCTTATTTAAAGGTGGGGACCCCACAGAGCTAAACAACTACTGTCCGATCTCCAAACTCTCAATCCTGGCTAAGATCCTTGAATCCCAGGTAAATTTACAGTTAAAACAGTTCTTACTTGATAATAATATTTTAAACAATTTTCAATCTGGTTTTAGAACTGGCCAAAGTACCTTTCATGCTGCCATGGTGGTAATCAATTACCTTATTGGTGCCTTAGACAGAAAACAGCATCGCGTTGCCTTATTTGTAGATCTATCCAAGGCATTTGATTCTGTGGATCATGAATTGTTGCTGAATAAACTTAGGGATGCTGGTTTCTGTCCTAATGCTGTTAAATGGTTTAGAAACTATTATGTAGTTCGGACTCAGTGTGTCTATGCAGAAGCCCACAAATCTGAGTTTCTTGAGATATCTAAAGGCGTCTGTTTTGGGACCTATTCTGTTCTCTGTTTTTATAAATGATTTAGATAAGGAAGTTCAAGCAAAAATACACTTCTATGCTGATGACTGTCATTTATACTCATGCTCCTTCCATAGCACAGGCTGTGCAAGAGCTTCAGACTGCATTTCAGTCATTACAAACTGCTCTGCTCAAATAAAAATTGGTTTTAAATCCTCAGAAAACAAAGTTCATGGTCTTCTCAAAAGCTCGCCTAGAGTTGCTTGATGATCTTCATCTTCATTTTTACTAGTGCTGTCAAACGATTAAAATATTTAATCGCGATTAATCGCATTAATGTCATAGTTAACTTGCAATTAATCGCAATTAATCGCACATTTTTATCTATTATAAATGTCCCTTGATTTATTTTTGTCCCATTCTTTTTTTTTTCATTTTAATGCTCTTATCAACATGGAAAAGTGGATCGGCTTGCTTTGTGCAAATGTTTTTTTTATTGAAAACAACATTGGCATATACTGTAGTGCTCAATTTCACACTAACATTCATACTTGGAGCAAATAATCTTTCACACAATGTAACACTGTCCATCAATAAAAGGGTGAAAAAAACTTTCTCACACAAAAAGCCCCTTCAACAGCCCTTTCTAAGGGATCAAAACAGGGCAATACAAAATAAAATTACAAAGTGCACATGTAAGGTAAACTAGGACTCAGCAGCCTATAGTGCAGTTAAACCATGGCTTAATACTTTCTTTTTCTCAAGTTTGCTTTGAACATAGCAGTCAGGCTACTGCTCTTTATTCACCAGAGGCTCATCAACCCAGCCTCTTATTTCAGAAAGAATGAACAGTAACTTGCCAATAAAAGGTAAGCCTACTACTTCTTTGCTTTGAGCCAGTTACTCAAACAGACAAGCCTGTTGACATTTTCAGACAACAGGGTAGCTCGCTTCTTTTGTACAACATGCCCAGATAGTGAAAACAACCTTTCAGAAGGTACTGATGTGGCCGGTGTTGCTAAGTACCTGCATGCAAGGCGGGCCATTTCACTGTGTGCCCCTTCATGTGTGGACCACCATTCCTGGGGACAGTCATCCATGCCAGTAAGAGGCTCTGCCTTGTAGCGCTCCAGACATTGCTCAATACTGTCCTCCTCTTCATCAGACGAAGACTCGTGTGCAAGCATGAGAGTTGATTTCTTCGTAGGACTGACTTGGTTAGAGGCTGTGCAGGCCTCTCCCTCTCTATCTCCTGGAGCAAGTCACGGATCGTACCCCACACCTCAGCCCTGTCAGGTTTGCTCAGACACTTGAGGTCCTTAAACCTTGAAATTATATGAAATGCAACTTTAATACAAGTAAAAGTGCAGGTATAACAAAATTGCGAAAATACCCCTATCTCTACAGTGCTAAATTCAAAAATACAAAGTAAAGAAGCAAGCAACCTAACAAAACAAACACACTGAGAGAAACTCAATGCTGAGAATGAGGATGAGTGTAAGAATGAAGCATGGCAATCTGACCTTGGGTCAACTCTCAGCCATGTGATGTTGGTCTTCTCCTTGCGACCCTCCATGTCTGCTGCAAAGGTTCCCTTGAACTTGATCATGTAAGCTGGGTGACCTCCAACAGTCGCGACAGATGACACAATGCTGGCAGCACTGCTGAGCTAGACACAAACTTCTCTCCACCCAGAAGTTTAGACACATACTTGCAATAATATAGAGAAGCACTTTATTGGGGAACTAGTTAGGCCTACTGTAATTCACACATAGTTCTCTCACTCACCACACTCACACGCACACACGCACTCCAATCTTTCACACATGCATAGCCTACCCGCACACACATAAACACACACCCAATCATTAATGATACTGTTCTGACATAGACCTACTTTGATTATCAAACAGATATACACACAATACAGATGCACAATTAATTACCTGAAGTGCTCCAGCACAGCCTCGAGCTTCTTCAGTTTCTCCAGCTCAGTAGCTGTTGGCATGGCGACATTGGTTGTGTGCAGGGCCAGTGCATCTCTCAGAGGTTCAGCATTCCGCTGAACACTCTTGATCATTTCCAGGGTACTATTCCATTGGTTTACATTTCTTGTGCGAGTGACTCTTTCTTCTGATGATGTGCAACTTGTTGCTGCTCAAGCTCCGCTTGGTTTGCTGGGCTGCTTAAAATGTCCCACAACTTTTCTGCATTTTGCCAATGCGCTGTCAAACGGGCTGTTGGTTAGAGAAACCGTGACGGCTCGGTACACATTGTGTGCGATGCACGGCATGTGCTCAAAGGAGAGCTGCCTGGCCGCTGCAATCATGTTGCGTGCACTATCCATGGTCAGTGAGACAACTTTGTGTTCAATGTCCCACTCTCTAGCTACTTTCATAAAGTGCTCTGCAACAGCGTCAGTGAAGTGCCGCACTTCTGTCTTTATAACAGTCAAAGCATGCGACTGAAGTTTCAACTGTGGATCAAAGTAATAGGCTGTGACCCCGAGGTAGTTGTGATTACTGAGGGACATCCAGTAATCACCAGTGCCTGCTGTACTTTAGACTGGACTTGCTGTGATGATTCACATGACTCAGTTCACAACGACAAAACACACATATCACTTTGGTCTTGTCAATGGAAGCATTTGGCAACTTTTTAAATTGCTTTGTAAACTTTCTATTTAGAATTGCATCCACTCAAAACCTAAGCCCAAACAAGTGTGTGCGGCTTGCCTGTTGTTTTGTTTCTGGTCTAGCTAGATCCGGTGTGGTGTTGTAGTTTTTGTAACGTTACTAGTTGTTGTAACAGCTTGTGAAAAAAACTACAAATTTTGCTAGGCCAAAAACAACAACGTTAATCTCACGATAAAAAAATTGACGCCGTTAAAATGGGTTTGCGTTAACGCCGTTAATAACGCGTTTAACTGACAGCACTAATTTTTACGTCTGATGGTAAATCCATTGAAAGGGTACCCACGTACAATTACTAGGCTATATGGATAGACGACAAACATTTATTTAATGTACATATTCCTAATCTAGTTAGGAAGCTCAAAGTGAAGATTGGCTTTTATTTTAGAAATAAATCTAGCTTTACTGTCAAAGCCAAAAAAAAAACTTGTGGAAAATACTTTTCTGTCTGTGATATATATATATATGCACGCAGCCTCCTCCATCTTACGGAGCCTTGATTTAGTGTATCATGCATCTCTACGCTTTATTACAAATGCAATTCATTGCATTCTTTATGATCTGGTAGGTTGGACATCGCTGACCACCCGCAGAAAACAGCACTGATATATTTTTATATATAAAGCCATTCTAGGTAAACTTCCAGCTTACCTCTGTACCCTTCTCTGTCTCAATTCTGCTAGTTACCAGCTACACTCCTCCAAGTGGTTGCTTTTTAATGTACCCAGGGTGATACACAGATCTGGGGAAAACTGCACTTTCATACTATGCACCCTGGTCATGGAATAATTTGTAAAAAGATCTTAATCTAGAAACATGTATATCAATTGATAAATTTAAGAACATCATAAAGAAGGTGGTGAAGGAGACATGTGATTGTTTTCTTGAGAGGCCATTGCATTTGAATAGATGTGTTTTTTGTGTTGTTTTTTTGAATTTTGTCATGATTGTACGAAGCATTTTAATATGTTGTGTTTATGTATAGCTCCTACCTTGTATGTAGCATTTTAATATGTTGTGTTTATGTATGGCTGCTACCTTGGCCAGGTCTCTCTTGTAAAAGAGATTTTTTATCTCAATGAGACTTTCTGGTAACATAAAGGTAAAATAAAATAAAATAAATGCACACTTAAGCAGACACACCTCCTCCTTCCTCTGTTTGATTACTGGTAGATCTACAGGTATGCATCCACACGAACCCAGAAGAAACTCATTTTTCTTGCTGCTTTGCTTGTGGGCTTCAGTTTTGTTCTACTACATTTATGTTACATAATTAAAAATATAAAGACACATTACAGTTTTTGTTGATCGCTTTGGTACCACAAGTACGTGGTAAAAATTCACAACTCTTAGTACAAAATTCCAAACTCATCACACTGGTAACACAGCCAGTCTTTCATTGTGAAATGTCATGAGAATGAGAATGACCAAAACACAACGTAAAGATATCTTTTCAGTTTAGTAATTTTAACTGCCAGTGAATCCAGTAACAAACAATGCAAGATATATGTTTCAAATTGCCTTAGAAGTGCTGAAAGTAGTATGCTACAGTACTGTAAAAGACAGTTTCCAGTTTCCACATTAGGCAATACACTTAGATTACCGAACATTTACAGAATCTATCATTTCCATAATATCTATCCTATGTGTAATCAAGTTTTGATCAAAGACATCTTTTACAATCATTGATGCAAGAAACAAACTTTTACTGTATTTTACAGTATTGCAACATATAGGTTTTGTCTAATCAAATGTAACAAACTACAACAATAATTATGGTAATCATGTGGTGTATTTACCTTATTGTACTGTACATTCTGTAATCATTGCAGTGGTCCTCTGTTTGTTAGAGCTTTACAGTAAGCTATTACTAAGCACTAAGGTTGTGGGTTTGAATCCCACCGAGGTCACATAGATTAAAAGTCTCCCACCATGGGTCGTGATTCTGAAGTTCTGATTCTGAATATTTCAGGCAAATGAGGCAACAATACATACATGTATATTAAGGAAATGTTTCAGCGATGATCAATTAACAACAATGAGCATAGTGATAGTAAAAGATAAATCTTATCCAAAGTTATGCATGTACTTTGAAAGAACATAATGTATCACAATGCGAAAACATGTCTACATGTTTTTGTTGTACTCAGTCAATGTCAGATGTATTTGTGAAAAAAGGTCTTTTTTGATGATCTGTTGTGTTTTTTGTACCACATACTTGTGTCAGTAGTACCCCAGCAACAGAAGAAAACTGTAAGTTATTGCAGCTTTCCTCATTGATCACTTTCCTGTATACTGAATGTGAACAGGATTCATTTTGTACGAAAAACATCTCTCCAAACTCTCTATGTACAGTATGCTAAGTAATTACATTCATAAAATAAACTTTGTAATTATTAAGCAGTATGGTTTTATTAGTCTATACATTGATAATTTCTGTAACATCAACATCTCTATTGTTTCTCTTTATGTATGTGTTTATGTGGGATGAATATTTTCCTATTACACTTTCACCACAGTTGCATTGTGAGCCTTCCATCTAATCCAATTTTTATGATTTATAATGCAGATGTTTGACAGTAACAAAAGGCCAAGGGGGAAATATTCACATTATTGTTTTGTTAAAACAGAATTGAGAGAGAAAAAAGCAATACAGAGAATGGTGATCTTTTGTATTGTTCACAGAAAGTCGAGTTTGGACTAAAATGCTTCATGGGAGTCTCAACAGTGGCATTTTCTTGTGTTTCAAATTAAGTCTTGGCAATTGGCTTCCATCCTTCATCTCAGTCTTTCACACATCCTTCCCTTCCTAGGGCTCCTCTAATTCTGTCAGCTCCTTTAATGCTTCGCCTTCTCCTTCCCTTCTTGCTTCCTTGGTTTGTTCCAGTCATTATTATTCTGTACACCACCAGCCGCAAGGCAAGTAACCTGATGGACAAAATGGCTGCAATACTATATGTACAGTATGTGTGTGTGTCTCCTTACATGTTTGCCTCTGTGTGCAAGTATGCAAAACATGTCTCTCTCGTGTGTGTGCGCTGAACAGCCGCAACAAAGCAATTTCTCTTCTGTCGCTAGAGTCCATTAAGTCTCCACCTTCTATGGAGATTTGTGTGTATGTGTTTGTAGATGTGTTTGTATGTGTGTGTTTTCTGACAAATGCACTTTACCATTGCACAGGTAGGAGGGCACTTGGACTGAAGGGTACATTTGTTTGTCTGCTGGTTCATGTGTGCAAATGTGCTAAGACAGGTGGTGTGTGTGTATGTTCCTTTCTGTGCACTGAGGTATGTCTTATGAACTGACAAGTATTTTTTGGAACCCTCTGTTCCTTTCAAAATCATTTTCTACACAAACAACATGAAATCCAAAAGTATTTTTCATATAATGAATATATAAGTAGAAGCAGCCGTGACGATGTGACAACAACATCTCAGGCCATCCGATTATTGAAATGTAATTGAAATTAACTCTCCACAAAGTGGGGTAATTGCCTATAATCAATGTCAGGCAAAGACACCGACTTGGTTAGGGAAATATTTACCTTTACTTTTCATCAGAATCAGAGGAATCAGTATCAGAAGGAGCTTTATTGCCAAGTAGTGTTTGACACATACGAGGAATTTGTTTTGGTGATGAAGTGCTACATGTAGACAAAATACTTAAAGAATTAAATAAATGTAGACATATATAAATATGGAATAGACAATGCTGCAGACGGGAAGAAGCTGTTTTTGTGATGATAGGTTTTGGACCTGATGGACCGCAACCTCCTGCCAGAGGGAAGAGTCCGAAACAGTTTGTGCCCAGGGTGGGAGGGGTCAGCTGCAATCTTTCCTGCTCGACTCAGAGTCCTGGAGGCATACAGGTTCTGAAGAGATGGAAGATTGCAGCCAATAGCCTTCTCTGCAGAGCAAATGATACGCTGCAGTCTGCCCTTATCCCTGGCAGTGGCAGCAGCGTACCAGATGATGGTGGAGGAGGTGAGGATGGACTCAATGATAGCAGTGTAGAAGTGCATCATCATGGTCTTTGGTAGGTTGAACTTCTTCAGCTTCCGCAGGAAGTACATCCTCTGCTGGGCCTTCTTTGTGAGGGAGGTGATGTTCAGCTCCCTCTTGAGGTCCTGGGAGATGATGGTGCCCAGGAGGCGGAAGGAGTCCACAGTGGTGACTGGGGAGTCACACAGGATGATGGGGGAGGTTGGGGCTGGGCTCACTGTCTTCAGAGCGTTGAGCTCCAGACTGTTCTGGCTGCACCAGGTCACCAGATGGTCGATCTCCCACCTGTAGGAAGACTCATCCTCACCAGAGATGAGCCCAATGAGGGTGGTGTCGTCAGCAAACTTCAGGAGCTTGACGGACTGGTGACTGGAGGTGCAGCTCTTGGTGGACAGGGAGAAGAGCAGAGTGGAAAGACTGCAGCCTTGAGGGGAACCGGTGCTGACGGTCCTGGAATCAGAGACATGTTTTCCCAGCTTCACGTGCAGACTTTTTGCTGTCTTGGAAGGTTGGCATTAAGTGTACATTGTTAATGCAGAATATAATGTTTATCTGAATTGGATGGATGCAATTCAAGAATATAAAAAGCATGCATTTGTCAATTGGGGCATCTTTCTCATTCAAATACCCCATTTACACACAAGTGTAATTATGTAAGTAAACAGTCTACAGAAATAGCCACTTGGTCTCATGGTCTGTCATCTGGGATAATGGTAGCTGAACTGACACTGGAATGAATCTGCATTTCTAATTATTCTCCCTGTCACATATAAAGCGACAGAAAGAAAATGAAGTTATTTTAATGAGTTATTTTAACTGAATGATTTGCATGGGTTAGAGAGTTACGTCAATGAGAGCCCATGAAGATGAGGAAAGTTTTTGTCTCCCCTGTATTCCCTCCGTGCCCGTTGTTCATTTGTTTGTGTGAGTGATCGTCTACCAAGCTAAGCAGTTATTGTTGTGTTATTGTAATTAAACTGCTGAAACAAACGAGTAGTTCTTTCGGGTTCTTGAGCTGTTAATGAACAGCTTTACCACCAATGTCTGGACAGGAGCAGTGTCACGGTTTGGTTCGCTACCTCCCCAGTCCTAGTGTACTCCCCAGGCCTAGTGTGTTCTGTCATGGCTATGTGCATAGGCTCCATAGCTATGCCATAGGGTACATCGTAGCTGAGGTGCTCCTCCACAAGGATTTAAAATACTCAATCTTCAACTACTTGTACAGTACTATGCATTGTCAAATCAAGTGAGGCTATTTTGTAGATGCCATTGGGAAGAGCTTTCAGTGTTCAGCATCTGTGTTGTTGTTGTTGTCACTGGCAAAGGGAATGCAATTTGATACCAATTATCAGAAATTAATTTGTCTGATCAAAACCAGCTTCCAATAGGGAGTCAATAGTCAGGTCATATCTGGCGGTTTTCATTCTAACCAAACACACCTGTAATCAGAGTGTCGGACTAATCAGCCAAACCACTTGGTTTAGTGATGAACCATTCCTGCACCATTACACCTATTCTACTCTCAGTTAGGAAACTTATGTTAACAATTTTATTTAAGAGCACTGAATTTATGTATTTTTTGTAGTTCTAAATTTACCAGTTAATATCTTACAGTTTGGTTCCCTTATTCTGTATAAAAAAGCAAAACATTTACATCACCAAAACTGGTGTTTGTATATGTTAAACTATTTCATCTTCCATAATGTCTCACTTGACTTTGTTCTGTGTCACATTATAATATATAAAAGTGAATATGTGACCTGGGGCTCTTTGTACTGTATGTACACTGCTTCATCAGCAAGTACAGGCCTTTAGCCCTTCTCCTTTGGTAGCAAATTAAAGATTTGTGAGACCCTCGAGGCCTCCTCATGTGACATGTGCAGCTATACAGAGATGTCCTGGAATACAAATATGCTTATTGGTGCATAGAATATTATCAGTAAGCCTTTAAGTTAAATATTTTAGAATGTATTCCAATCAAGTCAGCAGTACATTTAAGTTGTTAGTGCTTGTAAACATCACCCCACTGCTGCTTAGACTATTTTTCCCACCTTAGTAGCTTGAATCATTTTTCAGCTTTACACTTCTGACCAAGAAACAAACTGAGAAGTAGACTCATAAGCTGTGACTGCATTAAGCTACAGTGGCTGGAGGAGCCTGCAGGATGTTTTGGCCCAAGGCTTTTAAATCACTAAAATCCCCCAAGTAAAGAGTCTCACACTGGCTGACTTAGATGCTGCAGATATTCCCTGTTTACTTAAATAACATTCGGGTGTGAACAATGTCTCTGTCCTGCATGTAGTTATTTAAACTTAAAAATACAAACTGCACCAGAGAGTGCTCAGGTAAGAGAAAGGTGGTCTCGTCAACATTAGATATTTGACCTCTGCCATCCCTTTGGTGTAAACGGACGGAACACTGTAATTTGTGGGTTACGAAGTCTTCAACATTCAATATGTTTTTGGTTTGTAAATGTGTGACTGCATTATGCAGCTTTGTTTGCAGACTGAGTAATGTAATGAAACCATCATTTTCAGTGATATTGTTTTCCCCTGATCATAGACATATTTCTCATGGCTCTCTTATATGCAAACATACAGTATATAAACAAAAAAGTATATTTATACAGCAAGTTCATTAATAAAACACACATGCAGCTCCTGTCTACATGTTTCTTCAGTGCAATATAAGGACACAGTGACTTTGTCTAGCTGTGAGGACAAAGTGTGTGTGGGTGTAGGATGGACCACACACACACACACACACACACACACACACAAACGCACACACTATCTGTCTGAATACATTTCCATATGAGCACAAACAAACAAACGTTTCCTTCAGTCCAGGTGCCCTCTTACCTCAGCAAAAGTAAAGTCATTTTGTCAGGCAAATAAAAATGACACACACACGTACACCACATGCACATACACACAGACACAGAGATTCCCTACCAGTGACAGCACCCGAACCATAGAAGAGTTGTGTCTGCTTTGTGCCTGTTCTTGTTTATCTGATATGACAAACAGTTAGGTGACAGTTACATGGCTACATACATAATCAAAAGGAAAACAGTGCTTTTTGTGTATGTATGTTATGTATGGTGTGTGTGTGTGTGTGTGTGTGTGTGTTTGTGTGTGAGTGTGTAGACATGTATTACTGAGATTGTGGAGAGTCGCTTTCCTAAGGTTTAGGTTAGGCAAGTAGTATGTTAGAGGTAAGGTAAGCCAGAAAATGATGGAAGCACAACTGTGTGTCTTTGTGAATCTGTTCATGCCTGCAGCCACAGCTGCCTTGTGCATGTTTTTGTTTCTGTGTCCATGGGTGACTCTTTCATTGAGCAGCAATGGATGTTCATGTCCATGTTAATGTGAATCATGAGGTTTATGTACAGCTACATTTGTTAAATGTTCATCGATATATACTGTAGCTTTCTTAGAAATAAAAAGCCAAAAAATTTAAAAAGTATAAAAAAAAAAAGTATAACAAAATGTATTATTCCAGAATGTAGCAGTGTGATATATTAGATACTTCTGTTGCATCTGAACTGTAATGATCTATCTCTGATGATACTTTATAATGTGACTGTATAGGTAAGCTGAGACCTAGTATTTAAATCCTCAACCAATTAAAAATGCTACTTATTTTATGCTAACCCAGTAAAGATTTCGACAAAGTTCTTGTCCGACTATCTTCCTCTAAAACTAAATTTTAAGTCTCAGTGAGCTGAGTGAGTGCTCAGCAGTCACAACAATGACTTTCAAAAGCGACTCAAAGGTTATACACACCTTACTGAAGGCAGAAACTACTAAGTGAACATCACAGTCACCTCCATGAACATTTTAGCATCTATTTGTAACATTTTATGTGAGACATACCCATCTTGCATCTGTAGTCATGCTACATTGTGGGTGCGTTCGATTTCGGATCATCGCCTGGTGGTGCATTAAATCAGTGATCATTTAAGACAGATGCAACCATTTTTTTGTTAAACTTAATGCTTAATTAAAGCTATCTCTAACCACAACCGTGCCTTCCCCTGACATTTCGCCAAATAAACATTCATAAAGTGGCTAGTGTGCTGAGGAAGTGGCATCGGGACTTGTAGCAACAATTAACTGGGCAAGCTGCTGAGGAAGGCCAGCTCAGTGGTGGGTATAGAACTGGACAGTGTATATGCAGTGACTAAGAGGAGGATGAGAGGGAAGCTGAAAGTCATCATGGACAACCCCTCTCATCCTCCCTATGTTGAGCTGAGGCAGCTCAGGAGCACTTTCAGCCACAGACAAATCCAGCCTCGTGCCTCAAAGCGCTTAAGGGGCTCACTTGTGCCATCTGCCATTAGACTCCACAGAGCCACAGCACCCAGTTCATCCCACCTCCACATCGCCACAGCACCCAACATCTCCTATCTTTGCTGACAGATTCTATATAGTGTGAATATATTTTACATATTTGATTCTGATGTTTACTGGTTCTACTTTAATTGTTTTTCGTTGATAACTGATTCTGCTTTTATTATATTTTGTTCTTTCTTTTTACATACCCCTGTGCTGCTCCGCTAATTAGAATTTCTCCTAAGGGGGATCCATAATGGAACATCTTATCTTACATAACATGTATCTTTTCCAAGATGTCAGCTGAGTACTAACGAGTATCACCTCTCTGGGTGTAACCGGATAGCCCAAGTATGTACTGCACGTTCCTGACTCGAACCGGCAACCTCGGGTACAGGCATCAGACGCACTGACAAGGAGGCTAAAACCCATGGCCACTAGTAGGTCCCTTAAGGTGTCTGGGAGTGAGGCTCACTGCACAGCCCTGCTGGCTTCTGTTACATGGGCATGGACAGGTGCGGACGCTCAATTCCCAAATTTCAGTCTCCTCGACTCCTTGATCTCAGCACACCATCTTGTAGGACATCTCAATTCTTAAAATGCACATCGAGGATCGAGGAGCCAGGATCGAGGATCGAGGATCGAGGAGGCTTGCTGGAGGAGCTATAAGCGAGGATACATGGGTGTATCCTTTGCGGAAGTCTTTTCAGCCGCTGTGATGTTTAAAAGAGGCGTGACAAGCAGCTGGACCAATCCATGGCCGTAGCAGGATGCTGCAGTGTTCCTGTTGTATTCATAAGTTGTATCAGTCAAGCCTATTAAAAATAATCAAATGCGCGATCAAACTTTCTGCCCTTCACCATTTGTGTAGCGCCTCATAAAGCGATGTTCTAACCGCATTCCTTAATGTCATTTCACTTTGATATCACTGATGTTGTTATTGTTGAATGTGATGTGTGGATGGGCAGCAGGTTTGTAATAATGAACATTAAATAGCGGCTGTATGAAGCGTCTCCCCAGTGACACTGTGCGCATTTACGCACAAGCCACAGCAACATAAATTAATAATAATAAATCTTCCGACACGTCGACAGGATCGGTCAGGATCTGATGTTAATTCATTGTTCTGTGTTCTTCTTCACATTAAAACGGTTTCACACAGAGTCCAGTTTCATACAGTAAAACTGTTTGGAGGGATGTAATGATCTCCTGTTTACAGACAAAAGGCGCACCGCAAAAAAGTGGTAGGCCTAGTCTACTGTGTAGCCTAGTGAATGATCAGGCTGCTGTAATCTGACTGTTTTCAACAGATGCCATAATGTTTATTGGAACCTCGAGATGTGTATAGGTGTGTTATAATGTCGAAAGACATGTTTCTGGATTGTGAAGAAATAATCTGTAGTCTTTAATGCCAAAAGCTAGTCTGCTGCTCTGACAGAGATCACAGCTCTAACAGTAGACAGATGATGCAGCTGTGCAACAGGTCATATTTAATTGACGTTGCTTTAAAATGACGGCTCTGAGGAAAGGACATCTCATTTAATTAAATGAGATGAGCGTGTTTCCTCGATTCCTCTCTCCTCGCATCTCCTACGCGACTCCTGGAGCTCGCATCTCGGGTGGGAGGGACTAAAATGCTCCTCGAGGGGTTGAGGAGGTGGAAATTTGGGAAATGAGAAAGGCCCTTGGTCTGAAAGCACCATAAGTCCACCCCTCAGACTTCCCATTATGCATAGCGGTGAAGGGAATTTTGTTAAAATTTGCTAATAAGTTTTCCGTTTGTTTGAAATATAAATGTAACATGATTGATGTATTCTTAAAGAGGTGGTATTATGCTTTTTGGCTTTTCCCCTCTCCTTTATTGAGTTATATATCTTTTTTGTGCCTGTAACAGGTTTGCACAGTGAAAAAGCCCAAAGTCCAGCCCAAAGGGAGTTCCCACCTCCCACAGAAAGCTCTGCTCTGAACCGCTTGAAAACAGCTCGTTTGTAGTCCAGTACTTCACTTCCTTTACTTGTGACATCACAATGAAAACGCGTCATAAAGCTTGCCAAGCGGCTAGTGGGGGTCAGGCACACCCTCAAACCAAACTAGTCTGAGCGGAGGCCCTTTGGCTCGACTCGCCTTTGTTTGGGTTTCCATTGTAGAATTGTTGTACCTGTACCTGCTTCCAGGTACTTTTTTTCGTATCACCTCACCTCCGTCGAGGTTCCAAGCGAGCTGAGGGATACTAAAATGTAATGACAGACAATCATGACAGAATGCTGATTGGTCAGAGAGAATATTCACTATTCACTGCATCATCATTGCTGCACCAGACAGAGGCCAGCAACAGAAAGTTTTATATTTTACAATTTTTGTATGGAATTCATTCACATCACTAAATCCACTTCTGAGAAGTTTTGAGGTGAGAAATCAGCTGTGTAGATTTCAAATATTGACAGTTTTACGAGAAGTGATGGTGGAACAAAAATGTGCTTAAATATGAATATTTAATATTAATATTAGTTGAGGAGCTCTGCGAGTGGCTGCAGGGGAAGCCTGTGCCAACCCGCGGGAGGAGCGCCTAGGCCGGCCAGCTGCCCGCTCACAGAGCCCTCTGCTCCCGCCGTCACACAGACCGCTGCAGCAACAACAGCTGAGGAAAACACAGCTGGAAGGTTTTAATACCGCTTATCTGTCTTTACATTCTGAGGAATGTTAAAAAACTTAAAAAAGAGAAAGCTGTGTGGATCACTGGTGTGTGTGTCGCATTGAACATTATGTCACGGCAGTTGTGTGTGGCGTCGCTATGACGACAAGCTACGTACTGTACTATCTGTGGGTACTATCTGCAATGGAAAACGGAGCAGGGCCGAGTAGAGTCGAGTCTATCGATTTGTGCTACGGTAGCATTTTTCGGCAAGGCAGCATAGATCGTTAGAACACCGGCAACAGTTCAGCGTTTAGTCCTAATGAAAACACAGCAGACTGCTGATTGGTCAGAGAGAATATTCACTAAGATGTGGAACAATGATGTTGTATGGTTGTGGACTGGTAATAACTTATACCATCTGCTAGGTTACGGCTTTGATTTGGATCACACTACCTTGTTTCTTACGACCCGCCCTTCTCTGCTTCTGATTGGCTAGTAGTCCTTACCTGGGAACTGCGCATGTGCAACTCCCAACAAAGATTTTATACAAGTAAGATGCATCACTCTGTAGCTCAAGAGCGGAGCGTACAACACATAGGGTGAAAAGAGGAGCTGCAGCAATGTGCAGTATGAAAAAAATATGGTGTTTTTTGAAAATTAAACCATGTAAACCTGTTCTGGTACAACCCCAAAATAAGATTTTGAACCTGAAAATGAGCATAATACCACCTCTTTAAAACATGTCTGCTTAGAACATAATGGGTTTTTGTAGGTAATTGTTATTGTTGTGGTGGTTTAACACTGAAACCATGAGTGAAGGGACTGTTTCATTTGATAAGATGAGTTGAAGCTTCCTATTCGCTGCTAGTGCGGAGCTGTCTTTCTAGAAAGTGAATAGTGTGTGCTGGCTCAAGTTTGCTGGATGATGTTTTTTTGTTGTTTAAGATAATCAATGGCAGGACAAATTGGCCCGCAGGCCACTGGGATTTGGCCCGGTTCTCCCGTTTGGCTCCGCCGTTCTTTCATTCCGTTCTCACATGGTTTATCTTGTATTTGTAAGGTGACTTTTATTTGTTCTTGTAATAGATGCAACATGACATGTAATACTGTAATGCGTGAAATGCAAAATTCTTAAATAGGCATACAATTAGTGATTTTTTTTACAGTAGCAAGTGTAAATTTAATTTGTTACTTCCACCTTAAGGTGACAAAAATCCATAATGCAAGACTCACATGTAGGAGCCAGTATCACTATCAAAAAGAATAACTGAAGATGTGAATATGGAATTGTCTATTCCTTGAATATAAAACAATGAGAACAGCCAACGTCAACTATCAAGTGACTATATTGTTTCAGTATAAGCTTATTTGGACAAACAGTAGATTTTGATAAATAGCAATAAAAGACGGTCGAAGCATGATATGAAATAATACATTGGTGACAAAAGGCATGTTTTAATGTTATAACAAAATAAAGATAGAGGGGACAGAGTTGTAGTAAGTGAGGTACTGTTTGAGAAACATGGATGGGATTGCTTTTCAGAATCTGCTTTGGTAAAGTAGGTCCTGCTGGGATTGGAACCACTAACCCTGACAGCTTTGGTGTTTTTCAGTGGAGGAAATGTGTGAAGAAGAGGAGTGACGGAGTCAGGGAATCATTTGAAATTGACACAGTACATTAGAACATGTTAGTAGCTGTCTCAGCAACTCCACCAATACACATCTCTTCGGATCAAAGTGTGTGTGTGTGTGTGTGTGTGTTAACAGGCAACAATGTAGGGATCTTTACTAAAGGTGTTATCGACCTCTTTACTTGTTCAGTCTATATACGTTCTTGTTTGTTGTAATGCAGGTTTGTGTGTGTGTATGAGTGAATGTTGACTTTTTATGTGTGTATCTGCGTGTGTGTGTTTTTTTAGGGTTGTAGGCCAGTGAATAGGAAGAGGGTTTATTGATCCTCAACTCCTACACAGTGGAGAAAAAGCAACCAAAAGCTCCATCTTCATTCAGCCTGAACAAACACTTACACAAACTGCGTGCGTGTGCATACACACACACATACACAAACACCAGTCACTGTCAAACAGAAGAGGATGAGATTCAGTAAAGCCAGCAGACATGTAGCTTTTCTGTGTCAACATGCTGTCTGTGAATTGTTTTGATTTCTGAAATATTTTTTTAAGAGAAGAGGAGATAGACATTAAATGGCAGCAAAGACAAACCGAGAAATCTATCTAGCATTCACCCTTATCAGTAAACACAAGAATTATTTGTAACGTGACTGGCTGTTTCTTGAGGAATCATTTATGGAAAATATTAAATACAGAATTTCACTGCCCTCTTTACTTCTTCATCTATCTTTCTCTACCAGTCTCATTACTTCTCACTCTCACCTCAGCTCATACCTTTCTCGTATTTCCTATGTCCAGAAACAGCAACTCTGCAATTTCATTTTGCTTGTGGCCACCTGTCCACATCCATCCCTCCCCCTCTTCAGCCCTGCATGAATTCATTTTTGTGTTTCAGTCTCTAACTTTTGATTTGTTTGGTTTTTCCTACTTACATTATCCCTCCCTCTGCCTTCCTTCCTTTCCTGCCTGTCTTTCCCTTCCCTATTCACGCCGTCTTCCTCCTGTCAATCAACCTTTTCCTTTCTGGAATCCTTTATCCCTCCTCCTGCCAATCGTTTGGTCTTTAAAGCACCCACTCCTTCTCTCCTTTATTTAATCCATCAATCTGCCACCATTTACTTCCCTTATCCTATCCTCTTTCCTCCACTTTCGTCCTGGTGGAATCCCTTCTTTCCCTTATCATTTGTTTTCATCATTTATTCATCTGTGTTATGCGTGTGTTATCATTTTAATCAGCATAAATTCATGTTGGGATTTGCAGAGACAGTTTCATATTAATTGTATCATAAAGAAACCTGAGCACTGTTCGGCCCTGTTTCTTTCTGCATTATTGACGGCGGACAACACTTTTGACTTGCATTCACTCATCAAGAATTGGCAGCAAAACTGTCAGAAAGTACCATAGAATCAGAATCAGAAGGATCTTTATTGCCAAGTAGTGTTTTACACATACGAGGAATTTGCTTTGGTGATAAAGTGCTACACGCAGACAAACATACAGTTGACATAAATAAATCTAGAAATATATAAATATGGAATAAACAAATGCAAGTTATTTAAAAATAATAAAAATAATAGAGAAAAATAATACAACTATTTTCAGAGAAAGAACAACGTGGCAGATATTATATATATAATTATATAGATAACATGTACATTATTCCCAGTTTGTGTTGTGCAGATGTATTGCAACGGAAGAGAATATTGTGTACATGAATATATAAATTGACAATATAAAAATATAGAACAACAACGATTAACAATTGACAACAAATATGTGCAATGTGCCAGGTTTGAGAATAATATGAAATAAAATGAAATAATATTTACATGTGCAGAGACATTTGTATTATTTGAAAGGGGAGTGTCAGTGGGGGACCCGGGCCTTTTTAATGAGGTTAGCTGCAGACGGGAAGAAGTTGTTTTTGTGGCGAGAGGTTTTGGTCCTGATTGACCACAGCCTCTTGCCAGAGGGAAGAGTCTGAAACCGTTTGTGTCCGGGATGGGAAGGGTCAGCTACAATCTTTCCTGCTCGCCTCAGAGTCCTTGAGGTGTACATGTCCTGAAGAGATGGAAGATTGCAGCCAATCACCTATTCTGCAGAGGGAATGATACGCTGCAGCCTGCCTTTGTCCATGGCAGTGGCAGCAGCGTACCAGATGGTGATGGACTCAATGATGGTGGTGTAGAAGTGCACCATCATTGGCTTTGGCAGGCTGAACTTCTACAGCTGCCGCAGGAAGTACATCCTCTGCTGGGCCTTCTTGGTGATGGAGGTGATGTTCAGCTACCACTTGAGGTCCTGGGAGATGATGGTGCCCAGGAAGCGGAAGGAGTCCACAGTGGCGACAGGGGAGTCACTCAGGATGATGGGGGAGGTTGGGGCTGTGCTCGTTCTAAAATCCACAACTATCTCCACTGTCTTTAGAGCGTTGAGCTCCAGACTGTTCTGGCTGCACCAGGTCACCAGATGGTCGATCTCCCACCTGTAGGAAGACTCATCCCCACCAGAGATGAGCCCAATTAGGGTGGTGTCGTCAGCAAACTTCAGGAGCTTGACGGACTGGTGACTGGAGGTGCAGCTCTTGGTGGACAGGGAGAAGAGCAGAGGGGAAAGAACGCAGCCTTGAGGGGAACCAGTGCTGATGGTCCTGGAATCAGAGATATGTTTTCCCAGCTTCACGTGCTGCTTCCTGTCCATCAGGAAGTCCGTGATCCACCTGCAGGTGGAGTCAGGCACGTTCAGCTGAGAGAGCTTGTCCTGCAGCAGGGCCGGGATGATGGTGTTGAAAGCAGAGCTGAAGTCCGCAAACAGGATCCTGGCTTAGGTTCCAGGGGAGTCCAGGTACGGGAGGATGTAGTGAAGGGCCATGTTTACTGTATCATCTATAGACCTGTTGGCTCTGTAGGCGAATTGCATTGAGTCCAGGAGTGGGTCTGTGATGTATTTAAGGTGGGACAACACAAGGCGCTCTTAGGACTTCGTTACCACAGAGGTCAGCTTGACGTGTCTGAAGTCGTTTAGTCCTGTGGTCGTTGGACAGGTATGCTGGTGGAGGCTTTGAAGCAGGCTGGCACATGGCATGTCTCCAGTGAGGTGTTAAAAATGGCTGCGAACACCAGAGACAGCTGATCAGCACATTGCTGAAGCTGAGCGGAAGAGTCACAGGGGATGGTGTACAGTACAGTCGTTTAGCTTCTTGCACCTCCTTGCTAAATCTGTACTTTTTTGGGCTTCATTAACACTTTTAGTGTTTGACACAATGACTGGACAAAGTCAATTAACTTCATTAATATGATGATCCTTCCAAGCAAGAGGATGTACACACTGGCAAAGATTTCTGTATGTGAGTTGCTTTCAATTTCATCTATGTTGCATTGCCTTGTACTGCATCTAAGAAATAATTTAAATGGTGCTTTAAGGAATAAGAAATTATTCATGTATGTTTTATTCATTGTAATATATCCTCAACACATCTTCCATTCATTGCCCTCCATAAAGTTCCCGTACATATCGTAAGATTGCAGGTGTCCTTGAGTTAACTTTTTCATTTCTCCCCTTAGTTCCTCAGGGGATCAAGGGATTACTAAACAATAGAAACAATATGCTGATGTAGATATGACATTATGAAATTGATTATACAACTGGCCAACAGCCTGAATACTGCAGTCATATTGAAAAACATCAGGAGACAGACAGCAATTTATTATGTCAAGTATAAAATGCTCTCAGATTACCTTGGTTTTAATGACAAAGTGGGCAATCTAAGCATGTATGATCATAACTATGTGACAGCAGAAATACAACAATACACATGTTTCATCTGGGTTAAAGAGACATCTCATGTGGAATGACCTTATGGAGTATGATGAGGATCCCTCATCTTCACCTCAGTATCCCTGGAAAATCTAAATAGACTAATACACATTACTATAAAATATATTGATTATTTTTCAGAATATATAAAGTGATAAGTGTAGGTGACCTGTCAGTATAAAGCATGATCTTTTCCTTTCATTCTGTTATATTTAAAATACAACTAATTCATGTGTGCATTGATGATTTAGTCAGAACATTCTCCAAGTGTCTATTTTCACCAGACTTAATATAATGTATCTAACACCAGGATGCAGCTGATATTCTCATCTTAACTCATAATTATTATTTGTGAGAGTAATGTATCTGTATGTATCTATATGTATTGTATCTCATTTTTTATTTGAATATTTAAAAGATAGTCTATTTGTCAGATAAATATGATTTTTTGATTTGTGAGTTTGTGCTTGTTCAGCAACAATAAACCACCACACACACAGATACAAGGCCACAGTACCCAAGGACACACATGCACACATGAATGTGTTGGCCAGTGACAGCTCCACTGGGAAAGCATGTGACCTCTTTGTCGTTCTTTTCTGCTCTCTCAGTCTCTCTCATCTCAACTTTTTTTCATTTACATATTGTCCGATACTTCTCTCTCTCTTTCTCTCTTTCTCTTTCTCTCTCTCTCTCTCTCACAGTTCCATTTTGCAAGGCTGTCTTCAAGGCTGTGTGCGTCAGGGTCTACTAAGCGTACTGCCACAAAGCAGCGCTACCCTGTCACTGGAGTTTACCATGATGAATGAGAGAGAGAGAGAGAGAGCGGGAGGAAGGAGGATGAGTGTGAGTGTGTGTGTGTGTGTGGGGGGGGGGGGGGCGTTGATGGTCTGCAAAAACATCAGGGAGGGTTAGATAAGAAGGCAATGAATCAAAGTGAGAGAGAGATGTTACTGGAATAGAATGAATGGAATAATGATCGAGCTCATACGTTCACAAACGTGTTGAGCTGGCTGCACATTCGATACAAGCTCGAGATTTAGCAGTCAGCTAGCTTTTCTTTACATTCATTGTTCACAAACAGAGGTAGGGTGTAAGCAAATACAAACACATATATACACAGATACAAAAAACTAAATAATCTTTGCAGAAGTATTTGTCAAGTATTTGTCTTGAATTTCCCTCGGGATAAATAAAGTATATATCTATCTATCTATCTATCTATCTAAATGACAAGCTTAAGTTGGGAATCGCTTTAAAAGATTCAAAATCCACAAATAAACACATCGTGATCCACAAACAGAAATCAGTGACTTGTACTTGGAAATCAATAGAAATCATCTATTTGTAGATTGTTTCACATTTGTTTTCAGACCTTTGACACTTCTGTTTCGATGTTTCATCAATTACAATTTCAACAAATGGGCTCACAATTCACAATTTGCAAACCAACACTGTCTAACTTGTATTTTCAAATCATTGTTTCATGACATGTAGAAATTCTGTGCAATGCTCAGCATGCAAGTGTCAAACCTGTTACATATATGTGTGTATATATACATGTACAGTATATACAGTGAGGAAAATAAGTATTTGAACACCCTGCTATTTTGCAAGTTCTCCCACTTAGAAATCATGGAGGGGTCTGAAATTGTCATCGTAGGTGCATGTCCACTGTGAGAGACATAATCTAAAAAAAAAAATCCAGATATCACAATGTATGATTTTTTAACTATTGATTTGTATGATACAGCTGAAAAAAAGTATTTGAACACCTATCAGCTAGAATTCTGACTCTCCTGTTAGTCTGCCTTCAATATGTCCACCTCCACTCCTTTTATTATCCTAAATTAGATGCACCTGTTTGAGGTCGTTAGCTGTATAAAGACACCTGTCCACCCCATACAATCAGTAAGAATTCAACTACTAACATGGCCAAGACCAAAGAGCTGTCCAAAGACACTAGAGACAAAATTGTACACCTCCACAAGGCTGGAAAGGGCTACGGGGAAATTGCCAAGCAGCTTGGTGAAAAAAGGTCCACTGTTGGAGCAATCATTAGAAAATGGAAGAAGCTAAACAGAAGCTGACTGATCTAGAGAAGATCTGTGTGGAGGAGTGGGCCAAAATCCCTCCTGCAGTGTGTGCAAACCTGGTGAAAAACTACAGGAAACGTTTGACCTCTGTAATTGCAAACAAAGGCTACTGTACCAAATATTAACATTGATTTTCTCAGGTGTTCAAATACTTATTTGCAGCTGTATCATACAAATAAATAGTTAAAAAAATCATACATTGTGATTTCTGGATTTTTTTTTTAGATTATGTCTCTCACAGTGGACATGCACCTACGATGACAATTTCAGACCCCTCCATGATTTCTAAGTGGGAGAACTTGCAAAATAGCAGGGTGTTCAAATAGTTATTTTCCTCACTGTATATATATATATATGTACCTACCATGTCTCAAGTAATGTCAGAATCAAGCAATAAGAATAAAAGTAAATATTGTTGGCTAACATCATGATGAACAATGTGTGCAGGCTTGTTCATCAGTTTTTAGTGTCCCCTGGAAACGTCTGTTGTTGTGTACGATTGGCAGCATTACATTCCTAGTATGTGCTGTCAATTTGCAGCATTAAAAAAAACAAGCAACACATGCAAAGGGTGAAGATTTTTACTTCATTTGCTTGTTTTCTTAAATTTGCAGTGTTTTAAGCTCTCCAGACTCTAGGTGTAAGTGTGTCTCTATTGTTCTGGATGGACTGGTGGCCACTTGGAAATTGTACAAACTAGTTTAATCATTGAAATATCAGAAAGTACCTACTAATAATATTTTCTCCAATAATGGGAAATGCAGAAAGATAGCACATTCACATTTAGCATAAACATCGGACAAACTGTACAGACCATGTTTCATTACCAAATACTCGAAATCATATATTTTGCAGTAACATCTGTCCAGTGTCAGGATATATTCTGTCATAACCTTCAAGGATCAAGTCTGTTCCTTGCAAGCATGCAACACAAATGTGTTAGAAAGGCATTGATGCCAAGTTGTGCACATCAAAAGCATTTCAAACTGTTTATTTTAAAAATGAGAGAGAGTATCAAAAATGTATTAAAAGAGACATATTGTCAATTCACATAAAACAAAAATGCAAACATGGGACTACTAAAAGTGAATTATTGCTAGATCATTGCCCCCCATCTCAAGGATCTGTTTGGAAAATTCAAATGTTGTTCAGCCTTTAGACACCAGACAGCAGTTTTTTGTTTTAACCCAAAGAAGAGGCTGCATTGAGAATGGTAATTCACTGTCAAAAGCAAAAAGCACTAATATAGAATGGAAGCGACATGGGTGAATTATAATGTAGCTACCACTGTGAGGTTAATGAAGGACAGATGCAGAGTGGATAGAGATTGGAGTTGGGATGAATGCAGAATAGATGTAGGACTGTGTCAGGAAAAATACTTAAAGTAAAGTGAAGTAAATTATCCGCTAGTTATACCAATACACTCCAGTGGCATATGATCAGCATCAAAACATTTTTTTTCTATCTGAGGTCACACATCAGTGTCAGGATATACCATTGTCCTATTTCCTGACTTCTGTACTTTGTCTATCAATGTACCTTGACTCATGTGTGCTACAGACACCAAATGATGCAATGGTACGCAACATAGACAGTGAGTGTGTTGCCTTGTAGAGTTGAAGTTTTTTCACCCCTCTTGTCTGAGGCATTTTTTAGTTCTAATGAACTGTTTATAACTAATGAAGCCTTTTGGATGAGCAGCGAAATGCCTTCAACTCTACAGTTCCAGTACAGACAGCGGACACTTTTATTTTAAACTGATATAAGAAAATGTAATGTAAAATATATAGGATTATTATATATGTACAGATGTAGACTGAATGCAAAACAGTTCTCAGAAAGATAGATTTATAAAAAGTTGCCTGACAAATGAAGGAAAGCTTCAGGAAAGCTTCAGGAAAGCTTCAGGAAAGCTTCAGGAAAGACCATGACTCCCAACACCGATGGCTCTCTCAGCAGTTATATGCTACAGAGACCCAGCTGACCCAGCACCTCTACCCAGACCACATAACTACCACCAGTCCTCCCAGGTTCCCAGTTGGCGGCCCGACCAACTCCTCTCCTGTGGCTTTGCTTCAGCATCCTTCTGTTTCTGTGGCTCCACTGGCTCACCTATCTCCCAGCCCTCAGTTCTACTGCCCTGTTGTTGGGCGTCCTGTTCTGATCCCCTGTTGCTGGTGTGATGGAAATTTTATATTTTGCAGATAGGTGAAGGTTCCCATGGGAAAGTAGCTTGTTAGAGAGTTTCTTATCTGACCGTCCTTGATAGGCCTTCATCTCAGGACAGTTGGTTCCTACTCCCTTCCTCCCTAAAGTGTAATTTATATTTCTGCGTCAAATCGACGGCGTAGCCCCTATGTCGTTTCCTATGCCTGAGCCTACGCCTACGCCTTCGCTGTCACTTGATGTGCACCTCCTCAAAACAACACGTCGAGGCGATGCGGACTGTGATTGGTCGGCTAGGTAGCCTTGCAATGCCTCCGAGCTGACAGGAAGTGTCCGTGCTTTGAAGTAAATTTTACTAGCGGCCAAATCAGAGGCTGTAACATGGTGGATCAATATATCTATGTATCTTGTGTTGAAAGAATTATCAAAGCTATCGTCATGGAACCAGAGCTCCCCCAAGTGGACAAAATAAATATTACACGCCATCGTCCTGAAATGCCGTTTAATGTATAAATGTCACTCTATATTTACCTGTTTATAATCTGATGCCATTCGTGTATCTTGCTTATATTCTAAAAAAGTATGTGTAACAACTAATATTATCCAGGAAGCTAGTTAAGTTCCTCTCATCTGATTCCTATGAAATGCTAAACTACTGACGATTGTTTTCCTTTTTATCAAATGCTTAAAACTAAGAACGGTATAACCGTTTGACAATTAAGGTTTGATTGTGGGAAGATATTTGATTACAATATGCGCAAATAGATTTTTGAATAGACAAAAGTTAAAAAAAGACTCTCAGGAAACCGGAAACAAGCCCTCAGGGGAACAAAGGACTGCCCTCTGGGAACCACGCCCCAACAAACAAAAGCAGCGACAAACGCTGTCTCTCTCTCTTGTTCGCTTCTGACTCTCCTCCTCTTGCTCCTCTTGTCCTTGCCCTCTTCACCTGCACTTCGGCACGGCACTTCTCCCAGCAACGCCCTAAGAAGTTCGGCCCGGCTTGCCGCGAAAGCTCTTTGTTTGTTTCAAGCCACACACGCGAAGCGCAGCGACCTTGGCTTTTCCCTCGTTTCCAGCAACTTACTTGCTTTTTATTTTATTTTCTTTTGTTTGTTAAAAGTTATCAGACCGTTAAGTCACACAGTTTAATTCAACAACAACCACGTTTTTTTTAAGCTTTATTCGTCAAGCTAACTTACACTGCTCCCACCGAAGCCCAGACCTAGCCACGTGGGCCCGCCTTGCCAGCAGTAACCAAAAGGAAATCCAAACAGAACAGCCTAACTGCCAGACCGAGGACGCCACTGGAGTGATTTTCTTCATTCAGACACGGAGAACCCCAGAAAATCCCTAGCAGAAGCCAGGAATCAGGCAGCTAGCGTGGGACCCGTGCAACAGGCCAAGGCAGGCCAACGACACCAGTAAGGCAAACCAAGGCATTCTGTGACCAGTGATGTCCAATAGTCTGTTAATCCAGTATCTTTAATCCTTAAAACTCGTAGACAAATTTAGTAGTTAGTTGAGTTAGTATCATCTAACTGCTTTCATTAGTTCTCTTCCGCCCTATGAATCAAATTCTCCCCACAATAGAACTCCACATTCTCATTGTTTAGCCATTGTTTATTTCTTTGATGTATGTTTAACCGCATTATATCCACCTTTAGTTATTTAATAAATTTCACCGTAATCACAGGAATTGTGTATGTGTATTGTCAAACTCCAAGTCCCTGTCACGAGAATTTACCCCTTCGATATGAGATGGACTGATTTAAGATAAATGAGCGATTATTAACTAACTGATCACTAGTGAATAATTGTATAATTATTAAAACGCTACCCAGAGGTCTGGAGACTCTGGGTGAATTAAATCTCCGGTGGTGCCCCGCGAAACAAGAGCTGTATCAATTAATATTATCTGAATATTAAAATTCATAATTTGTATTAATCCTCATAAGTTTATGTACAGTACCTCTTTTATATTGCTGAACTGTTCCTCTGCATTTGGGTCCTATTGCTTGCTGCCCCATTTTGCACTGGCCATGACAATTCGTGGACAAAGATAAAGCTGTTTGTGCATGTTGCCTTTCAATAATGTTTGTTTGTCACTTTGGCTGGAGGCAATGGGAATCAATGGTCAGTTCTACTGTGCAGTTTATGATTAGGTTATGTAGGCTGCATTGGAACAAAATATTTTAGTTAAATTTTGTAAAAGTCTAAATTGAACCATTCTATGCTAAAGAATTGTATAAGTGATGGACTTATTATGGCATTTTTAAATAATACTCCCACACACTTTTATTTTCCTTTTTATTATTATTTTATTTCTATATTTTAGTTTACACATTCAAACATTTCACTCTCATATGCATTTTGCTCTTGTACAGTCAATGTATCCATTTAATATTACATTTAATATATGCATGAAAGGGGAGACTGTATGCATGTATGAGACAAAGTATAAATATACATATAAATGAAATAATATGAACATGAGAGCAAATGTATAAATGTGCGAGTGTAAGAATGAAAATAAATTAATGTGAGAGTGAAAATAAATGTTTGTGAAATGAGAATGTATGTATGTGAGAGGGGCAAAATGAATTACAGCTTGTTCATAGCCATATATAGTACAATACAGTGTATGAGTGCTTTGCAAAACACATTCAAACACACACAATATACGCATGTATTGACTTACAAAAACACTGAAATTCTAATACACACGTATTCACGTACCATGAATGAAACAGTACACTCACACTAACACTGTTTATTATTTTATCTATTCTCTATTTGCACTCTTTCACACACACACAGAAATTACACACTCACATGCAAGGATATGTGTAACAGTCAAAATTAGCATCACTACTGTTTTATCCATACAGGCTGAAAATCAGGAAAGTGACTCTCGATTCAAACAGCACATTCATATAGTGAACGCGCAGGAATTATCACTAAAACTGAGAGACGATAATTACAGTTTTTTTGCAATTGCTAACCTGCATTGGTCAAAACTGAAGTCACATTGTAAACACTCTTCACACAGTCAGCGAAACAGAAGTGTGTGAATCATTTTGCTTTCACACAAAATGCATTCAATGACCACTTTCTCCAAAATCCATGAACTCTTTTCCCATTAATACTTCACCACCTGCAAAACACTGTATATCTGCAGCACATTTATCAAATGCTAACACACTGTGTCTGAGCGGAGCCTGATTCAACTGTCAATCTCACAGTCGAAGCTTCACAGCGAAGCAAGGATCATACCATATTGACGATATGGGGGTGCTCAACATCTGATTTTACATAGAACTACCAGTTTTATTCCAATAAATTAATATACAGCCTATTACAATACACATTTCAACGTTTAATGCTGTAAATAAACATGTAAAAAGAAATGAATGTTTTTAAAGTGTGTAAATAAATCCAAAATTGTAACCCTAACCCTGGGTCATCAGTGCGCATGTGTAGGCGTACCGTATATGTGTGGAGTGGTGGAAGAGGAACATTTGCTGAAGAGAGGAGCCCAAGCTTCACTGGTGTTGTGCCGAGGTGTCCGCACCTCGCGGGACTTTCGGATAACTGATCACCGTCGATGAAGTCACGATGTGCATGCAGTTGTTGGCAGCAGGGAATGCACGCAAAACTCTGCACAAGACCGGTGAATGACAGGCGAGAGAGAGAGAAAAGGGTCTTGAAAAAGCCTCAGTTTCGCTGGAATTTTACAGTGTAAGTTGAATGAATAAAGACTGCAGCTCTGCAGCTTCTCAAGATTAAAGCAGAGCTACCGTGTGTAACCCCCCGACCCCCTCCCGGCTCACAATCGGCGTGCACAAAAACACACATGATTCGACTATCAGGACTTGGTAGAACTTGACGATTCTGATTCGAAAATCCTTAGTCGGGGACAGCCCTACCATGAACCATATAAACAAAACAGTGAAAAACAAACCCTACATGGTTAATTATTAAGCTGATACATGAAAAAAAACACAGAAACACCATTGTCACAGATTAAAAAATATATATATATCTTGACTTGCAATTTCTATTTGAAAACTTTTCCTCTAGTCCTTGAGACCTGAGCCTTGACTTTATGCCCCAAAAGACAACAAAACTTTACATGCTATCCTTTCAGGTTAAGTGCCATTAAGGGGTTAGCATGTTTCAACCAAAGTGCTTGTGGAATTGTTGAGCAGTATCTGAAAACACCTTTTCCCCCATACTTTTTGGGGTGGATCCATCCGACAATTTTATGAAACTGGCAAACTGCCCACAATCATTGGCCAAGTGTGCAGAAGTGAGAAAGTATGGATGATATGAACTTTTCTGTTGTTGGTTTTACTCAAGCACTCATTTCTGATACATACTCATATAGGCAAAAGATCTATACAGAAATACTTGCAAAGAGATGCACTCTTTCTGAATCACACATATTGCGCATAGTTGAACACATATATTTAGTGTAATGAACTCTGCCCTTCTCCTTTTCTCCATCTGTTTCCTCACTGTGCTCTCAGTTGGAGACAGGAACAGATTCATTAAAACCACCCACACAGCATCAAAAATAATTGGCCTCCCTGCTTCCTACCAACCTGACCTCATCACCAAAGTCATCATTCGGAAAGCACCTACAGCCCTAATCATTCACTGTATTTCCTCTCCCCACATCTCCACTCTGGTCCCAAACACCAACCCTATTTTTTCTAGATGGGCCCAAACTAAAATCAAGTTCCCATAACAATTTTAGTAACAAAAAACAGACTATCCCCCTGATTTATGGAGATCTGTGAGTCTGTGTATTATGTTTTGTGAGATTAGCCACAGTGTAGTCAACATTAAGGTTGAACATCTATGCAGAGCAAGTAAACATCATCCTCTGACTAAATTCACCACCTAACCATCTTTGCCAAAACTGCATCAATGTCTAAATCACTAAACACAATATACACCTGAGGCTGACGGGATTATAATTAGATTTGCATCTTTTTTGGCCGTAATGTAATGTAAGAAAATCAAGTAATCCACACCGTGCTCTTGACAGAAACCGACATAATTTTGATGGGTTTCTTTGCTGATACTGTTCCTCTGGTGATTTATTGCCATTTTTTGTGAATGAGATCTACCGTGTCAATGTTTGTTTTTGTGTGCCATAGCTGTGAAAAATGATTTCCTCTTGAGGACAATTAACTACCTAGAACACCAATGGAGGACTCACATATGAACAACCATACACACAGTCAAGGGTGTACTGGGACTGAAATTCATCCTGGGACGGAGTGGCCTTTTATGTGAGCACCCTTTGGGGCGGGCAGAAATATTTTTGCAGTGATTTTAATACATATTAGTGTTTTTGTTGTATATAGTCAATCAGATTACGCTGAATACCTTCAAGTAACTTCAGTATTAAACCTGCCTCTTTAGTTTGTATAAGCAAGGCTGCTCTGCACTGAACAAAACCACTTCAGGCAAGCCTGAGTCAGTCAAAGTGCTAAAATATTTAAATATACTCAAAAACTACATGCATGCAGTCTCATTCTTAATTCTTATTTTTTTCGGCACCACACATTTCTTTTTCCTCTTTCTCTCTTTTTGCCACATTTACCGTCTCTCTTGCGCCTATCACGCAACCCAGCGCTGGTTCAGCCCCGACAAAACGTTTGGAGATTGAATCTCGCCCCAGATCTGCACCACTGAGCCAATCAGATTTCAGAAAAAACGAGGATCGGGGTCCGCTCGTATCCCCCGTCCATATTGAAAGTGTTGGTTTGGCACGGTCTGATAGACTCACAGGTAGCATTTGCTGCAGCTGACCGGCATTCATTAACATATCAGCATACTGAATATCGGCCAACATATAATATCGTGCATCCCTAACAGTCATGTTTCCATCGCTTCAGAGGACAATGACTTGCAATCATTTACTGGAGACTAAGCCTAACTCTAACACCTAACCTTAACCTAAACTTAAAAGTCTTCACCCTAAAATGTAATGATTTGTATGGACAATTGTTTTGTCCACAAAAGGAAGGCAAATCCCCACAATGTGACTGTGTAAACAGACTTATATACACGCACATATAAACACACACACACACAAACACATACACACATACAAAGAAGACTGCTCCATTCTTAGAGTAATAAACCCACTATGTGGTGGTTCAGAGCTAATTATAGCAGGTTTTAATTGCTTTCCGGCTTTTAAAGTGACTTCACTGGCAATCTCTCTGTTTCTGGCAGTTGCTTCATGGCAGAATTAGGAAGCCAAAGGTTGTGTGTGTTTTTACCTATTTGAGTAAATGGAAAGGTGCACATGTCGAAAAGGAAAGGGTGAGTTTGAAAAAGAACCTCAGTGATGTCTATGCATGTGTAAGAGATAAGGTGTGTGAGCCTTAATGTGTTTTTCTGCGTGTAATGAGTTTTAGTTTCAATGTTAAATGATTTACAGTTTTTTTCAATTGCTAACCTGCGTTGGTCAAAACTGAAGTCATATTGTCAAAACTCTTCACACAGTCGGTGCAACAGAAGTGTATGTGGACCAAACTGTTAATCATTTTTCATTGCTTTGACACAAAATGCATTCAATGACCCCTTTCTCCAAAATTCATGAACTCTTTTCTCATTACTACTTCACCACCTGCAAAACACTGTATATCTGCAGCACGTTTTTCAAACGCTAACACACTGTGTCCAAAACTGTTGAAAACACATTCAAAACAGATCGATGGTAAATGTACTGCATTTCAGTGACCAGATTGGGCAGGCACTTTTGTAAATGTGAATTCGTTCAGCATGACAATTGCCAGGGTCCTGGAGAAACATAAAATAAGGACGAAGCAGTTTTGATTCGAGAGAAACTGTGAACGTGTGAAAGAACTCCGTTATCAATATGTCCAGGTAAGATGTCTGTTCAATAATCAAGTCAGGGAACATACACAGTGATGCATAATGTGAAGTCCTGTAAAACTGTGTATTTACTGTATTTTAGAGAGTAATGAAGCTGCAAGCCAGGGAAACTGCACATGCATTCATCTTTGTAGATGAAGCTGGATTCAACCTGGCAAAAACACGCCGCAGGGGAAGAAATGTGATTGGACAGAGAGCAACCGTGGATGTCCCAGGGCAGAGAGGAGCTAATATCACAATGTGTGCAGCACTGTCCAATGATGGTTTGCTGTTACCCAAACAACTCATTGGCCCCTACAATACGGAGAGGCTCATGTCTTTCCTGGATGACCTGCATAATCGCCTTGCACCAGCGGAGGACAGAGAAGCAAGAAACTCCCCTATCTTTGTTGTTGTGTGGGATAATGTGGCATTCCACCACTCTGCTGCAGTTACAGACTGGTTCGCTGCACATCCCAGGATGTCAGTACTGTTCCTGCCTCCATATTCCCCATTCCTAAACCCCATAGAGGAGTTTTTCTCTGCATGGAGGTGGAAGGTATATGACCACCATCCACATGACCAGATGACCTTACTGGATGCCATGAATGCGGGATGTGGAGACACTTCTCCTGAAGACTGCCAGGATTGCATTAGACATTCCAAAAGGTACTTTCCAAGATGCATCCGCAGGGAAGACACAAGATGTGATGTTGATGAGAACTTGTGGCCAAATGCAGCAGAGAGAGAGGACTAGCACCCTCAAGTACTGTACATTATGAGTTTTTGAGGTGTTTCTTATTTGTATTACTGTTTGCAGCCCTGGGATTCCTGAAATTTGTGTGTTCACAGTTTACAATACTATCCACAGATATAGAACAAATGCTTCAAAGATAAAAGTTCTTCATTAATGTAATGCTCCCATTTTTTGTGTTTTGTAGGTCAGTGTGTTATGAGTGAGACTGTAAGCTTTCTAAATGAGAATTGTTGCCAGTGTTTTGGTTGAAAGAGTTTATTTTGAGACTTGTACGAAGCGTTTTGGAGTGACTTTTGGAGGTCAGATTAACTGTTTGGCCAAGATGCATGTTGGTAATGCAGACTGTGTGAAGAGTTTTGAAAAAGTGGTTTCAGTTGTGACCAATGCGTCTTAGCAATTGAAAAAAATGTAATGTACAACAGGCAAAATGTTACCAGGGTCATGCATCTCCCTTTTCCCCTCCACCTCTTTTCCTTCCTTCTTATCTCTTACTGTTTTCTCTCTAACATGGTCAGCCCACTTTGAACTTCACAAAATGAGCCATTAAAATACATTTTCAAAACTAGAAACACCTATCTAGCTCACCTCAAGTAATCACATACAAGCCTAGTGGCTGTCCGGACCATGCATCTGTGATTTAAATGTTAATAGATCATAGATGTAATAAAAATCGGACCCACCAATTTGCTGGAGCCAGACTAGACTCACGGAATAAAACAATACTGTCTACATCAAAAATCAACCACTATAGGGAAACAACAAAAAAACACTCTACAGGCCATTTCAATATTAAGAATTGTTTTTAATGTTGTTGAAGATATGAAGAAGTTTCTATCTGCTCAAAAAATAGGTAAAATGACCAATATACAAAATCTCAAGCTTGTGACTTGTACACTTTTTTATGTATTGCTGCAGAAACTCACTCACTCCTCAGCCTAGATGAGTAATTAGGATTAGGATTAGGATATTATTTTAGGATACCACTTAAATGTTATTATCAGTAAAATATTACGATGGTAGTATTTAACATTAAAACATAATGTTAGGATGTTATTATATCTTTATTAGTATACTAGTCGTAGTAGTACTTGTCCAGGGCTGACTTTACCTTTAGACAAGGTAGGCAGCAATATCTGACACCATAAATTCATATAAGCCAGGAGTTTTTTAAACAACACAGAAAGTCCAAAAATAAAAAAAAGCATCTTAAGCATCTTTCACAGTCCAGTCTCCAGACCATCATTGAGTACAGCAAAATCCATAAATCCTGACAGAAACATTGCTTTGCAGAACTGGAAAAATCTGAACACGGTAAATACTAATTCATCTATCTAATAATCTTTGCTTTTGAATTTAGTAAAAGCAAACATATGAAAAGTAAACAGACATTCCAATTTGTGATCATCTGAACACCAAAATGTTTCAGGGTTTTCTGGAGCCATTTCATAGCACATTAACTCCTTTACATCTTCATAATATGTACAGATGGGAAAATGGGTCTCCACACTCCACACTCAAATTACATACTCCACACAATCGGTTTTCCTCCTGAATATCTTAGAATTGACCGGCCTCAATGCCCAGAGGAAGAATAACAGCTTTCAACTATGCAAAGGTCGGGCATCTAGATAAACAAGATATAAAATATAATTCCAGGCTAAACATTTGTTTGATATGCACATATGAGAAATGCAGGCAGAGATGTTTAGAACCCAAGTATGTGATCTAATTATTAGGACTATTTTCAGGACCATATCACATGATCCTCAGCAGTAGCAGAGGTCGTCTTGGAACTTTAATTTGGATTATTTGGATTTTAAGTCAGGTGGTTGTGTTTCCACCACAAAGCTTAAAAATCATTCAGCACTGTCTCCAACTAAAATGTCCCAAAACAGGCCAAATTCTGATCAGAGGTCCTCTTTTCCCAATGGGGTTGATTCATCATTGGATTAAATTACTGCTGCTGAATCGATTGGGCATGCCTTGCACAATGAAAACCAATTAGATTTACCCCCCAAAATGCAAACCCTACTGATACATCTCCCAGACAATACTTAGGCAAAGTAACAGTAAAGGATTTTAATTAGAATGCTTTTAGACTGCAATGGACAGGCTCGAGACCAAATTAAAATGAATTTGTTTTTTGTAGGTTTTTCAAAAAATTGCTCAGCTATTAAGAAAAAGGTTGTGTTTCATTTATAACTCTGCATTGGAACAATAAATGGAGAAATCCTTATAAAGAGGCTAACCGTAAGTTGACCCTTCTAATGTAGAAACATTAGTGTTGTTCAGTCAATGCTCTATATTTTTGGCAGTACATTTTTCTCCCATGCCATCATTTCCCCACTGAAAACTGTATTGGTAATACAGCAAGCTGAATATTTATCAATGTTTATCAAATTGTGTCTTCAAAACCAAAAGCTGTTTACTTAGCTGTGCTTGTGCCGCTTTTGTCCGATCATTACCCAAAGATTCAAATTAAGACTGTGTCCTACAGGAGTAAATAAGATACCAATGTCCTCTACATAAAATGATTAAGTACCATTTGTCCATGCTCTCATAACAACATATTGGAGTGTTTCTGACCTGAAGCTCATTTTTCGAAATAACCTAATGCTTGGTAAAGGTTTGGTTTGTTGTGAGGTGGACAGAGTGGACCCAAATGCAACACACAGGTTTTATTTGGGGAAAGAAGGGGTTGAGGGACTGGAGTTGAGGGAGAGGTGGACGCCGGGGAAACGCAGGCACGGGGAACCGAGGAGACTGAGACCAGAGAGCCGAGGGACACTGGGGGCCAACGGAGAGAGGAGGCACAGGAGAACTGGTCAGGGGGTTGGTGGAGGAGTGTGGTGGCAGGCTGACTGGGGAGGCACGAGGGAGAGCCAGGAGGATGTCGTGGGGGAAGTCCAAGGGGAGAGGTCAGGTGAGCGAGCCCAGCCGACTTGACAGAGGACGAGGGTGAGTGAGCCTGGGGAGAGACAGACAGACAAACAGGGTTAGTGACTCCAGAAAAACCAAGAACAGTGAGACAGATCATGCCAGTTACATGAGCACTTGAGGGATCAGTGGCACCAGGTAAGAAGCAATGATGATCAAGCAGCAATAGAGTGGAGAACCGGGGTAGAAGTATGTCTCGGGTTACGTATGTAACCCTTGTTCCCCGAGAAGGGGAACGAGACACTGCGTTGGTGACAACACTATGGCAATGCCTCTGGGCGTGGCAGGGCTGAAACATGAATGAAACTACTCCAATCCTATTGGTGTTGCTAGAACGGTAGCGTGTGACGGCGTAACTGGAGGCGTATATAAGCACGCCGGCACACAGGACACATTAGCCCTTTTCTATGAAGCAAGGCACTCCAGGCGGGGTGAGGTGTGGCGGACCGACGCAGTGTCTCGTTCCCCTTCTCGGGGAACAAGGGTTACATATGTAACCCGAGATGTTCCCCTTCGAGGGAACTCGAACTGCGTCGGTGACGACACTATGGGAATGAGAATACCCACTTAGGCTGTGCCGAAACCCCGCCTGCCCCCAGCGTGCAGAACCTGACAGCATGACTAGGAGGAGAGCGCACGGGTGCCGGGTGCAGAAGGAAGGTCCAGACTGTAGAACCGGATGAAAGTGTGAGGGGTGGCCCAGCCAGCCGCATCACACAAATCCTGGAGTGACGCCCCTGCGAGGAGGGCCCTAGAAGCCGCCATGCCTCGAGTAGAGTGCGCCCTTACGGCTATAGGTGAAGGTAACCCGCGCACCTGATAGGCCAGGGAAATAGTCTGAACAATCCAGTTGCTGATCATGTGTTTGGAAGTGGGGAGCCCAGCCTTGGGGGACCCGAAACACACCAGCAACTGGTCTGCTTTCCTCCACCGGGAAGACCTCAGAGTGTAAATACTCTGCTCTGACAGGGCAGAGCAGATGAAGTCTCCCGTCCTCCCCCGTCACATGAGGTGGGGGATGAAACGCCTGCAGCACCGTGGACCCTGCCAACCTGGATGGGACCTTAGGGACATAGCCTGGACAGGGGTGCAGGATGGCTCTGACCCTCCTCGGGGCAAACTCCAGGCATTGCAGAGACACCGAAAGTGCCTGGAGATCCCCCACCCTCCTCAGAGAGGTGATAGCGAGGAGAAAGGCCATCTTAAGGGTCAGGTGCTTGGCCTCAGCCGACTCCAGGGGTTCGAAGGGGGCCTCAGCCAGCGCTTCGAGAACCACCGCCAGGTCCCAGGTGGGAAGCCTGGAACGAGTCACGGGTCTCATCCTCCGGGCTCCACGGAGGAAGCGCACGACCAGTGGAAGCCTCCCCAGAGGCCCATCCCCTAGAGGGGTGTGGAACGCCGCCACGGCAGCCACATATACCTTGAGTGTGGATGGGGAAAGGCCAGCAGAGAAACGGTCCTGGAGGAACTCCAGTACCATAGTCACCGGGCAGGTAACTGGGTCCACCGCTCGTTCTCTGCACCAGGTGGCAAACACATTCCACTTCAGGCCGTACATCCTTCTCGTGGACGGGGCTCTGGAGCTGAGCAGCGTCTCGACTGTTCCTCCAGGAACTGGGCCCCCTCAGGGGCCAGACCCACAGTCTCCATAGGGCGGAGTCCTTCCTCAGAGGGACCTGCCATGGCGGGCCCTCTAGGAACAAATTAACTCTGAGAACCACACTCGGGCCGGCCAAAACGGGGCTACTAACAGTAGGCTGACGGACCCACTCCAGAACCCCCGGAAGCAGAGCGACTGGGGGAAAGGCATGCAGCAGCAGCCTCGGCTACGTCTGTACCATGGCATCCAGCCCTAGCGGGGCTGGGGACGAGAGGGAGAACCACAGAGGACAGTACGCCGTCTCTTGAGACGCAAACAAGTCCACGTCCATGAGGCCGAACTCTTCGCATAATAACTCCACCACCTCGGGGTGGAGTCTCCATTCCCCGGGCCTCAGCCCCTGTCTCGACAGCAGGTCTGCTCCCTGATTCTGGGTCCCAGTGACGTACATCGCTCTGAGGGACAGCAGTCTCTGCTGGGACCACAGGAGGATCCGATGCGCCAGCTTGCATAATGGGCGCGAGCACAGACCCCCCTGGTGATTCAAATAGGCCACCACCGCTGTGTTGTCGGTCCTGACAAGGACGTGGCGACCACGGAGAGCGGGCAGAAAACTCCTCAGAGCTCTGAAAACCGCCAACATTTCCAAAGAGAAATGATGCTCCTGCCAGGAGCCTCTCGCAAAGCGGCCGTCCATGACCGCGCCCCACCCCGCGAGTGAGGCGTCTGTCGAAATAATTGTCCGGCGACATGACGCTGCCAACACGGGACCCTGGGACAGGAACCAAGGCTTCCTCCATACTGACAGGGAACGAAGGCACCTGCTCGTAACCTGTATCAGACGGAACAAATTTCCCCTCGGGGAGAATCCCTTGGATTTTAGCCACCACTGCAGGGCTCTCATGTGCAGCAGGCCAGACGGTGTGTTTCACAATGATGGTGTGGCCTAGCTTCACTCTGGTCCCACACCACCCCTAGGAACGTAGTCCGTTGGGCGGGCGTCAGCACGCTCTTCTTCGCGTTGAGCCGACATCTCGATGCCGAACTGCTAACTCCCGAGACTGAGCCAAGATGAGCCAGTCGTCGATGTAGTTTAATATGCGGATGCCCTGGAGCCTCAGCGGGGCCAGAGTTGCATCCATGCATTTGGTGAACGTGCGAGGAGAGAATGCTAGGTCGGTGTTATGCGTAGGTCCCCTACGGAAAACTCGCCGGGGACCCACGGTGTGTGAACCCGATACTGGTACGCCGAGCCCCCGAAGGCGAACCTCAGGAACTTCCTGTGAGAGGGATGGATGGAGATGTGGAAATATGCGTCTTGTAGATCTATCGTATCTATATGACTGATGATGGCGGGGATGGTGAGCATCCTGAACCTGAATCTCCTCAGAGATTGGTTCAGGGACTGCAGATCCAAAATCGGACGCAACCCATCCGTCCTTCTTGGGAACTATGAAGTACCGGCTGTAGAACCCGGACTCCCTGACTGGGGGGGAAATAAGCTCTCTGGCCCCGTTTTCCAGCAGAGAGCGTACTTCTTGTCCCAACACCTGGCTCTGCCCCATGTGCACTGCAGTCCAGACCACCGCGTTGAACTTCTGCAGGGGGTGGACCCGAAACTGCAGCCTGTAGCTATCCACTACGGTGCGCAGGACCCACGGGGAAATATTCGCAAGGCTCCGCCATTCTTGTGCGAATCTCTTCAAGGGAACCAGCCCCTCGGGGAAGAAAAGAAAATGATGGAATACCAGGTGCAAAAAATGCACATATTCCCTGATTTTCCTCCGTCGGAGGTTAAACGGAGAGTGGCATTCACCAAGGTTAGAGGGATGCTACGTGGAAGGCCAGACGTCAGATACGAACTGATGTACCCGGCAAGGCTGATGGTGACACATGGAGATGTAAAAATGTAATTCACCGACCCAAAGGAAGCTCATGAATACGCTGGCAAACATTTTGGTCTACCTCCGTAGGCTGCAGAAAGATGTAGGCTGCTTTAATGATTATAAATTCAAGTCCCATGCATGAGTCGGCACCGGACAATGAACCACCCCAAGCGGAACCCATTCCATGATGGAAAACTCTGATATCTGTGATGACATTATTGGCTACTGCCTCACTGATCTGGTCTGGACTTTAGATTACATTTGATCAGCTCTATTCCAGATATGTTTTTGTTACATTCAAAGAAATTCGGGGAAACTGACGAGTTATTTTTTAGAGAACGGTAGTTACTAAAGTTAACAAAGGTTCAAGGAAGTTCTAACGTTATATACGTTGTTTGTTTGGTCATTATTGTAATTATTATTTGAATACTTCCTGGAGTAACATTCGCGCCACACTAGTTTCTATGGTGTTGGCTAGATATGTTTTTGATTTTTGTTTGTAGGTTACTTTTCATTGGAGAATGCCACAGGTTGGTTGGGAGGGGCCCACCCGGTTCACAGCTTTGAGAAGCTCTTTCCAGGGGTCAAATCAACAAATAAAACAGATCCTCACTTATAGCAAATTGAGATGGCAATACCTGATGACCGGAATATAGAGGATAAGTGTAGAGGCCAAACTTTTGCTAGCTGGAACGTGCAAGGTTTAAATAATCCCATAAAGAGAGGCAAGGATTTTGTTCATCTTAAGTCATTATCACCGGATATAATATTTCTACAAGAAACGCATTTGAAGAATGATTCTCATACTGGGCTAATATGTAAATGTATACCACTCAACATTTCCCTCTACAGCAATAATGACAAAGAAGGGCAACCCCTTTATTCATAAAGCCACAATATCTGATAAAGAGGGTAGATATTATACTACTATATCGTTAGCGGTGAAATACATTCTACTTCCCTCACCTGGGTAAATATATATGCACCTAAAACAGACAATCCATCATTCTTTAAAAAAGTGATGTCCTATATTCCAGATATGTCTCAAAATAATCTTATTCTTGGAGGGAATCTCAACTGTGAGCTGGATCCTTACCTAGACAGGTCTTCCTTAGTACCTTCATCAGCAACACTAATATGTCAGACATCTGGAGAACTAATCCGTGTGGTCAAGATTACTCCTATTCCCCAAGACATAAACTGGAGGCTTAATGCATTGTTACTGACTGAAAGAGAGTTCTGTGATAGAAAATATATAAAAGCACAAATAGCTCCTTTTTCCACGATACTAATGATAGCTAGTATCCTCCCATTTAGATTACTGTAATAGTCTTTTTACCTGCATGAGTAATATAATGAACTCACTCGCCTCCAAGCTGTCCAGAACTCAGCTGCTAGACACATACAAGCAGAAGAATGCACATTACTCCAGTCCTATCATCCCTTCACTGGCTGCCAGTTAATTTTAGAATTCATTTTAAAATATTGGTCCTTACTTTTAGAGCATTACAAGGTCAAACTCCCTCTTACATCTCCGACCTGTTACAGCAACATACTCCCTCCTGTAACCTAAGATCATTAGGTCAGAGGCTGTTAGTAGTTACAGTCTATGGTAGTTCCCTATACCCACTTTAAGACCAGAGGAGACCAGTCTTTCCAAGCCGCTGCACCCAGGTTGTGGAATGCACTCCCCACTTCGTTACGCACCTTAAACTGTGTTGTTTCCTTTAAAAAGCAGCTGAAGACTCTGTTATTCAAACAGGCGTTTAGCTAAACATTAGGCTTGGTTTTAAAGTTGTCTGCCATATATCAATATGTTTCTGGTGTTTAGCTAGAGCTATATTTTGTTGTTTTATTGTGAAGCACCTTGTTATTTGATCTGTGAAAAGTGCTATAGAAATAAATTTTACTTACTTACTCAGAGACCACTCCCTCTATACTCTGGGAGACATTCAAAGCTTTTCTTAGTGTTTGTGTTATCTCATTTGAAGCGTCCAGAAAGAAGAAAAATAGGGCAAAATTACTTGAAATAGATAGTCAAATCAGTCAGTTAGACAGTCAGAACGCCCGGACACCAAGTCGGGACACCAGGCACACAAAAACAAGCCAGTATTGGAGTTTATTTGAGTGAGAAGGATGCAGAAAGAGAAAATGAACAAGAGAGTGAAAAGGAGAGCAAGGGAGAGGGAATAATGAGCTGAGGGGAAATGGGGCAACATCCAGAGGGAGGTGCTGAAACTCAAAAGACGACAGTGACACAGAAACAAAAACAGAGGGAGGGACACGCATACTGTACACACATGTTTGGATTTGGGTTAGTGTTCAAATGTACTGAACCAGATAATAATTTATTAGACAATAAGTACATAGCTGATGTGCCGAACTACGACACATCTGTGGCATTTTAAAATATCATTGTAGATGTCAGCCTGATTGACAGTCACCCCAATGTGGCATTTCACTTTACTACATTATTCAGCATGAAAGTGACAAGCGCAGGCGCTTCTTCTTGTAACTCCATAACAGAGGGAATTAATTATTGAACAGGAGCTTCTGACTCTGCATTTTCACTGTGCAAAAGGCAATTCTAGCCGGGCTTTGCAGTTGCATAGCTGTTGGTAAGTCAAACTAAGGTTATGCATTTATCTGTTGCTGTCTAAAACACTGTCCTTCTTGATACATATTCCCTGATGCAGAGAATGTACTAATTGCACATAATTTCATGGTTTAGTAAATGCCTTTTAAGTCAGCTGAAGTGTCAAAATAGAGCAACACTCTTCTTTGGGAGGTGTACATGGGTGTGTGTGTTGGTTGGTGGTGTGGGGGCAGGGGGGTGCTCCCATCTAGCCAACTCCCCCTGTTAAAAATGAACAAATCACTTACTGGGTACAGGTATACTGTTGGAGTGCTTTATTCTTCAATTTCACTCCACAAAAACTGGTTTGGGAGGTCCTAACATGGTGAAACCTCCGTGTGAATATAAGCAGTCAAAGGGGGAGTGTGGAGGGTCTGGATTAGGATCGAGCCATCATGTGCCACATTTCCTATGTTGCATGTGTTCAGCCATATTTTGACTATCTGTCTGCTTGGCGTTGTGCATTTTTGAATTTTATCTTCCAGCTATGAGCCTCAATATTAAACTAGTAAAACTGCCATTAACTACACTTCTTGTGTCTTGTGTCCTGAGTTAAATAAACTCACTCATTATGTGCACATATGGGAACTTCTGAGACCGTGAAATATTCTACTCTGGTTGTTTGTGGAGTTTATTGTGTGTAAAGTATTGATGCTACGGGCCGTGTGCCATTGAGAGGAATGCTGAAAGAGCAGCCAGAATATTGAATACATTGTAAAAAGTAACATACTGAAAAAGACTCAAAACAGCACAACAGTTAGGCCTCTGCTTTAATGTTGCTTTAGTAAAATGTAGCCTGTTTCATAATAAAAAAACCCTCTCCTTAAAAATGGTATGGTATGGAGTAATGTTTGTTGTACACAACGTCAAATCATCAAAAGTGCACCGCATGCGGCAGGCCCTGTATGTGTCTATGCAGGAGATAGAGAGAGAGCACAGCATGCGTTGACATGAGTAAAGCAGATTTGCGGAGGGCCCATTTACTGGACCTTTTCAGGGGCCCAGTCATTTCTGTGGGTGGGCATGATAAAACATATACAGTTTAAAAGCCAGCTTTGTTGAATTCCATTAAAAAATGTTACCGCATGTAATTCATATTACATTTACATTATGTACACTGATATCCTTATCCAGAGGGACAAGAATGTACCAGAATTCCTCAGCAGAAGTAACATTACTGCCAGCATATTTTCTCTGAGTGGTGTTAATGAGCCTGCAGATGCTCATCTGATCAATGTGACAGTTTCAGAAGGAAGGAGCCTCATAATGACGCAGAATGGTGAGCTTTCATCTCATCATATCTATCTGAAAGGAATAAGTGATTATTTATCTCCCATACAGATGTCCGCATCTTCTGCATTGGGGAGATTTATCGTCTATGTTTGATCACTTCATCATCACCGTTTACACTTCTGGCATTTTGTGTATCTACTCTCTGCAGGTGTGTTGTATGAAGGCTGTCGCTGCTCAGGTGACCTATACTGGGCATCAGTTGATGGATCTTCATTCCTTTTAAGTTGATCAGGAACAAGGGAGATGTTTGTCAAAAGAATCTTAACTCAAGGTCCACTTACTAGCTTTTGTTTTAAGCCTTTCAACAGCACCATGGAAGAGGATTAGATTTTGAAGAGAGGGAGAGAGATTTGCACTAATGAGTGACTCATAATATACTGTAAGGATGTTCTACTGTAAGTAAAATATCCCACATGATAGTACGGATGCAGACAGGCATACGCGGCCTTTGTGAGACACAGCTTTGCCATCCACTTATTTCTACCCGATAAGCTTCCCCAGAAGGGTGTAACAACACCCCCCATGCCCCTAAAAGAAATGCTATTACACATAATACATTTATGGTAGGTAGGTGCACTGAATCTAAATGTTATGCATGTTACACCATGCAATCCAGTTGACATGATTAATTGCCTACTACCAGTAACATAAGGTGTGTGTGTGCCCATTTACCCAGTAATCTGTATTCTTCTCCTTCTCCCTGTTCATACTTCAGATGAGAAAGCAGTGTCCAGCAAGCAGCACTTAATGAAATTGGATGCTTTACACACACACACACACACACACACACACACACCTACTACTACCCCCTTTATCCCTTTATCCATCCATACAACACTCCTCACTTGTTTTACTACACCCTGTTTCCAAAGCTCTTTCTCTCCTTCTCCTCTAAACAATCTCTCTCTTCTTGTCCTTCCCTAATAAACAAATGATGAAATACTTTCTTCAGAAGATTTAATAAATTATAAGACTTTAAGAACAGGAGGATCCTGTCCTGTCTCTTCTCTGTGATGTTGGCTGCTGACTCACTCATTAGTTATGTGCATCATTGCGGAAGTGTGTTGCTTTGCAGGGAATATCTATTGTATGTATGCACAGCTGTCATACTGACTCCCTCTCATAGTTGTTGTGTGTGCATGAGTCTACAGAGTTTGTGGATGCACTTTAATTCATCTATGTTTATACACGTGCACACACGCGCGCACGCACACACACACACACACACACACACACACTCCCAGACCTCTGACCTGAGCTTGAGGATTAGGGGTGAGAAGGGTATTTTTAATTGCTTTAAATTTATATATGTAAATGGACAGGCACAGTACACTTGCTCTTGCTGTGATCGAGGGTGAGAGGCTGCTTTAAAATAGTAACAGCGATACGATACATGTACATGGGACCCTTACAAACAGGTGAAATCAAATTGATTTTACTCATTATCATCACAGCTACATAAAACATCACTTACTAAAGTTACTTAAAATGACAAAGATAGCCAAGTTTGAGATTATTTTGTTGATGACCGACTTGATGACACTGCTTATTCAGCTTCCAAAAACATGTTCTCCTACTATTGTCTACTCTGCTGCTCTTCTCCTGCTCTGCTCTCCTCTCCAACAACAATGATAAGCACATGAATAGTCAAATAATCAAGATTAATGTACATTAACTACAGTATGTATCAAAGAATCAAACAATGTTTGAGGAAATTAGAAAGCAGATCACCACCATCAATCCTGATTAGTTTGATGATGTTTTCAATGTAGTGAGTCCCTGGGACCCACATGCAGTCACTGGAGTGGGTCCCAGGGGAACTGAGTTTAGGAATAGGTATAGTTAGGATTTTATCAATACTAATACTCTTATCAGTTCGGTTGTCCATCAATACACTTATTTGTTCATTTTCATTACTGAAAGTGCCATTTAGAAGAGAATCATTGTTTGACATCATTCTTTGACTTGCCCCTTGCCTGGGACAAATTTGCTATGGGAAACCCTACTGAGAGCTAATGCTCCAGACAATACAGCTGCAAGCACTACAGACACTCAGCCCCTTTCACTAGGATAACAGTGGTTCCATGAGGGTTTTTCAGAACTGTCACCTCTTCAAAATGCTCTATCCTCCCTCCTGTCCTCTGTCTCGTATCTTCAATATGCCCCGCTCGCTTCACAGAACACCTCCCCTGAGGCTATAGTGCGCTGATGGGAGAGAGATGGGAATTGTAAGAGAGTATGTGAGTGAGACAAAAACAGAATCATTTAGAAAGCAACCAAACATATAAAGAAACAGTACAACAAGCCAATGCAGAGAAAAAAGGACCTTAAAAGACAGAGGCACATAAATTGAAGCAGTGTAGATTTGCAAGTTCCACATTTTATTGATAAAAAACAAGTCTCCATCCATATATGTTTACACTCTATATATAGTATTTCAGCGATGTACACATGGTGATTTGCACCATGCATAATAAAAACAAATGAACCAATGATCCATCGTTTGAGGCAATGATTGACGCATGGCATTTGAGATCTCCATTGGGCATTACAAGAAGCAGGTCAGATCAGCACAGACCCCAACAGAAAACTCTACCAATGGTAAGATCTTTTTATCCATCCTATGTGCAGAATGCTTGTGAATTAGATACTAGATTATCTGGCCAACAAGATATATTTTTACAAGTTAATGCCATTATTTAGAAGACCTGCATAAGAACTCATATTTGCTTTTTCTTTTTTAATCAGCCTCTTTTCATCTATCAACTCCGAGGCATCGAAATAGTCTGATGATGGACTTTTATTACTCAACATGCCTATGTATTGTACCCATGAAAATAATCGTGTTTAGCACTAGTTGACAATTAAACTGTTCACACAAGCCTCTTTTCTCTAAAAATGCAAATGTTTTAAAGTTTAAAGTTTCAAGCCTTAATTAATGGGGAGAGCACTATCAAAATTGCATCCACTGGCACTGGAACTGAATCTTACTTCCTTTACATTTTTTACTTTCCCCCTTAGTTTAAACAGTGTGTGTACCTATATATCAATATTAAAACATGCATACACACTCTGATGAAAAATGTAAGATTTTTACTTTTTGGACAATTATTAAAATTTAAATGAGGGGTGTTCCATTTATTCCTCACATCTTGTTACTTCTACAACACTAGCCAGCTCTCACAGGTGTGTGGTGTTTGGCTGACTTCTCCCCAAGAAAGAGGGATCATATTTCTCCTTTTTTCAGCTTCTTTGCACTGACTACATGTAAAATCCAGAATATAATTTAAAATCCTACAAATCCCTTAATTGTCAGGTATCATCATATCTTACCTCATAGTACCTTTATACCCCACTAGAGCATTGTGCTCCATGAATGCAGGGTTACTTGTGGTTCCAAGAGTCAGCTGCTGCCCTCCTGTACCTGCAGAACATTTGCTGCAACAATTATTACTAGTCCTATTTTTATTTTCATTAATATTACTATGATTATCAGTACCATAAATTTTCTGTACCACTACTTTTACTGTTTGTATTTTCTTTCATGGTTCTGCACAAGGTTTCTGCATTACAAAGAGTACGGTACAGAAAAGCTCTGTCTGAAAAGTACTATATAAATAAAATGTATTTGAATTTAATAAAATTGAAAGTTTGTGCTAGTGCAGATCAAGTTGCCTCTGTGCCATGGTGAGCCAGTAGTTGTAAACTCATAGCAAGGGGATCCATGGTCCAATCCTCTCAATGTCCAACAACCATCATATTTTTTCTATTGGCGACTTTTTACGTTTGCACGTGCAAATTTTCCCCCGCCATTTAAAGTTTCAATTACACTACTTCAATAATAGACATCCCCCTTTTTTTCTTGCTTTAAATGGGAACCAATCAAATTTTCCCTTATACAGATTCAACACTTTAGTGCTGTCTGTGCTTATTGATGTATTTTGATCATTTGCATAACAATTCATCAAAAACTCATTCTTTGGAATGTTCTATCTGGGTTGGGTGTGTGTGTGTGTGTGTGTGTGTGTGTGTGTGGGTGGGTGTGTGTGTGTGTGTGTGTATGTGTCCTCTATGTACTCTGAATACGTGTGTCTGTGTTTCTATATTTACAAGTATATAACCCCCTCACAATTACAAAGATAATGAAAACTTTTCACATGCATTTGTGGGGGTCAGTGGTCAGAGTTTGTAGTTACAGTATATCCTTTGCTTTTCAGGCTGACAAATGGTTTTCTGTGTGGCTGGGGCCTAAATAAATCAGGCTGCATAAGGCTCTTACATCAGATTGGATTTATACGTAAATTATATTAAATGTGCCTTCATAGATGCTGTGAATTTGCTACTTAAAACACATTTTACCTTATTTTTCCTGCAAATAAAGAGAGATAAGGCGAGAGGGAGGATTAAAAAAAACAAACAAAAAGACTGAAGAAAAGAAGGGGCTTTATAAATGATTCACTGAATGAATCATACATACATTTATAGTTTAAATTTTTGCAAACCATTTTCATGTACTAGCTGGATGGCCCTAATACAGTTCAAAGCAACATTTTGAAAATCAACTTGTCTGCCTCTTTAAGCCATGTGTACCCAGTCAGTGGTTCACACATTAGCTGCATGTTGCTGGCTCAGTATCTTTCATGTAATCTATAAATCATCATGATCATGGCTCCAGGCAGGAATCAATACACTGAAGGCAAAGGATATAATTGTAGAAAGAGGATAAATGACAAAAGCCAAGGTTTAATTTCATGACATTGTACTGTCTCCAAAGCAGTAGTGTCTATTTACATATCCAGCGAGAACTCACTATTAATCTTTAACTTGAAGGATGACTCAGCAACTCTGCTTCACAGGCCCACAGTTTTGAATGTACACTATACTGTATACATTTTACATTCAGTCATTCTATCCACCAATTTTATACAGAATGAAATGTCTTGTCCAGCTATTGTATGTATTGCCACAAAATGTTGTACAGGCTTTATGATCCCCAGAGGATGAATTCTACTGATTTTGGTGATCCCCTGGAATTCCTTTTAGCAACACTGTGCCAAGTGTTGCAGCAATAAATACTAGTAAGCGCTAATGGCACCAATGGAGTTAATACCTAGGGAAAGAAGTTAGAGTTAACAAAAAGTGCAATCAATATAAGTTTAGGGGATAGAAGAAGAGCACAGGAAGTGCATGTTAGAGGTTAGGTGTTATAAGAGGAAGTGTTCTCGTTCCACCATCGTGACGTCACAGATGCGAATAGCCAGGACTGGGATTGCTTCGTTGGAGGAGGGTAGTGGCCGAGAAGGAACGTAAACTTGTATTATTGAGTTTAAGTAGATGGGTGCAGACCCAGTAGTCACTCTGTATGCAATATTAACAATGGCTAACCTGGCTAGCTGTAAACAAAGGCTGGCCGAGCAAGGTTTTCTGATTTGTTAAGTGGAACGCCGTCAACTCAGGTGTGACGTTACTCCCAGCTCCGACCTCCTTGATTGAATGAAAGCCAACAATGCCACCTAGGGAATTGCATCCAAGGAAATACTATTTAACCCCTGATTAGGCACACAGGAACGTTACTGATGAGGCAGAGACGTGATTCAAAATAAAATTATGTATTTTTAATAAGACAACTGGGGGACTGGACCTGCTGAAAGGGAAATAATGTGAACCAGTAATAACAACTATGACAAAATGGTCAATAGGAAAACTTATTACAATAGTTAAAAATGGCTTTTATATAAATTCAAATAAAGAATATAAATCCAGCGCCCCAAAATAACTCTAAGGAGAGGTCACTTGTGGAGAAGCAGACTACGCCCAGGAGTGCTACCACTACCCAACTTAAGTGCAGCACTACAAACCTCACAGCATTAGTCACATTCTAGATAGTGCCCCCGTGCAATTACTCACATGCAAAAAAAGTGAAGGGACCTTGCCACTGGTGCTTAGCCTCCCAACAAGATGGCACCCTGCTTAAAATATAAACTGAATACAAACGTAAACCTAATAGTAACAAACCAACCAAGTAATCCAGTTGGCTGAAGTGAAAACTATTAAACTAGAGCAAAACTAACAAACTAAAGGGCAAAACAGGAAACTACAGTTGCTGGTCATATAATTATAATATCAAAAAGTTGATTTATTTCAGTAATTCCATTCAAAAAGTGAAACTTGTATAATGTATACATTCATTACACACAGACCGATATATTTAAAGTGATATATTTCATTCCTTTTAATTTTGATGATTATAACTGACAAATAATGAAAACCCCAAAATCAGTATCTCAGAAATTAGAATATTGTGAAAAGGTTTAATATTGAAGAGACCTGGTGCCACACTCTAATCAGCTAATTAACTCAAAACACCTGCAAAGGCCTTTAAATGGTCTCTCAGTCTAGTTCTGTAGGCTACACAATCATGGGGAAGACTGCTGACTTGACAGCTGTCCATAAGACGACCATTGACACCTTGCACAAGGAGGGCAAGACACAAAAGGTCATTGCTAAAGAGGCTGGCTGTTCACAGAGCTCTGTGTCCAAGCACATTAATAGAGAGGCAAAGGGAAGGAAAATATGTGGTAGGAAAAAAAGTGTACAAGCAGTAGGGATAACCACATCCTGGAGAGGATTGTGAAACAAAACCCATTCAAAAATGTGGGGGAGATTCACAAAGAGTGGACTGCAGCTGGAGTCAGTGCTTCAAGAACCACCACGCACAGACGTATGCAGGACATGGGTTTCAGCTGTCGCATTCCTTGTGTCAAGCCACTCTTGAACAAGACACAGCGTCAGAAGCGTCTCGCCTGGGCTAAAGACAAAAAGGACTGGACAAACAAAAGGACTGGACTGCTGCTGAGTGGTCCAAAGTTATGTTCTCTGATGACAGTAAATTTTGCGTTTCCTTTAGAAATCAAGGTCCCAGAGTCTGGAGGAAGAGAGGAGAGGCACAGAATCCACGTTGTTTGAAGTCCAGTGTAAAGTTTCCACAGTCAGTGATGGTTTGGGGTGCCATGTCATCTGCTGGTGTTTGTCCACTGTGTGTTCATGGGTCCAAGGTTAACGCAGCCGTCTACCAGGAAGTTTTAGAGCACTTCATGCTTCCTGCTGCTGACCAACTTTATGGAGATGCAGATTTCATTTTCCAACAGGACTTGGCACCTGCACACAGTGCCAAAGCTACCAGTACCTGGTTTAAGGACCATGGTATCCCTGTTCTTAATTGGCCAGCAAACTCACTTGACCTTAAGCCTATAGAAAATCTATGGGGTATTGTGAAGAGGAAGATGCAATATGCCAGACCCAACAATGCAGAAGAGCTGAAGGCCACTATCAGAGCAACCTGGGCTCTCATAACACCTGAGCAGTGCCACAGACTGGTCGACTCCATGCCATGCCGCATTGCTGCAGTAATTCAGGCAAAAGGAGCCCCAACTAAGTATTGAGTGCTGTACATGCTCATACTTTTCATGTTCATACTTTTCAGTTGGCCAACATTTCTAAAAATCCTTTTTTTGTATTGGTCTTAAGTAATATTCTAATTTTCGGAGATACAGATTTTGGGATTTTCATTAGTTGTCAGTTTTAATCATCACAATTAAATGAAATAAACATTTGAAATATATCAGTCTGTGTGTAATGAATGAATATAATATCCAAGTTTCACTTTTTGAATGGAATTACTGAAATAGGTCAAGTTTTTGATGATATTCTAATTATATGACCAGCACCTGTAATGTTGTGAACAAACAGTGTGGATTTTATTTCAAATAAATTTGGACGACTCCAAATTCCTTCTCTCTCCCTGGGAAAAAGAGGAGGCGGTTTGAGATATCAACCCTCAACAGATGGCTGTAGAGACCCCGAAGGAGGAGGTGAAAGGTTTGCTTTCCCTAAGTGCTGTTTCTGGGCAGTTCGATCGTAAAACTGTCCACCTTTGGCAGCACCCGAGACAAGGCTCGGTGCCTGACTGTTAAAATGACAAAGAAACACTAACCAGAAATTAGCTTTCTCCTGAACAGCCTATCAGAACTCTTTGAGAGGGCAGGAAACCCTAAACTGCCCCCCCCCCCCCCCCCCCCCACACACACACGTAACCATGGCAACTGACCTCCCTCTTTGTTTAATTACCTCACATCAAAGGAATTCGTGAGAAACTCCAGACGCCAAAGACACTGCCCTGAATTCCTTTGTGTAAACAAGGAGTACTGTCTCCTCAAAACTCATTACCTTGTTTAATATAATAATCTTTAAGTTACTTTACTAGGTCTCTCCACTCCATTTGAGTAGTTATGTTAACATGTTGTTGCTTATAAGTTAATTTTTGCAGTGTTTTAATTTTCAGCAAAGATCCCTGACATTTTTTCATTTTGTAACCAAACACTTTGACAATTCCTTTAGAAATGATATGATAAAGAAATGTCATCTGTGTTTTTCTTCATTCAGACATGGAGAAACCCCGGAAAATTCCCTAGCAGAAAGCCAGGAATCCCGTGCAACAGGCCAACGACACCAGTAAGACCAAACCAAGGCATTCTGTGATCAGTGATGTCCAATAGTCTGTTAATCCAGTATATTTAATCCTTGAAACTCCTAGACAAATTTAACCGAGTTATCATCTAATTGCATTCATTAGCTGCCTGTATGAATCAAATTCTCCCCACAATAGAACTCCACATTCTCATTGTTTAGCCATTTATTTATTTTTTTGATGTATATGTAACCGCATTTATATCCACCTTAGTTAATTAATATATTTCACCGTAATCATAGGAATTGTGTGTGTATTGCTTAACTCCAAGTCCCTGTCACAAGAATTTACCCCTTCCATATGAGATTGACTGACTTAATATGACTTATATTGACTGACAGATAATTGAGCGATTATGAACTAACTGATCACTAGTGAATGATTGTGTAATTATTAACCATACCTAGGGAATCCCGAGACCCTGGGCGAACAGAATCTCGGGTGGTGCCCCGCAGAAAAAGAGATTTATGAATTAATATTCTCTGAATATTAAAACTCATAATTTTGTATTATTCTCATAAGTTTATTAAAATCATAAGTAGACATGCTACACTAAATAAAGGTGAAACAGCAGAGTATGTAGGCAAAACAGCAGTGGTTTAAAGCAGGAACCTGGAAAAGGGAGGGAAACTCAACCTTACTGCAATAAAATACATTTAAAACCATGTGGGGGGCATGAAGATACCTCAATCAATTGTCACGGAGCAGGAGAAAAGGAGGTTCCTAACAGTGTTAAAGTGCAGGTAAGCAACAAATTGTTAAAGGAAAATAGATGTGTATGAAACTATTACTTCCACATACCTGGGCAACAAACACCAATCACAGCAGAGACAGATCAGGAAGCAAAGAGAAAGCACAGGTGTCTTTTATAGCCTAAGCCTAATAAGGAGGTTAGCCAGGGGAGGCGTTAATTCAAGGCTGCATTCAACACCATCACACCTTAACCTGCACTTCGGGAATCTTTCCCCACCATACTTGCTGAAGAGTCTTGGTGGTGTGTGACATGGTGTCGTGAACCATTATGCCATTGTTGCAAAAGGTTTCCTGCCTGGAATTCCAATGATACATAGTGCAGGAGCTTGGCAATGACAGAGATGTCATTTACCCTATTAAAAGTCAGTGTACCATGAAAATGTTATTTTATGTAGTTATTTTAAGATAAAATTACTAAATAATGTTGCTTTAACATAGTCAATTTCTGCATGTGACATTTGCATTTCAAAGCATTAACCTGCCTATGCACAGCCTAATTGAGCTGCTATGGCTGAATAAAAACTAACTTAAACTTTTCCAAACTAAAACACTGCAACTAAAATGGCTCAGATCATCCTCCAACAGGTGATACCATTCAACGTTTGGATAAAATCCCACCTCTTGTCTTTTTGAGTGAGCTGACCTTCCTGCTTAAACTTTTACAGACCTGTTTTTTTGTTTCGATTTAACTGGCTTTAAAAAGATATAGCACACAGCTGTCCTATTGTTGTGCTATCTACTATGACAAGTTTCAACACCATGTCAAACTTTCAGTTGCTAGTAAAAGTAAAAGTCATTTAGGATACTTTTTGTTTTGTAGTGTATTGCTAGGTTTGTGTGTGTAAGTGTGGTTGAATACATTTTTTTGTTACATATAATAAGGATTCATTCTCTCAAAATAAATAGCTTTTTTTTATTTTGGATCTGCATCACTTAAAGCCTTGATAATACATTATTCTGTACTGATATTGCTATTCCTCTTAAAAAATATAACACGCATAGTTTGAAGTTGCAAATGGAATTTCACTTGAAGCAAAACATATCTTAAAGCATTTTTTCACTAATACAGGCTGGAATCATCTTTGTTTTGCTTGCCTGCTAATAGTATTTCTCATCTCCCATTATCTAATAATGTTGCTCACCATTAAGGCTTCATTAACTGAAACTGTATAAATGTAAGAAGAAAAAAAAACGTGTGCACACATAGCCACAACAATCAGTTACATGAGGATCTTGCATAATTCATTTAACACTCATTAGATGTCATCAAGAATAATGAAATGCACTGTTGTATTACAGTATAACTGCAGAGTTTATGACAATTGATGTCATTATTTAAATTTCCCACAGATAAATACAGCATATTGGCATGTTCATAATGAATGTCCACCACAGATGAAGAGAGTTCAGGCCCTCATGTAAGACCTAAACTACAGTGAAAGATGGCAACTTATGAGGCAACATCAAAAACTAAACTGTAATTTTTGCATGATTCTCATTTTCATGTTTCAGTTCATTCATTTAGTAAGTAGTTTGTTAGGTAACCTTTTAAGAAGGCACATTTGCGTGTATAAAAAGTTGTTAAATAATGCCATTGGTCTACACACCTATCTTTACATCAGTTATTTTGTGTTTAAAACAGTAGTAGTAGTACTTATTGTCACTTTAAATGAAGCTTTAGGACTTTGGCTCAGAGCTCTGTTGGCTGGTGAGTAGGGTTCCTCGTTTAGAGAAGTGGCATCTGCTGTGCCAAGTCTAAAAAGCCTATTTTTCCCTGAGGTTCAGGTTCATTTTGTTGTGAGTGTTCAGGGTGCAATATTTATTTTATCTTTGTTAAGCATGTGGTTTAAGAAAGCTCACTGGTAGCTCCTCTTTGTTTTATCTCCATTTAACTTTGGCTTCTTAGTTCAGGGTTTGTGGTATTTCCTGTAAGTTTCCTGTGTTGACTGAACAATTTGCATTTAAGCATGTTTATTGCACAAACTGAAACTGGAAAGCAACAAAGACAAAAGTTCTGTCATGTGTGGGGGCCATCCCATCACTTCCAGGACTCCTTGTTCTTCTTTATGATACTTAAACCTGGATACAGAATCATGACACTTTTTTTTTTAAATCAGTGTTTTCTGATGTACACTAATTTAGGAGTGGAAACACCTGCAACAGGATAAGACTGTTCAGGTTAACATTAATGTAAACAAGTATCAGAGATGGAAAAACTGCAAAATATGAACATACAACTGTGCGGAAAACACTGATTTTTGATGTAGTGGTGTGAAAAAGTAATCATACAAATAAGTATAAAATACATGCAGGAAAGATTTCTATTGTGATGGACAAGCTTTTAAACGTAATTCAATATCCAATCATACCAAGCCTGGCTCCGAGCCAACTAACTTAGCCTCTAGTGACCCACAGCTAATGTTGATTCTCTATGTAAAGCCTGTCTATCACTTCACTCAGAATGATACATCTCAAGTTCATCCCAAATTCATGGGACTTGGGGCAATTGCATCTTGAACTTTCATACTGGTGCACCAATGTGAATCTGTGAATCTTACCCCCTACCATATACACAGTGATTTCTTCCCATCACTGCAGGCCTGAAGAGGCACAACCTACAAACCTGTTTGTACTCTTGAACTTTAAAATAGAGAGTTGAAGGACTAAAACAGAGCTCACTAAAAACCGGTTTGATTATTTAATCTTTTTTTTTTTGCAAAATGACAGTGAGACACAGCCATGTGCCTCAGCTGCTAACCTCATTACCCTAGAGCACACAGAGGAGGCAGACGGGCTAGGTTAACAGACAGAATTACAGAGACGTGGACAGACGGAGGAAACAGATCAGGTAGGCAAAGGGCAAATTATTTACGAGGAGAAAATTAAATGAGTTTGAATGAGGGTGAGAGAAATTGGCAGCAAGTGGACAGAAAATACGACTGATCTCATTGATTCAACCATGAAGTTAAGTATTAGCTTCAGCATGGAGGCAAGTCTTGCCTTTAGGCATTTCTACAATGATTCACCTTTAGAGAATATCTTGACTAAACTTTGATTGAACAATAATTAAGAGGGGAGCTTTAAGTTGATCTGAAAAGTAAAATACAGTGATCTGGTCCTCATGGCCAAAATGATGGTTTTTGTATTCTTTAATTAATGTAAAGTTGATCATGTGGAATTATGGCATACTTTAACTATAATAGAGCATGTGTGCATGCATGAGTGTGTGGTGTATAACATATGTGCATTTGACGCATAACACACCACAAGTGCATCAAACAATAACCTGCAGCAACTCTCCCATAACAATGAAAAATTGAAAATATCATTATTTTCTGTATATGTTCTTCTGCTTTCAGAAATTAAATTTGCTCACCCTAGACCATACAATAGCAGGATTTGATGATGCAGCCAGTTCTTGATTTGTAAAAGGAAAAAAATCAGCGGAAATGTTGACAAGAAACATACATAAGAAAGATTATCTCCCTATACTCCTGGCTTGCTTATTTGGAATCGGACACACATTTTACTCTATGTTATTACTTGACAGAGAGTAACAGGCTTTAAAGTTAATGTCGTCTTAACTCTAGGTCACTGCGCCAAGACACACTGAAACAATTATCTTATTTGTTTATTTCTTTGCTGTTACTATACCAAGGTTTACAAATGATGTATGCTGCACCTTTATTAAGTGTTGTTAAGTGCAAGATGATTAAAAAAATAAACCATTTGTCTATGATGTTTCAAATCAGACATCATCCACGTTTAAGCAGAGAGAACTGTTGTCTGCTGTTTGGAGTCGATATTTTTTTATTCACCCCTGCTTGCACCAAGATGCTATCACTGCAAAATCTAATCCTATACCACTGTGGAAAAATTACCCAGAGAATTTGTGTGTTGTGCATGCTTATTTGTGCATTTGCCTTTAGAAACTATATGCCTGTGCACCGCTATGTGTGTGTGTGTGTGTTTACACCGAAAACAGTTTGCTCTTATTCTACTGTGTCTGCAGATCTCACACCAGCCCTTCTGGTTTTTTTTGCTTCCCAGGAAACAAGATCTTTAGTGTTAATGGCCTGTATTATGAACCAAACACACACTCATACACAGTACACAGACATATGGAGGCACACATATACACCACCTCAGTGAATGCTTTAACCAAGCAGTCGGCAAAGCAGTATTTGGTTAAGAACACGCTAACTGCTGGCATGGTCTTTCTCCCCACTGCTTGGCTTACTAAAATAACAGATACAGACACACAAGTTATGATCAGGTTGGGCAAACAGGGAAATCTTGGTATACTAATCTTCACAACGTGCATTAGGCTAAATGCATCTGAAATGTAACCTACAACTGTCATCACAGGACTACTGTTGAAATGACATGTGCAACTACATGTTGGACATTATTGTTACTATATGACAACATAAAATACAGCAGGTTAGTGCTGAATGAAGAGGTTTCTCTGGTTCATATTACAGTCCAATAATTTGACGTCAGCGGCAGTTTGCACTGTTTTGCATGATTATAGTAGCTGAATATGTGTGATGCGCAAATCAGCTCTGCCAATAGTCTGATCTGATTACTAATGTATGCATAAAATATCCACCCGTCCCCACCAACTAATTATTTTCACAGATTTAAGTCCACCTCTGCCGGTCCACGAAGCTTCTCAGGTGGTTTCTTTACTTTTATTGATGTATGAATTTTTTCTTTAACACTTTACTTTAATGAGAGGCTGCTGTCATTTAAATTGTTTCCAATGCAAAAATATAATAATATTGTGGGACATTTAAGCAAAAAGGCACAGGACAGACAGATGAAAGACAATTAAACTTTCAGCTTCTATAATCCATGTTTAAACACTCTGATGGAGCTCAGAATTGATCAGGAAGACGGCTTCTGATCTGGAAACAGTTTTCAACTTGAAATGAGGGTTGCGACGGTGTAATCAGCTGCTTCCGCATGATCCGAAAGTCTTCATTTAAGTTGATCTTGTTATTAGTAGTTTTTATTTGAATTTGGCGAATGATCGGACTCCAGAGGATGATAAGGAGGATAAAGTGGGACCTATATCCCATATACTCAAACCAGGACAGCATGATCACCTCAAATATCTCCAATCTCTCCTATTTATAGCACCATTATAGTATATCCTTAGTGGCACTTCAAACCTTGTAGAAGGGCTCACACCGGATGAAACGTGCTAAAATTTAGAACAATCATAAAAGCTTTCTTCTGCACAAATACTTAGAATGGTGCGATAAATGGGAGGAATAGGAAATATTTGAGGACATCATTGTGCACTGGGTGAGCAACATTCATTGGAATAAACAGACATCATCTTGGAGTCTCTATCAAGTTTTGATAATGCATCCATGTTCAAATTTACAGAGAACATGGGAGCCAACTTGGTGAAAACAGACTTGAAGGATAGACAAAGGTTTAAATTTAACTTCATGCATTTCACCTGCCACTGTGTTGTGTGTTTGGAATATACTAGTGAGTATGTTTCTCCTTTTCAGTTGTGAGTTTGTCAATTTTCTTCCAGTTCCCTAGTGTTTCCCGGTGTTTGGTTAGATCTTCTGTGTTTTCTGTGGGCTTCTGCATGTTTCTGCATTTTAGATTTTGCTTTTTGACCTCTGCCTGCTTAATCACCTCCTTGTAAGTTTGGCCCTGTGGTGGTTTCATTATAAAATCTTAACTATACATGTTTTTGGCCTCTTGTGCAGCGGAATTAGTCCCCAACATCATTTTATTAATCATTTTAGTAACAACATTACACTAAGTTGACAAAATGTTGGAATAAACACTGCCTGCTGTTGTGATGTGATGTAACCAGTGCAATGATAGATGGCATGCAAGATATTATGCACTATACTCCAAGACTGCCTTCAAAAGGAGTCAAAAAAATCGAGTGCACAAGGCAGGAAGCGGCACAGAGAAGAGCAGAAGAAAGTACAATATAGAGGTAAGAATCACCACGACTGTGCACATCATTAAAGTTATTTTCGATGAGCTCTTCTTCTAAAGACTAACTAGCCAGCTAGTTAGTTAGCTGGCTAATGCCAGCTAATGGAAGACCTGTTACCAGGTGATTGATATTGATATTTGCCTCCGGTATGGGGCCAGACAGTTTAATTCCATAATAGGCCTATTGCTCGTATTGGCTATATAAAATCATCACAATATGATATTAGCTTGTTTGATGACGTGATTGTACTGTACCTTGAGCTAGCTGTATAAATGTAGCATATGTTCTTTCAGTTAGCTAGCTAGCAAATAAGCTATCTTGTTCTCTCTTCATGTAGACTAGAGAGCTTTGCATTTTATGCCATAAATTTTTTCCTCCACGATTACCTTTTTCTAACAACTGCCTCTGCTGCATGCATTGTAAAATTTTACCTAGTTAGCTAGCTGTCAGTACAGTAGCCTTTGATTTAAGGCTGTACACAGGATTTATTTTTGTCAGCCTGTGTGTGTGTGTGTGTGTGTGTGAACAGAGTGCACAAGTTCTTGAAAACGAGTGGTAGGCTATTTGACACATGTAGAGTACTTGAAATATAGAATTTATTGCATTTCTTTATGTATTACACACCCATATATGTAAAGCCTGTTATTCATATTTAATTAAAATTGCAGACACCAAATGCATAATGATACATATATATTGAATGTGTAGATGACATATTCATCTACACATTCAATGTTTATGTAACTTTAGATATTTCATATTTTAAAATTCTTTAACCCTTTGTTTTATTAACTTGAGAGTTTGACCTATTGAATGAAGGAACATTTGTGTTTGTGTGTGTGTGTGTGTGTGTGTGCCAGTGCATGTCTTTATATATGTTACAGGCTCGTGTCTAGTAATAAAGTCTTTACAAGGGACCCCAGTCTCTCCATCCACCTCATCTAAATCAGCCCCCAGTGACCAAGGTGACCCAACCTCTCCTTCTATCTAATACCAACCCGCTCCTAGTGAACAAGGTGTTTCTTGAAGTATTTATTACAATTTATAAATAATGTTTTTATACTTTACTTTTACTGTACTTATTGATGGTGTTTTACAACGTTTAATTTAACTAGTGCAGTGCCCGTTCACATGGGCCAATGTGACGCCTCCCTTTGTTTGTCCCTTTGTTGTTCAAAATGTGTGTCTTACATTGGTTTCACCTACAGCAGTGGTCGGCAAGAGGTGGCCCGCTGGCTAAATAAATAAATACTTTGATAGCGCTTGGTGCTGAAATAGATCTCAGTCATGATAGCAACAGTTACTCACATTATCACTTCCTCTTAAGTGATTGTGTCTACAAAATAAAAACCCTAGAAAGTTTTTTGCAGCAATGCTTTATTTCGAATTGAATTTAGAGCTTTTACTTTGAAAAGGCATTCAAGTATGTGGCATGCTTGACACTGCACCTCTTAAAAAAAGCCTCAGGAAACGTGAGTCCCCTGAATGAGTACTACAAGAATTTTCTCTGCTTGGAGATGCTGGGGAAAGCCTGTGAACTACTGACTAAGCTAACTGGGAACCTAACAATTGATTTTAAGTTATCAAGCAGAGCTGAGCAGCATAATCCCCACCCGCTTGAGCTGCTCCGCTGCGCCTGTGCGAGCGCTCCCCGCTCAGCGCTGTTCTGTACTATATTTATTCATTCTGAACATGTTGTGTGTTCAAATTCCAGCAAACGTGATACTGAACACCCTTGGGTCCGCAGCAACACACCCACCACTTTTGAAGTCGATTGGATGAACAGTTACTGACATAATGAAAATACAGACAGACAGACAGACACACACACACACACACAGAGTTCCCTCATTATTAGAGAGGTGCATTAAAGTGTTCATTTAGAAAATTAAGTGATGTTTATTGTTTATGGTGGGGTACATTAACTCATCCTAATAAAGGCCACGCAATATACAAAGAGCAGTGTGGGTGTCAGTTGATTGTGGTGACTCTGTGTATTGTGACTACAGTACTACATTGAGCCTACACTTAATCTTCTTCTAGGCAGCTCCTATTATGAGTTGAAACAATGTTTACTCACTGAAGCCTTTCTGCCAAAAGTACCTCTTGACAGTGGAAAATGTGTCAGTTTTGGGTCAGTAGGAATGGTAATAAAGGAAAAAATAAAGCTTAAAGTTACACAGTGAGCTGAAGTCATGCATAATACAATGTTCACAGTTCAATACACTTAACATATTTTTGCATATTCTGAAAACAGCAGGATATGCAGAATTACACAGCAGGGCAGTAAATCACTCAATTGCATCATGTCTGAAACCTTGCAGTGTAGAAATTGCATTGAAAAAGTTGAGTTGAGTACATTGTGCAACTGTCACTGTAATTAACTTAAACTTGTTGGGGCAAATGTGCCAAGGTTTGTCATGCACAGTTTCTCTATGTGGTTTTACTGTCTACTGGTCTGTGTGGCAGTTATTTCAGGCCAAAGATTGTGAGAAACTGTTGAGCCATTGAAAGTGTCTGACCAGCGCTGTACCCAAATGTTTGTCTAATGGAATGTGCACTAACATATGATAAGTCATTTTGTTGTGGGGGTTAGAGATTAATCACCCTCCTGGGTAGAAAACATAATTAATTCAAATGAAAAAAAGTAGATGCTTATACAAAGCTAAATCAAATATAATGCATCCAAGGAGGGTTAATATCAAGGGCAACTGGACGTGGTTGGAGAGACTTGAAGACGTAACCTCCTGTCCCAGAGGCAGAACTGAAGAAGCTTCATGGAGGCAAAACATCTTCACATCCAGTTGCCCTTGATTTTAACATTCCTTGGATAACTATGACTCGGATGACTGATAATCTTCACAGACAAACATAATGCATCAATGAGAACATCCCCAATAAAATGAAGAGCTCCAGTAAGTGGATAATTTCCTTTCCACCTCTTCAGTGGACAGCTAGTGAGAGGAAGATGTGTTTCTTTTCTGTTCATGTCAATCTTTTGCTCTATCGCTTTGTTGGACTGGGCTGGCTCAGTGGCAGTAAAGAGCCCCCAAGGAGGTGCTCCAGTGTCATTTTCTTTGAAGGTTTGTCGACATCAGCTTTTGCCACTCTGGTCAAGTATCCCTGGTTCTTCATGAGACTTTTACCTGTGATATGTGTTGCACTCTCTCCTGTTTCCACCACAGTCACACGTGCATATAGAGAGACAAAACAGAAATACATTTAAAAAATAAGCAGCATGCAGAATAATTTCCAACATTGTCAGTGATCATGGCTCTGGTCTTTCATGTTAGCTCTCCAGAGGTTTCACAGTGTGTGTGCCTGTGATGCCTGGATATGTGGGCTGTTGCCTGAAAACGAGAAGCTGTTGCATGCCTGTGGTTTACATCTGTAAAAGTGCTCCAACAGCTGGGCTGTGGTTCTTGGAGCTTGCTGTTCAGCTGCCTTGCAGATGAACATAAGATGATACAGCTGCTCTTCAGTTGGCTACATTGTTGCTTATTTGCATAATGCAGAACTCTGCAAACACACACAGGACCCAAAGGCATGTATTTAGTTTAAAAACTAAATACATATTTTAATGGACTCGTGGGCATGGCTTCTATATTTAACAGTGCATGTGTATGTGTGTGTAGAGTCAAGGTGAATACATTTTTTTTTTGCCTAGGCATTCATCATATCTGCCATATCTCCTCTCCACATTCTGTGTGGCCTTGTCCTTGGACATGACATGCCACCTACTGTGTATGTTCAGTAGAGCAAAAATATATTTTATAAAATGCAGAGCTTTGTGTTAACAGCAACTGTGCTTTCATCGCAATAATGAATACATAGTCATAACAATTTCTAGAATTATAGCACTGTTTTCAAAGCATTTGAAGAGACAAGGGTGAAATGACAATATCAGAGGAGAAGATCAGATATGAGAAAAGATGAGATGAGAGGAAAGGACAGGGCAAAAGGAAACAAGAACAGAAGCCAGGAGGAAAGCACAAGAAGAGGAAATGTAGATGAATGGATAAGCAAGATCAGTTTGACCCAATAGTGTTGTGTTGGGTTCCCAGATATGCACATGGGTGCACTGCACCACGTTGGTTGGTTGTTTTCCCCTGACAAAAGAAATGATGATTACTGAGACCCAGGGTCTGAAATTAGCTGCCAATGTGGGTAAAATTGTCAGGCCATCCGCCACTTAGGTTGACAGGGAAAACGCAGAACCACCCACCCACCAGGCAGCTCAGGGAATATATGGCGGTGTTTCAAACCAAACTCACCAGTGGAAGAGGTCTATCCTGAGTGACAGCTGGTAGGCTTGCCAGGCAGTAGGGATGTGCAGATTTATACTATGATACAGTGATACACCCTTGTATCATTGTGATTCTCTAGATACATGTGCTCACCAAGCCATACCCACTTTTGAGCAATCTAATCAGATCTCTCTCAAAATAATCCCTCGCACACATATTAGATTTCGCTCAGAAATATGTCACATTACAGCACCAGGAATCCAGGAAGGTGCAGAACAATCAACAATTTCAGTATAAAAACACAAAAACTATAGTCTGCCTCTAACATTAGAGGCCTCCCAACATTACAAATGCCATTGTGATAATTGAAAGAGTGCACATGTCCTCAGTTCTGTACCTGTGTTGGTTATACATGTATTTGTGTATTTGAGTGTTCTCCCCTCTCTGAATCTGTCTTAAGCTCTGTGAATGTGTCCTACTTCATTATCACAGCCTTCATGCCCTGATGTTGCTACATTCACCATCATTCCCAACAACCTTCTGTATCTGACAGCTTAAACATAGCCTCTTTCTTCATGTCTTTTGATACCCAATCTTTCCACATGATGAGATGGTAAATAAAAAATGTCTGTAAACAACAGGATGTGATAATTGCAGGGCAAGCCACCTATGAGCTGTAATTTTGTTTGTGTGTGAAAATGTTAATAAATGTGAATAATCTTATTCATCTAATTGGGCTCTGTGATTCATGATTGCCACATGAGCAAAGCCACAACAATAAGACAAATAATCAAAAGGGTTTAAATTATCTATCAAAGCCAAATTAATGCTGCTGGGGCTTTAAGGCATTTACTCAGCTTCAGATGAATCGTCCTGGTCGAATGGTAAAATACAAAACTTCCTTTAACTCACTGCTTCTATATATATGAGTTCATTGACTGAGCATCTTAATAGATACAAGGGTTTAAATTACTTTCCAAGTGGTAGCCACGGTAAGCTGTTTTAGATTTAACTTTTGTTTCTAACTGCAGCTGATTACCTACAGTATTTACCAAAAGGGTAGGAAGGGAAGGGAAAGAAAGCAGGGGTGTTGAGCCGACACAGCCTGTTTATGCTTTTATGGTTTCATTTTCAGACAAACATTCTCACTCATCTCATCATAGGCAGAAAAGTTAGAAAAGGCTTAGACTGGATTATGTGACCTTTACTAACTCTGTCCAACTGCCCAGAAGACTACTTTTCTAACCTTCTTTCTATCCCAGGATTTAGGGAGTAAGAAATGATAAAGAACTGTTTAATAGCCCCCAACTGGCTCTAAGCCTAAATCTCCCCCAGCCCTGCCCTTAGCTGGTATTAAATGTAGCTAATGTCACATGTATGTGGCTGAATATAATGGAGGTAAACATGGCAGATGGAGAAAGCTTTTTAAAAAAATCTTATACTCTTAACAAAAACACTTCCGTAGTGTTCAGTTCACATCAAAATATATAGTGATTTGTGATGTCAACAAATGCTACACTCCCGGGACTTTGAGACGGAGAGGCCTTTTATGTGAGCGTCCTTTTGGGGGAGGCATAAATATTTTTTTCAGTTATTTTAATACATACGGTATTAGTGTTTTTGTTGTATACAGTCAATCAGATTACACTGAAGACCTTCAAGAAACTTCAGGATGACACCTGCGTCCTCAATTTGTAAGCAAGGCAGCTCTGCACTGAACAAGACCAGGTCAGGCAAGCCTGAGTCAGTCAGAGTGCTAAAATATACTCAAAAACAACAAAACATTCCCAGAAAATATAGCAGTGTGTGTGCATAGAAATCAAATCCCTCAGCTTCACCTCTGAGTAGGCCTCTCTCTGGCTCAGCTTACCCTGGACCCTGACTCTGCTTTTACTGATTATATGCATGAGAAGAACATCAGTAAAAAATATGACTTACAATAATTAATTCTCTAATCATGAAAACACATTGCCCCTGTACCTGTCACTGTTTTGTCTGGTTTTATTTACCTTCTCCCCCTGCTGTTCCTCATCTTTCTTCTCTCCCTCCTCATCAACATGACTGGGGTCATCGTTCCTCTGCATCACCTCCACTGACCTCAACAGCTAATATACATAAAGACATAAAGAGATTCCTCGGTTAATTTGGCACATTTAACTGCCTCTTATGCCAACATTTTTTTCTTCTTAATTCTTATTGCTGCTCGCACACCCCCTCCATATTGAAAGTATTGGTTTGGCCCAGTCAGACACACAGACAGTGGTCGCTACAGCAGACTGGCCGGCCGGCGCGGTCGCGGATCATAAAGTAGGCCTAAAACAAAAACCGAAAAATAAAAACTCCTTACTGCTGGCCGGTTCGGCAGCAATCCCACACGCCACAATGGCCAGTCCGCCCCTGTATATAGATCACAGCAGGCATTTTTTTTATGTGTACATAATGTATAATGCTTTCCCCATTGTGCAATGTATGCACGAGCACCACATACACAACACATGCTGAAAAACATACAAACATGGATCATATCAGCCAATTTTGCTGCTCACTATGCATGGTAGAAAGACTGAAAGCTCAAAAGTACATTCATTTTCACAGCAGAATCAGTCTATCTCTCACTCAGAAAACAGCATAACAACTCTACACATAATAAGTTGAGAAACAAAGGGGTGAATGCACAGATCTAAACAGTAATCACTCATCAGCTTTTGCGTCAAGGCAACAGGACTCCCCTGCTTCCAGTCTTTATGCTAAGCCAAGCTAACAGTTTCCATGCTGTAGCTTTGTATTTGATGGACGGCCATGAGACAGGTATCGATCTTCTCATCTAACTCCCGCCACGACAGTGAATATGCATATGTCCCAAAATGAATATTGCTTTAACCTTTTGCTACACGTGAATGTAAAATCACACATTTGAAACGGAACGATTTGTATCAGACTTTTTATCAAAGTTTGAGTTCAAGGCGGAGCGCTAGTCTAAATGAACTTTAGTCCACAAATAATGAACCAAGCATAATAACTCTTTTTTAATTTAAAGATACAAAATGAACAAATTCTTCTTTAAAGTAAAATCGTCTTGTGGGCTATACTTCTGTATCTGGAATAGACAACTTTTCAGAGCTAACTAAAGAACAGTTACAACTTTAAAATGAGCGTTAAATTCATACAGTTCTCCTTGTCTTTGTCATTAAAGTACTACTCTGTGGAAGTGAACTGTCCAGTATTTTGCTGCTGTTGGAATGGAATTTTATGCTACAACGAACAGTGTTAGGTTAAAGTGACCAAAAGTCTGATTGCTTGTCTGGCTGTGTGGGAGATAATGTGGTGGTGCAGCATATCAGCACTGAGACATTACTGACCTCCTCAATGCAATCCCCTCTGCGACCGTATTAGTAAGATTTCTATTTCTTGCGGTCAGTCTACCCGTGTTGTCTGAGAACACAGTGTTTGCGGCCTTTGCTCTTTCGAATATTTGTTTCTAGATATTAAATTCCTCCCGGGTAAGGGTTTCATCAACTGGCAGTCATTTTAAGTGTTTGGAAGTGGCAGTAAAGTTGTTGTTGAATTGCCGTAAGTTTTGTTGTGGCAGTTCCTTCGATAGTTTTTTTCACACAGATAATTAAAGATAATAATTCCTATTCTTTAATTATATTGACAAAGGCTTTCATTGTACATTCCATTGTGATATTATACTAGTTTTTCTTCTGAAGCAATTTGTCTTCATCATGAGTCTAAACATGATGTCTGATAATTATAGATACTATTCTATTCTATTCTATACCCATATAGGAATGCACTGTTTATAAATAGGTTGTTTGCCTCAAAAAACGACACTTTCCCGTATCAGTCCATCAACAGGAGTGCCGGACCTTAATTACATTCCATAAGTCACGTGACGGAAGTTGTAATGACACGAAACACATGGTTAACGCTGTGAAACGGTCGCAGTTTGGTTAAGTTTAGGCAACAAAACTACTTGGTTAGGTTAACCCCTAAAATCCACTGACTCTGGCTACGGCTGCAGCGGACCCGTCTGTGGACAGCCCCTCCTCTTCATGCACAATCTGAATCAGAAAATGCGCTGGAGGAAGTGACAGGTTTGGTGCCTAAAAGTAATCATCCGCCGAAAACTGATTGCCCTCCGCGGGAGTGCGGGCAGCATGTTAAAGCTCAACGCCCAACATCTATACATCTAAAGCTGCTTTTATCTGGATCAAACAGTCATAACGTGCAAATAAGCAACACTTTATGTCCGTGGTAGTAAAGGTATGTTTTTGTGAAACGTTGACAAAAGGCCTGACAAAATGTTCTAAGCAACTAAATTAGCCTATAGTCGCCAATAAAATTTGTGTTTCGTAGGCCTATGTTTATATCCTTGCTTATATTTGGAAACAGACTGTAGTCTTTAATTAACATGATTCATGGCTGGGTTAGGCTATAAATAAAATAAAGGAAGTGTCTCTCTGGCAATTATCCTGACGACATTATTTTTGCTTGCTCTGTGCCAACCAATCATGTCCTTTTATAACCAGTTGAAATATATTAATACCAGTGTAGTATTGCACTTGCCAAAAAGACAGATTGTAGCTCAATCAGTCCTTATTACCAGTTGAAATACATTTAAATAGCCACTACAGCCCATATAGCCTATGCAGTTTTGCACTTGCCAAAAAACTGATTCCAACTCACTACTGGATGAACGGTTCTCAAATTGAACTGATTTAAGTTATGAGCATTATATATTAGTTATATTATATGAGTTATGGCTCACCCATAGCTCACCCAGTCCTTTTAACCTGTTGAAATACCTTTTAAAGGGCCAATACAACCAGTAACAGGTAGTTTTCCACTTGCCAAAAAGTGGTTGCAACCTTGACCTTGTGACTTAAATAAGAAGAAGAAGGCAAGTCTAAAGATTGACCAACTGCTGGCAACTTTAGAATGCTGGTGTTAGCTGGGCATAGTGAGAGCAGTGTGCAAGTGGCATTAACTCACGTTATTATAAGTAACGCTATTTAACTCAAAACTCTAAATAACTCACTATTTAGCTGGTTTCACATGGGACTTGAATGCTTTTGTGCTTTTGGTTTGTGACCCATCTATCCATCCACCTCATCCACCTCCTTACGCGTGATGAAGCCTTGTGGTCTGGGCGGCTAATTGACCCAGAGTGTCAGGCCAGTGTTGAAAACAACACAGCACAGCACAGGATAGTCACTCAGAATTGTAGACCTTCAGCCCACCTCACCTGCTTTAACCTGATGCTATGACCTTTACCTCTCACATGAGTTGTTTTTAAAAAAACTAATAAATTGCATCAACTCAGACTGAGCCAAGCAAATGGCAAGCTAAGCACATCATACCTTTGATAAATGAGGGATGAATGCTCAAAGTGACCTGGAGAAAGAATATGAACCACTAACCTTATCATTTTGTCACATTGGTGATGTCTCCACCACGATGAATATGAATTATGCAGCACTGCCTCAAATGAATGATGAGTGTCTTCACAAGTTACTGTGACAAAATAATGGCTGCCTGCGCATCTACATCAGAATTAAAACCTCTGGAGAATCAACTGTCATGACAGCATTATCGCCTTTGTATGCAAATACTGTATGTGTGTGAAAGTATCAACTATGGGCCTGATTTACTAAAGCTTTGCGTGAGTATAAACGTGTGCAAACTTGATATCACCAGCAAATTAGCATAAGCTACCAAGGTGTGCAGGCAGAGTGACGTCTTTCAAAAGTGCAAGATAGCACCTGTTGTTCATTTAGTACTTTTGCCTAAATGAATATGCAATTTGGGGCTTAACATGCAAATACATTTATTTACTATACACGCAATGTGATCTACCAAGTCTAAACGCAATATCATGTGAGTGCAACAGCCTCTGTATTTAATACATTTGAAATATGGTGCAAACCGCCAAGTGTTGCGCAGAGATGGCTTATTGTTGCCAGAAGGAGACAGCCGTAATGAAAGAAAACATAGAGAAGTTAACAATATTAGATAATATTATAGTATATCTAATACATAGAAATACAATTATTTTATTTTATTTATTCTATGAACTATATGAATAGAATTTTATTGTATTTTCCTTTAGCTTTGGCAATACTGTTGTATCAATATTCCTCCCAATAAAGCATTTTGTTTAGACCTGATTTCTTTTCTCCGTGAGATTGAAGAGTTTAGAAAGTTGCGTGGTGCTGCGGAGAGCCCCCAGCTGCAGTAGTGCACGAATCACGCGTAAAATTCATCCAGCCAGAGGGAACGATCACCAACTGTTCACAGCGCGCCGGTCGTTATATAGCGACACAACCCATTGTAGGTATCGGAGAGGGTGTGTACAGGGCTAGGGACAGGAGATCGCGGAGCGACCGGGCACGGTGCGGATGGTAGGTGATTGTTTCCTCTGGCTGGATGAAGCACGATCTGCTGGCATTTCCTCGTGTCTGGGTCATTCCAGCATACTGTAGCTGTTTCTGCTGGGGTTTCCCAAAGCAGTTTTTCCAGGTGTGCTGTCCCAAGTACTTAGTGCAATCTTAGATAGGATGGGCTGGTACGATTTCCACATACTCAGGACGCACTGAACGAAACGCTGTGGCTACTTTCCCTCCCGACTCTCCATGGCGGAAACCATTAAAACACGCAAAACCCTCATTTAAATACTCCCACCTCCATTGTGTTTGCTCCTGTTGTCATCTAAGCAATAATTTTTAGTAAATCACCCATAACAGGTACTAAAATTGCATGTGTAATATTTTAGAATGCACACTCAATTTAGTACTCTTTATTCGGGATGTTAGTAAATCAGGCCCTATGTGTATTGTACATGTGGGAGTAGGTTGTCATAGACTGTATAAAACATGGATGTAGTGTCCATGAGTTAGTCATAGGTTTCTGAAGAGCCATTGTAAAGCTCAATGTGGACGGCTCCTGCTGTCACCATCTTGGCAACGCCTTACTCTGCTTAATCCACAAATGGGCAAAGATGTGGAGCTGAGGCGGGCTAAATGCATCCTGGTTGCTGAACCACCAAGTGGCCAGCCACCTGAGAGGGCACCGATCGGTCACTCAAAGCTACCATGTCCTTAATTATGCATAGCTTTAGCCTAAATGTTGATAACATATGAGTTATATAAACAGCCATCCCTGTACAGTTATCATGAACAGGGAAATTAGCTATAGAGACCAAGGTTGTACAAGTAAACATGTTTTCTCCCCAACCACACTAATAATTGGTGACTCCATAACTAGAAACCTCCGTTTCTTTAACACTACCACTCACTGCTTCCCTGGTGCCACCACAGCTGACATTTTAAAAAAACTCCAGGACCTAATGCCGTCGCTCCCGTCCTCCATCACAAGAGTGATAGTCCATGTCAGAACAAATGACACAGCTCTTCAGTAGTCTGAGCTGACAAAATCAGATTTTAACCGTCTTTTTAACTTTTTAAAGCAGTGTGGAAAGTCCGTTTTTATCTCTGGTCCCATTCCCACAGTTGGTCGCGGTGCTGGCCGCTTCGGTAGACTCCTTGGCCTCCACGACTGGCTCCAGTCCGCCTGCAGGGCTCACCGTGTGTGTTATGTGGATAATTTTAATATTTTCTGGCAAAGAATGTCTCTTTTTAAGACAGATGGACTTCACCCAAACAAACGGGGCTCAGAAATGTTAGCTGCTCACATACAGCATGTGGTGCAGTCCACACATGACTTACGTGAATGACTAATCATTCATGCAGCACACCTGGACACACCACCGGTCACTGAACACATCTCTGCCTCACTGCCACAAACAACTGTCTCCACCTGCTGGCATGTAAAACTGCCTGCTCCCAGCGCTGTTCCAAAGACTTCTATTCCTGTCATCATCACACATAGACCAGTAAACCGAAATGTGCACATCCCACACAGAAATAATAGTAATCTCTTAAGGATTAGGACAACTGCACCAACTCCAGCACCCAGAACAAACTCATTTAAAATGGCTCTCTTCAATGTGAGATCTCTGTCATGTAAGACTTTTATCTTAAATTATTTTATCTTGTCTGCAAATCTAGATTTTATGTGAGCGTGTATAGGAAAAATTTAAAATGTCATCAAGTACGCTGTGATGAATTCTCCTTTGAAGTTCTCACTCTTAAACTTGGAGGGCTGCAACCTATCATATTTGTTATAATTTATCGCCCCCCAAAACCGCCTGGAGGATTTTTATCAGAACTTCCTGAATTTTTATCTACTCTGGTTTTAAATTATGACAGAATTGTTCTTTGTGGCGATTTTAATATTCATGTTGATGACCCCACCAATGTTAATGCAACTGACTTTTTAAATATGGCCACTTCTTTTAACTTCAAACAACATGTCAAAGGCCAAACCCATAACCGTGGTCATACACTGGACTTGGTTTTTACCCTGGGTGTCAGCATTTCCTCTGTGGAATTAGTGGACATGACCATATCTGACCACAGATGTATTGTTTTTAGCTGCGATTCGCCTGTTACTCATGCCGCCTCACCAAGCTCCGTGTGTTCTCGCATCTTTAATGAATAGAAATATAGCAAAAATTCGATCCATGTTAACTTTTAAGGACACCGAGACCATTTTACATGCCTTCATCTCTTCACGCCTGGATTATTGCAACAGCCTTTTCACCTGTTTAACCCAAAAATCTATTGATCGACTCCAGACTGTCCAGAACTCAGCTGCCAGGCTTTTAACCAGAACAAAGAAATATGACCACATTACTCCTATTTTAGCTTCATTACACTGGCTCCCAGTATGTTTTAGAATTGACTTTAAAATTCTATTGATTACTTTTAAAGCTCTTCATGGCCTCTCGCCTTGTTATATTTCTGAACTTTTAGTCCCATACACACCAGCACGTACCTTGAGATCCTCGGGCAGAGGTCTGTTGTCTGTTCCAGAGTCTCGACTGAAAACTAAAGGGGACAGAGCGTTTGCTGTCAGGGCCCCGAGGCTCTGGAACAGCCTGCCCGAGGAAATCAGGTCGGCTGAGTCAGTGAACTCTTTTAAGTCCCTTCTTAAAACATACTTTTATAGGAGAGCCTTTCCCGATCTTATTTGACTTTATTTTATCCCTTTTATTTTATTGTATTTTACTAATTTATATTTATCTTAAACGTATATTTTAGTCTTTTCAATGTTTTCATGCTTTTATCTTGTATTGTTTTTGTATTATTGTCTCTTGGGTATTATTGTCTTTACACTTGTTAAAGCACTTTGTAACTTGTTTTTGAAAAGTGCTCTACAAATAAAGATTATTATTATTATTATATCTTCTGTAAAGTTGGGTGTTGTAACATAGGAGTTCAAGTGGATTAACTCATTGGGGTTGGAGCGAGGGGTTTGAGGAGATTAACTCGCTGTTGGAGCGAGCCTCAAATGTCCAGTTTTTGTTTTTGGCACTTCCACATAGGCTTCATTTCTCAGCCCTGTAGGTTGCCGCTTGGTATATACGAATGTTTGCCACAGTGTGTAAGAGAGAGTGTGTCTGTGTGTGTGACTGTCCACTCTAACCTAATTATCATCATTGTCTCTTGTCAGGGTACATCAACATACACACACACACACACAGACACACAAAGTTAGACACCATGTTAACACCAATGTCATGCAATCTGTAGCCTGTGTGTGTATATGTGAGCGGCTCCTTTGCTTAGGCTAACAGCAACTGTGACTAGCCAAAGTTAGTCAGCTCAAAAACTGTCCCTGTGGCATTGTGGGGATATATATATGTGTGTGTGTGTGTGTGTGTGTGTGTGTGTGTGTGTGTGTGTGTACACGTTTGCGTATATTGTCAAAATGACATAGGTGAATTTCCCACTGACTGTACACAAAAGCTGAGAAAGTGCCATCAGCATTGATACACACACATGCCCCTATACTCTTAACATTACGAATGAAGCTTAGTAAATATGGGCTGTGGCCTTGGGCTGAAATAATGTGTGACAGGTACAGATTTTAATCTCTTTAAAACATTTTTTTCTTATTTAAATCCTTTTATCCCCACTCTTTGTACCTGTTTTCTCATTCATCCCATTGGTAAAAGCAAAAGCTTAAATATACTGGATATTGAGGAAATGAAACCTCTTTACAGCAGGGGGGCATATAGCTTGCTAAGAGGTCAAGGCAGGAAATAAACATAACACGCTATTTTGCCTGGAATGGCTGCGGTTGTCAACAGTGAGAACATTTATGAATAATGCTATGTTCCTGTGCACCATATAGCAATACATTGTTCAAGTGATGTATGATATAGCCTAGTTTTCCTTCTCAGGTTAGCCTATAACTCTTTTCCATTGCTCACATTCTTTTTCACATCGAACTATTCCTCTGATCTTACCCTTACAACATATTTCTTTGTTGCATGCCACATTCCCTGTCTCTACTTCACCTTTGTCAGTCTCTCTTTTCCCCATTATGACTCCCACTGTATGAGGAATGCAGGTCTAATGTGTAAGTGCTGAGCTGTGACATAAACACTCAGAAACAATAGGCTTAGGTATACAGAAGGATTCGGGTGCATGCCAAAGACAATACAGTAAAGATACCACACATAGCTACAGATGAACACGGAAATAGTTAGAAAAACTACAACAAATTCAGGTAGGAAGGTAGGGAACACTGCTCGAGCTGTCAGTAAAGGTCAATTTATATATGACTGTTTTAAGTTCTGGATGTCCAGACGTGTTTTCACTTATTTTGCTTGATTTGATTTCTCCTGGAGTTTACGTGAAGTCACCAAACTTAATGTACTGAAAAGGATAACAAATGTGGTTCTACACTGACATCCTGGTATTTTTCAGGAATTGCAAGAATCGATTTTTGTTTCCACTTGCACTTGTGTGTTCACAAAGATGCCGTCTCCAACTTTCTGACCTTAAAGGAATGAGAAACTGTATTTACCTTGGTATTGTTGAATAAGAAGAGTTCAGTACATGGAACTGACATATTGTGAGCCTCAGTCACCATTTTTTCCTCCTTCATATGTAATTTCATGCAAAAACGGGAAACTGCCAACAAGTGCTAGATGTGATGTAACATATAGGCTTATTAATATTTATGCCCCCAAAATGTACATAAACCAGCGCTCATTCCTGTAATTTCACTGCTATTTAATGTTCGCATTATTCTGATCGAAAGATGTGTCTGCATAGGTGGGTTCTGGTGATGTGCAGAGTTATGTCTGCAGATCGCGTGCATGGGTCTATGTCATAAAAATTAACCCTCTGATTAATAGCGGGTGGGGGTGAAATAATAAAGACGCTGTGCACAAAAACGAGGTACAGCCATAGGCGGAAACTGCGGAGAGGTCGGGCCCCCCAAAAAATATTATATAATATAATGATATATACTTAGAATAATTGTGTAAGTAGTAAAACAATACAAACGAAAACTAGGCAACAGAAGTGGTTTTAAGTTTAGAAACATTTTGAGTCCCCCCTCCCTTACCTCACAGTGGTCCACTCCCTCACTAGTTGTGGAATTTCAGTAATGTTAAGTAGGCCGGAAAGGCTATTTTACTCACTTGAAACATCATATGAACTGATTCTTTTGTCTTTAATACAGATGATACTGAGTCATTGATAAATTAGTCATGACAAAAAAATCTGATAACCGATTATCTTTCCATGAGCCCACTATGGGCCGGATTTACTAACATCCCAGAGAAAGAGTAATAAATTGCTTGTGCATTCTAAAATACTGCACGTGTAATTGTAGCACCTGTTATGAGGGAATAACTAAGAATTATTGCATAGATGATAACAGGTGCAAACACAATGGAGGTGGCAGTATTTAAATGAGGGTTTTGCGTGTTTTAATGGTTTCCGCCATGGAGAGTTGGGAGGGAAAGTAGCCACTGCATAAAAACCTTTATTTGTTTCATTCAGTGCGTCCCGAGTATGTGGAAATCGTATGTACCTGCATGACAGGATGCAAAACTACGGGGGAGCCAGGGGGAAGATTTGACTTGTGAAAGTTTGGGGGGTCTCTAAAATATTGACTGTATGCTTTTTGTCATTAATTTCTATATTTCTGTATCATCATGGATCATGCATAAAATCAGGAGCGTTGTGCTTCATCCAGCCAGAAGGAACAATCACCGACCTTCCGCAGTGTGCCCCGTTGCTCCACGATCTCCTGTCTCTGACCCTGTACGCCCCATTCCCTCTCCGATACCTACAATGGGTTGTGTCGCTATTACGACCCTCTTTTATTCCCTCTCCTTTTGTGTGTGATCCATGCACTTCTGCAGCTGGAAGCTCTCAGCAGCGCCGCACAACTTCCATCTCACAGAGAGAAAAGAAGTCGAATTGGCATGAATGTTAATACAACAGTAGGCTATTGCCAAAGCTTCAAGGAAAATACAAAAACTACTTCATTCATATAGTTCATCGAATAAATAAAATAAAATAATTTTATTTCTACATATTGGATATAGAATAATATTATCTAATATTTTTAATTTCTTTACGTCGTCTTTCATTACGACTGTGTCTCCTTATCACACCAATAACAGCAGCCATCTCTGTGCAACACTTGCCGGTTTGCAACTTCCTTTCAAACGTATTAAATACAGATGCTGTTGCAGACAGTAACCTCATGTCACAGCCACACAAGTTATTCAGTAGAGTGACGATCACGCAACGCTCACTATTCCATTAAACCTTTAAATGACAAATTGTTGTGTGGTCCTTGCTACTAAAAGTCAATTTAAGAAGAGTTGTTGTTCTAACACACACCCACATAATCCAACAAATATGAAAGAATCAGAAAATTACTTTGTCTTCCAATTGGCACCCAATGTGAAATATAAATATAAATTAAACATTTCCAGTATGTTTGGAGTTAGCAGATGATGAACTGGTTAAGTGGGATGAGCAATGACACAGTAGCAGAATGAACTAAATAGTGGGACAGAAACTCAAATGTCACCCACAGGACAATCCAAGCAAGAAAACCATTCGGACACCTGCAAGTACTAACAATATCAAGCAGCCCCTTCCTGAGTTGAGTCAAGGTGGTAATGAGACAATAATGATGAGCCGTTTTACCACATCTCATTAATCTGCGGGTGACTGGAAACACAAACAGATGGGTTTTATGAGGCTGCTTATTTCCCAGAGGTCTTGGACATATTGACTAGAGGTGTGACATTCCTTTTATCACACTCTCAATGTGTATATTTGTGCATGACATCTCCAGTAAAGAATTACACTCATATTTCCATCTTTGACCTACACAGCATTAATAGAAGGAACAAGCATGAAGGTCTTCCAAAATGCGTGAAACATTTTCAAACTTCGATTAGGATTTGCTTGCTGTTTGACTTCTAAGGTACCAGAGCACATTACTAATCTTATGTCCATGCAAGTCCCATCTGTTTGTTTATAGTGGAAACGGTGCCAATCCAGTAGTTCAGAGTAGAGTAAACCACAAGAGCTTGCCCATAACTGTAATATTAGATAAAGCTGAGATTGATGCAACAGGTGTGAACTCTGGGCAAATATCACAAGCTATAGTGAGAGCATTTTCAAGGGCATTTGTAGCTACCAACTAGCAACAACTAGTTTTATTTCTGTTAAAAGCTTGAGGAAATGTCCCTGACTGCTGTTATTTTTTCCTGCTGTAACAACCAATAAAGCACAGCTGTGTTCTGTATTGTTTGATCTTATATGTGACCATTCAGACTGCTTTGAGACTGCATGATTTATGTGCCTCCAGCCCTCTACCAGGACTTGATACAAACTGGGATTTTTGCCTGTTTCATTGCTCTATTGCTCTGCTGTGTCTCGTTTCGACAGCTCTGGCTGTTCTCAAATCATCCTCGTCTCTTTGGTTTGCCTCCTGCATGCCAGCTCTGATGTCGCTCCAGCGGAGGATCTTCCAGAGAGGCCAGATTGTCCCAGAGGCTGCCCCAGGCACAGTGACGACAACTTCCAGACTTCAGCCCCCCCCTCCTGTGAACCAAGATGCATGTGTGCGCACACACACACTCATACGCACGCAGAACACATAGACACTCTCGATGAGAGACATTCCCCTCATGGCAGTGTCACATGTTGAGGTGTCTCTCTCTGTGTTCAGTGCAAGCCATGAAGCAGAACAAGATAATTAAACACTCATTTACTGATGCAGTGGACCACCAAAGGAGAGTGAAGGATAAATGGTCAGTGAAACAAAGTCTGGACAGGTGTCTCCTGTCGAGAGTCGATTAAGAAGTCAGAGGCCCCTGGGCACAATGTCTTGTAGGGTCCCCACCCGCCGACCCACACACATGTGTGCACAATCGAGGTTTTGAATTATAGGATATTATTTATTGGAAACATATCTAGTTTATACAGGACTGATTTATAATATAATATAATCGGCCGATATGAGCTAACTGCTTCTAAATTGGTATCTGCATTTATAATAGCTGATAAATGATGATTAAAAATAAACAGAGAGACAGATCTTTCTATGTTGTATAGTTTCATCAGAAGGCGCTCTGCTACTCCCGTGTTGATAACAGTGCCACAAATCCACCACAAAACAAAGCGATACAAAAACCAGAGCATAAAAAAACCAACACCGGAGTTCATGATGACTTGGTCATTTGTCAAGTGAAATAACTTACTTAAATAATATAGCACTCATCACTTCTCCTCTTAGCCCAAATAAGCCTGACAACATTCATGACCATACCAACCCACCCAACTTAACTGGGAGACTCTCATTACCTTCCCCTGGTTTCCTACGGGGTCACAGCAGTATGTTTGGTGTAACAGTAGTTAAGTTGTGGAGGCTACACTGTTTACAAACCTGATTGTAAATTTATAAGAAATAAATCAGTGTGGCAGTTCTAGTTCATCACTTACTTAATGACTTACTTAAATATTCTCTAATATTGCTTCTGCAAACGCTGCCCATTGCTAACTTAGATTAGCCACAAAGCTAGCCAATACAGCTGTGAGCGAATCTGGGAAGTAAACACACTGATAATCTACTATATAAATATCATATATGATATAAATGATGTGATCCTGATCAATGATAAAATATGCGTCCCATGCTTCTCTGTCCCTCTCACCACATCTGTAATGAAATATCAAAATCTTCCCATTCACAGTAACTCTTACAAATAGTATCACTGCTGTTTGTTATTGTGTTGAAATTACATGGTTATTCCACACACATCAGTTGTGTGTGGAATAACACACACAACTGATGTGTGTGCGGAGCAGACACACACAGGCAGAAGAGAAGCACCTCCCCACAGATCATCACACAAGTACATTGCTTTCAACCTCATCGTTTCAGAAGAAGCGGGGCCTGTTAATCCAGGAACACATAAAAAGCTGTATTTATGAGGTTATTATAAAGGTAAGCTCTACATGTGATAATAAAAGAGCAGAGGAGCAGAATCACTCAGAGTAGCCTAGCTGAGGGGGAGGAGGAGGTAAAATGCTGCCTCCTATTTGTTTGGAGCATGAGGCCAGACATTACACATTGTACCTTAAAAGGCATAACGAAGGTTACGATATGGTAACCCTAGTTCTATAAGCACAGGCGGAGCCCTCTACTGGACTCTATGGGTACTACCTCCTACAATCACACGCACGCACATGCCCACTGAAATTTTATCGTGCACGTAACCGACCAATAGGACATCGCTACCGATACGAGCGTGACGTATAAATAGCAGTGTCCCTACTGCCTCAGCACCAGACCACCTCTTCAGCAGACGGTGTCAGAGTTGCAGGGCTCAACGGTAGAGGGCTCCGCCTGTGCTTATAGAACTAGGGTTACCATATTGTAACCTTCGTTCTATCTCACACAGGCTCCGCCCTCTAGTGGACTCTATGGATACAGTGGGTGGAGCCCAAGTCCACCACACCAACTCGGTCGGCCACAGGCCGGCCAAAGCCCCAACCACCACATCACCTAGTGACAGAATGGTGAACACCCCTGAAAAGGTCGCTGGACCGATAGGGGCTTGGCCAGACCATTAACACCAGCACAGCCCTGACTTCTCACTGAAACGTCAGGCACTGCCTGTGTATGTTCCCCCTCTACACCCAGTAGTCACCAGATCTTCACTTTTCAGATCCTAGGTCGCACTTGCGAGCTGGATCCCGAGAAGGAGCCCAACTTATCCAAGAGTTTGAAACGCACAAACGGGCAGGGTTGGACAGGGTTTTACTGACTGCACTATCACTGAAACAGACGAACAGCTGACCAGTGCATCGAATGGGGGCTCAATGAGGACTGCTCCAGGGGCTCATAAGGTGCAGATATTAGAGCCACCAACACAAGCAGCAAGTCCTACTGAGTGGTTGAGAGACACGACAGCGGTCGCTGTCTTCTCACACCCTGCAGAAAGCGTATCATGAGGGAGTGGGTGAAGACTGTTCTGTCACCAAACTCCCTGTGACAGGAGAGATAGCTGAGGCGCGACAGCCCCTTCTCCATCAGACCTTGCAGGAAAGAGAAAACGGATCCCACCGAACAGGTAGGCAGATCCGTCTCCCTCTCAATGCATCAACGCTGAAAGCCCAACCACTTAGCTTTACAGCAAGACGTTGTGGAGACTGCCCGCCGCTTGGATGGTCTGTGCGACCTCAGCGGATAGACCAGCCTGAGTCTGCCTCTCCACAATTTTAGGAGCAAAACCTGGAGAGGCTGGTCCAACACCAGCATTATGCATATGAAGCCTCACCCTTGTGACAGAGCCCCCTACATCATAGGTACAGTCCAGGGCTCTGTCACTGTAGGCTGCGTCACTTCTACCAGAATGACGAACGACCGTTCCCGCCTCACCTAACTGGAGGGATGAGATGAGGTGGGGGGGAACGCAAACAGCAGCCCTTCTGGCAATGGCGCGTGTGTAACGCGTCCATCCCCAAGGGTAGGCTGTCCTGTGGCTCAATTGAGAACCACAGCGGGCAGTGGGTGTTGGCAAACAGATCCACCTCCACTCTCCCGAAGCGAGCTCAGATCTGCTGAACCACATTGTTGTGCTGTCTCCACCCGCTCAGTTGGGAGCCAGCCCTCGACATGAGGTCAGCCACCGCCGTTCTCCAAGCCTGGGACGTGAAGGAGGAAACGCACCACCACACTAGAAACACAACCTGGAGTGGATTGTGGATGTGTGGTGTGTGGCCCCCTCGGCTCTCACAACACTTACTGCACTCCCCTGGCAGGTCCCTCCTCATCCAGTGAGAGACGAGCAGCACCCGCGCTGGACAGTGAGAGACCCCCAGAATCGCAGGTCCTCCTGCACTTGAGTTGAGGGGGGTCACCATGCATCACCTTTGCCTCTTGAGGTCCAGATGCAGGCTGGCAAACCAACATTATAGCCGTCGCATGTGCAGCAAGCCCAGAGGGACCACCTGATGGACTACTACCCTGAGTCCCAACAGCAGCATCACTGACTGCCACAGCTGTCCCCTGCTGCAGCCTGTGGACCACTAAGTGACGCGCACAGATACGCTCTTGGAGTGTTGCAGTTGAGCACAATCCCCAGATACTCCGCTCGCTGCAGCGGCTGGGGGGAGTTCTTTTCCCAATTGATCGCAAGCCCAGGCTGTTGAGGTGCAAAATCAACTGGGCTGTTTGGCGATCACTTCTCGCGCAACGATTGCAGTGCGATGCATCTGCTGAGTGTGTGGGGGGCTAGTAAGTAGTTGACAGGGAGCCTAATGTATTTGTCAGCTACCCCCTGAGAGAAGAAGCCTAGAAATACCCTGTTACTGTGTCACCTCGACATGAAATAGTCGTCTTTCAGGTCGATGGCGTGAACCAGTTGCCGGGCTGCACTGGCTCCAGCATTTTCTTGATCATCAGCATGTGGAAACGCTCTCTTGTCCATTATGCTGGTTCAGGTGGCGGAGATCCAGAATGGCTCAGAAGCCTCTCACCTTTTTGGGGACCAAAAAGTACATGGTGCAAGACCTCTGTGAATGTCATGCACAGAGATGCCCTAAGACAGCCTGCTTCAGCAGAAGTTGCTGGATGTCGGCGGCCAGGAAGTCCACTGGCTTCCATTATGTCCAGTAAAATTGGTGGTATGCAGCAGAACTGAAGAGAGTAGGCTCGTCTCAGAATGCTACCCACCCAGCTTGTCAGCATGCAGCAGCGTCGCCATTCTGCATGAAAATGTGTACACGTGACCAACGCATCTTCGGCACTCTCCACCGCCAAACTTTCCGTAAATGAAAGCTCAGCCCAAGGGGGGGGGGCAACGTTGAACGGCCTATAGTGTCCCTGAACGCACCAGGGCTGGTTGCTCCTTGGTGTCTTTGAACACTCCAAAGCTTGCTGCTCTGTGGTGTCCTTGAATACCCCGCGGTCTGTTGTTCGGTCAGCACATGAAACACAAATAAATGCATGCTGGACACAACGGAGGGAGGAAGTCTGGTGGTGTGCATCAGCCTCTGTCCCTCTGTCACCCTTCTTTTTTTTTTTTTTTTATAAATAATAAGGCTTAGACTTCTTCCAACGGCTGCAGTCGAAAAGGCCGTGGTGTCCTTGAACGCACCATGGGCCATTTTTGAAAGTTTGAATCCAGCACAGCCGGTGTGACTGTGGTTGACACGTCACCCGGTGTTGACGTCAGCCTCAAGCTCACAGCTTCCATGTGAAGCAGCGGCAGGGTAGACACCCTCGCCTGCTGCAACAGGAAACAAAACCAACCGAGCGATCTCTTTCGTCCCGCTATACCAAGAGAGACCTGACTTTGGCTGGCCCTCTCCGGCTATAGCGGACTAGCCTAGCTGCACTGTGACGGGTGGTGTGTCTGTTTATGTAACACGCTTTCACCACCGGTGAGCTAGCTGGGAATGCAGAGCTACAGTAGACTGCTGCATTGCCCAGTTTCCACGGTAAGAACAGCTTGTTTCTCGGCTGTCAAGTCGTAGAAGTGGACCATTATGGTTAATGTTAGCTCTTTGATGAGAGAAGTTAACTTCCACTTTTCACATTCTCAAAAGCCTTACCATAGTGTACACAAGCAGCACATGTAAAAGCATCAGCAGGCCTCTCCATAACGGTCACTTGGCCAGTCACTCCCTTCCCCAACTGCAGGTCGGCTGGCGGGGGGGTGGGGGCCTGGATTCGTCCTGGCAGGACATGGAAAGTGCCAAGAGTTCAAGTGAATATTAATATGACATCCTTTTTTGTATTATGGAGCAAACTCTCATTTTCTAATATATAATTTATATACTCTAGATATATCCTGTTAAATTATCAAATAAATGTTGTTTTTTGTCTTTTTTTAATAAAAAAGTCTTAAGCTACCTTACAAAGGAGCCTTGAGAACCTGCAATGTTGATAGTTAGCTGATGGTTGCAATAATTACCTAATGAAGAATGATCAGTGGCAATGGTGATAGATTTTTACATAAAAATATCTGTTGAGATGGTTAAGGTGGGAAGTTCTCCTTGATTTCAGTAATACTCATTTGCACATGGCAGGTATTTTACGGGATTAAAATTCCAGCCAATGTGCCAGGATTTAGAGTTCAAACCATTATTCACAGCAATACAGAGTTTTGTATTAATTATGCGTTCATATTAATTTTGACATTCAGTTTAAAGAAAAAAAGGGAAAGGTGGCTTTTGGAGAGAACTCTTCAACAGAGAAACAAGGAGAGAGACACAGGCTGTAATGGTGTTTTAGAGAATTATTCCAATCACCTTTAGAAACAACACTTTCAAGGCACCGCGAGAACTCTTCCTGGCAGGTTGGCCTTCATGTTTGTCACATTGCAAGTCTGTTTATGTCACAGCTTCTCCATATGTTACACATGTCGTGGATTCCTGTGTAGTGTCAAAGAGGTGTGGACAACATGTCCTGAAAGGTGTTTGTTTGTGTGTGCTTTTAAATGTTCAAAGAGTTTTCAAGCCTACATGCCCTCGGGCCACAATGCGCATGCACGTCCCATGCCGATTTCCCTTGATAAATCACAATCGGCTCAAAATTTGGTCCATGTGAGCAACTTCTTGTCCCACCTTTTTAACTCCCAGAGTTGCCTATGAAGTGTATGAAGTGTAAAGTGTGAAGAGTTCTTGTTGGGGAGGTTATTAAAGCATGAAAGAAAATACATGGTCAATAAAGTGTGGGCTTTACAAATGCCAAAAACTTGTTCAGAGTGTCAGTGTGTGGCGGACACAGTGAATGCACCTGCCTCAGAAGGTCAGACCCTCTTCGAAATAAAAAATGAGTGGTCCGGCATAGAAGCTAAAACGTGCAGAGTTATACACACACAGAGTGTTTGTGCTCAGGGAAGGGGGATACAGGAGCTCAACCCCCTTGATGAGTGGCTTGCAGGAATGAGAATCCCTCCTGAGTAGTGAGGGAGGTGAAGGATGATAGATATGGCTAGATATGCAAGATGCTCCGAATGGCCCAGGTAGTGTTGTAGTACTCAAGATCGGTCTTGGTCTCGGACTTGACCGCATTTGTGCTCGGTCTTGTCTCGGTCTCGGGATTTTATTTCAAGACCAGTCAAGACCGTAATATCAATAAAATGCTTTTGCATTGTCTGATTTATTTGTTAAAGTTTGATTGGATGTAAAACGTATTGCTTCAAATGCAACCAGTAACCTTAAATAAAAATGTGTTGCTACCATTAACGACTGTCCCCCCTCCCCGTGATGGTAAGCATGGAAAAGGAGTGTTGAATAAAGATGCGTTGATTTCAGCTGTAAGTATGTGGTTGTTTTAATGGGAACGTGGATCTTTCAGATCAATTTGAGAAGTACCTATGATCTCGTTCCACATTCTATTGTGTCTCATGTAATGTGAGGAACTGGTCTTGGTCGCCCTCCCTCAGTCTTAGTCTCGACTTGGTCTCAGACCCTAAAAGTCTTGGTCTTTTGTCAGTCTCGATAAATTCTGGTCTTGGTCTTGACTTGGTCTAATTTTGGGAGGTCTTGACTACAACACTAAACCCAGGTACGTAATTTTTATTCCCTCGTTTGAAAAGAGTAAACCAAATGCTTTAGTTTTGTTTGAACATTTATTTACACAAACAAATGAGACATTTTCTATTGTTTTTGTGGATTTGTGTTCCAGTGGGGTTGCAGAAGAGCAGGAGCTGAGTGCGCCCACCCTGGCGTCTCCACTGCATCTCCTGCGCCTAAATCCTTCAGTGGTTGTGTAGATGCAGTCCTACAGACACAAAAAGAGACACCACCATCTTTCATAGTTTGAAAGTGTTTAATAATTACAGATAAATTAAATATGATTCCAGATAAAACGGAAACATATTTGCATAAACGGATCTCTCTGTTTGTAATTATCCAGGTTTTTCTGTGTGTGCACTCCGGGGAGTATCAATCACACAGGTGTTTGTTTATTCATTTTAAGAATGGCCTTTATTTATTTTTGCAAATTAACTTTTCGTATATAATACACAAGAAGTAATATTTTGATTTATTTTGCACCATGGGATCAATTTCAAACAGTTTCTCAAGTTTCAGCCTTCTGCCAGCTGAGTTGCAGTTTCTAATTTCTCCAGTTTATGTTAAGTTTTTTTTTTTACTTACATTTAGTTTTTGCATACATTCACATTTACATTTATTAATTTAGCTACACTTTTATTCAAAGCGACAATTTTTATAAATCCCAAAGTTTGCTTAGAAAGTAGCATCCACCTTCTTTTGTGCCTACGAACAAAGGACCATTGCTGTCATCTATTTGTGTGTTTGTGTTTGTACATGTGTGAACTGTCAGCGTATCTAGATCATCAAATGTGTATATATATATATATATATATATATATATATATATATATATATACACAGTATATACATACCTGTATCTACGTTACAAGCAATTTATATTTCATTTTAATATTCATTTTAAGTCTCACCCCGCAACCCTAAACGGTTGACGATGGATGGATTTTAAGTCTCACCTCCTGTGTGGCTGTTGGCTTTGTTATCAGCTGGAAGTTACAACTGTTCTGGAGACATGAGAAAATTGAAACAGAAACTTCATATTACAGACAGCCAATCTCACAGTGGGATCCAGCCTTTTCAGATCTGGCCAAACATGAAAACAATATCTTGGCATATACAGTGATTAATTACTCATCTTTACCACACACTCCAAAGCAGCTCTGGTTTGAAAAAGCTTTAATGATTTTGTTAAAAGCTGCAGGTGCAGCTCTTAATTGCATAATGTCCAACTTCAGCCAAAATATTTAATCTGTAACTTATAATGTTTGTTCTATAAGTGACTCTGCTATGTTGGAAATGTTTCATTGTCCTGAGGTGGCAGCAATGACATTGACACACTAAAACTGTCACCACATCATATTTCAACTCGGTGTAATTTGATGTAATAAAAACATCTATTCCACCATAACCTCAGCTCTTATTTCTCATCTTTTCTCTTACGTGGTCACAGGAATATTGTTAGGGCGCTGTGGCTCTGACCCTTAACTTCTTAGCTTCCTCCCACTGCTGTACAGATCCTTCAGAAGTAAAGTTTGCTCTGCTCTTGCATTAATGTTAAAATTTATTTATATTCACTTATTATGATATAAAAACTTTACCTATTAATTGGTTGAGAATGAGTTCTTGTAATTTAAAACCATTAAAAAAACATTTTTTTTAAAGTAAAAGGTCCACAGTATTTTCTTTCAAAGTCACAGATTTGTTTGAATGCATCATGAGCAACATTTTGTAGCTTGAGATACAAACCACATGAGATTTGGAGGGATGTTTTTACCATTTCTCAGAATCCACACTTAAGTGCCATTACGCTGCTTAGTAAACATCATTTATCATTCTTGTGTGTGTTTGAGTGTGTGTGTGTGTGTGTGTGTGTGTGTGTGTGTGTGTGTGTGTGTGTGTGTGTGTGTGTGTGTGCACATGTGAGTACTTGACTATGTATATGTATGCATATATAAGTCTTAAATGTTGTGGTAGAGATATGGCCTGATACAGAAAGAAAGTGTTGGAAATGAAGGAAAGGAAAGGGACAAAGAAAAGACCAAAAAAAAAAAGAAGAATAGAGCATGAGCCATATTCGGAAATTTAGGTAAAATAATCATTCACATAGGAAATTGTTATTGTTAGGAAATCTGTCATTGTTGTCCCCATTCGGTACAGAAATGGCAAAAACTGCTGTAATTGTTTGGCTAGTATGAGTAATCTCTCATGCAAGAGGCAGATTTTAAAGAGCAGCAACAACATCTGACACTGAATTATCAAACAGATAAAGGGACACAGACCGCTGAAGAATGGAAACTTACGCGCACACACAGCCGTACTAGTACACACAAACACACCTCTTATCTAATAACCTTACATTTGCCAAGGACATGAACTGACTGACCTCGCTGTGAGTATTCTGTATTCTGTAGCTGCTGTTGAGTTTATTCTCCTGCTGTATTACTGCTAGTATTGTTGTGTATGTCCAGTTACTGTGTTTAATCCCAGGTTTGTACTTAAAACTTAACCACACAAAATTTATTGAATTATAGAATTAAGTTTATTGTATATTAGGATAAAAGGATGTTTTTGAGAAATGTATTGAATTTAAAATATTATCACAGATCCAGATAAATAATTTAATATTAATTAATAATTTGATATTAGTATCACTGTGTTGTTAAATGGACTGGGGATTTATGAAAACATTTCTCCTTAGTTTCTTATCCTTTTTTTTTGCTAAGGGACACCAGCAGGACACAACACCCCTGTAGATGCACACTGCTGTCTCTTGAAGGTATCCAAGCTAAAGAAACTAGTTTCATCATGATGAACAAGTCAGTGTTTTACAAGTCAAGATCACACCTACTTCAGCATTTAATGGCACTTTTTCCACAGTTCTGAAGGTCACTAAAAGTTCAAGATCATCATGGTTAAAACCACAGGAAAAGTCCTTACTGGGTTCAGTTTATCATTGTATGAGATGTAGGGTCTGGGTTTATTTGGGTATTTTGGTACTGTACTTTTTTTGTTTGACATTTGCAGACTCTCAGCAATTTCTGGAGCCTCGCTATCCCACTTTGTGCAGCTGCATCCAAGATTTCTTTCTTCTGTATTTCTTTCCTTTGTTCCTTCTTGTTCTCATTAATGGTCTCTGGTGTGTGAAAATAATTAGTTTGTTCTTTTAATAGGGTGGTTTCAAGCTAAAACTCAGCTGTATAGTTCCAGATATCATATAAAAGACGAGAAAGTTTACATGAAATAAATCCTTAGTGAATAAAGTGATAATGAAATCAAATGGTTCTGTTTTATTTTTTTAAAGGAGTTTCCTGTTCAACCCAGTATACATGTCCACATCATGTAAATTGAGCTGTGACGGGTTGCTGGTTTGAAACCAGGGACCAGTTTGGTTAAATAGATGCCAAAAGTGAATGCAGGACACCTCAAACTCAACTTTTGTCTTTGAGCAAGAGATCAACACTCTACTCTATTGAAGTTACTTATTATAAGGCTGGTCAACCTTCCAATGGGAAATATGAGAAACTGTGTGTATTTTATGTTGAAATTAAAAGAACATATTGCTCAGTCTAATCTGCCTTGATACATTCAAGAATGTGGAGAGAATAGGCATTCTTTCCTTGTGCCCCTGTGCAACATGAAACTTCTGGTCCATCACTGATGACAATGGCCATAGGTGAAGTAACCTGATATTATTTATCTTTTCTGAGACAGAGACAGAGCTATACACACAAATGAAAGTGATATGAGAAGTAGAGAAACAGGGAAGAGAGACAGAGCCAGTACACCTTTGTGTAAACTAGAAATGGCAATAAAACGATAGAAGAAGTAAAAGAAAGGAGATTGATCTTTTTTTTTTCATAAAAGCAGAACCGCTTCAGGCCATATTGACTGTTTCTCTATTAGGTAACTTTCTCTACTCTTTTTATGATCTTTTTATTCTTTTACTCCTTACCCACAACACACTAACTCATGTCTCTCCTCTCTCTTCTCCTCCCCTTATACATGTGACCTTGTATAGCCGCAATGCTCATAAACTGCCATACTTTCTATGCTGTAGCGGCAGCCATAAAAACACCCGCATCTAGTATATCTTTCTTGCAATATCTTCCCCCAATTCTGCACCAGCCTCTGCAGCGTTTTCACACTGACATGTTGAAGGCACGGCTGAATGGGATTTTTTAACCCCCATTGATCAAAGCACTTCCCCTAAGACCTTCAGTTGCACATTCTTTCCTGAAGCTGTAAAGGGAACCAAATAAACACATTTTCCAAACAATTCATCTCAATCTTTGTCCTTTTTTCATTATTTTCCCACAATATTTTGATCAAACAAATGTGTAATATGACTGGACTGCATCCAGTGTAAGATACAGATTGCTTTCTTTGGAAGTTTAGTTTGTTGCTATATTCATATGACGTTGTCACAACTGTGAAGGATTTTTTCCTTCATAAAGTGTAATAGCACACAGGTTTTCCTAGTCACCAGACTGGCTCTCTTTAGAATTGTATACATGTAACCTCCAGCCTCCAATGTACCTTAGGTAAGGCATCGGAGTCTTCAGTTAAGACTGACCTTGTAAGGACACGCCAAGTAAAAGCAGCAGGATAAATATTGTTCATCTTCATTTTTGTTTCTCAGGTTTTGGTACAACACTGTGTTGGCACTCTGTATTGCTGTTGCCTGTCTCCCCAGCCGGTCTTCATTGAACAATGCTGTCTACTTGTCCTGAGATGTTCTTCTATGGGGGTCTATGGGGGTTCTATGGGGTGGAGTGGTGTATGATTCAAATGGTATACAAGCAACAGCAGTTTGCAAAGAACAGCAGCAGAACAACAGAGCTAAGCAGTGGTTATTGTATTGACAGCTTTTAATAAACCACCTTATTGCAAAAGGTGAGTTTGATACTGCAGTGAGGAGAATATGGCATGTCTGGATTATATCAGTGCAACATGTCTGCCTGACTTGGCTTTATTCATCCGTTGTTTGTTTTATCAGAGAGAGTAAATTACAGCAAATATAAGCATCAGGAAGTGCAGTGGAAGGTGCACAGCTGATAGTCCTGAATCCCTCCCTTTTGGTTGGTCAAGGTCTTGATTCAACACGTCGTTCTTTTTTTTTTAACCTTTATTTATTCAGGGGAGTTTTGATTGATAGCTAGGTCAGGAACGCCCTGATCACACTCAAGGAGTTGCATACATGCGCAATGGGAGCTGCCCAGCACAACCACAGTTTGACGTCATGGCCACTGACTAACTCCACAGTACCTAGTACCTCAGTGGTGGTAATGAGGGCATCCCCACCCAGAGTCCTGAAGTTTTGATCACTAGCAATCTGAAAAAGCACCACAGACTCTGATAAAGCAGATGGTAAATTCAACCAAGGTTGAACAAGAAAATCAGCAGCAAGGTTTTCTACTTTAAATATTAAATGTGTTGCTATGACCTCCTGTCGTAGCCATTAAAGTGCAGTGGAAAAAGAATTACTGCTATGTGGTCAGAGGGAGATCAATATCTTTTAGAGCAAGCACTGTTCAAAAAACATTTTTCAGCAAAGATTTATCAATACAGTTTAAAGAGAGAGTGGAGGTCTTTATTGAATTTTGCGGGAGAGGAGAAAAAAGGATGATGACAGAAAAGGAATAAAATACACTGAAAAACATAATACATGGATAGATCCGTGAAACATATGCAGTATGTTTGTTTAGTCAAACTGATTTAATTTATCTAAGCGTTATTCTGACCTATGCTCACCTGAAATGTGTGAAAGGTGGAGCACCAAAACCAGTGTGTTAAAAAGGTGGTGTGCATTCCTACTTTTTTATTTTCACAAACAAACAAATGAGTATTCTGGGCAAAAGCAGGCACACACACACACACACACACACACACACACACACACACACACACACAGACACACTACAGTACTGCGGAGACCATACACCCGAGTGCAAAGCTGAGCAGATCTGACACCACCCTGCAGATCAATGGCTTTCTCTGCTGTGCAGCTCTGTGTTGCAATCTGTTACTGACACCACTGACTGACATCAAACACTTTAAACTAATGTCTATTGATAACACTGAGAAGCAGGGAGAGAGAGGAAAAATAAAAGCGAGTAGGGGCAGCACAAGGTGAGTAGAAACAAAATAAATACTGTAAGAAAGAGAGTCAGTTAGAGGAGCTTGAGGGAAGGAAATTAAATAAAAGCAGTGCTGGAGATGTAGAGGAAAGAAATAAAGAACAAAGGCAGTGTGGATTTCAGTTACTAAATAGAAGGGGAAATTGATGAAAAAATACAGTATATTAACAGAAATAGAAAAAATCGAACAACATTGTATGTGTGTGGAGGTGGAGACAAAAGAATAGAATAAATAATATGAGAGGAATTGAGGATGAAAAGAGAATGGAAAAGGCCATTTTGAAAACATCCATTATTAAAAAATGAAGAGGAACCAGTGAGAAACTGTTGCCATGAAAATGTATAATGACACCAGTGGGTTTTTCTTTTGACTTTTGTGTCAGCTGCAGTCTCCTGCAGTCTGCCTATCGGTGGTGTCATTACACAACATTACAGCCTGATGTTTTAAAATGTCTCTGGGTGTCCACACTTGGCCTGGAAATGTCATTTACTCTCCCAGAGCTGGATTCATCTAAATCTGTGCTCTTATTACTTTCCTCCCACTCCCTTCCCCTTGTCTCCTTTGTAAAGGTAATGTGCAGTGTGACTGGCTGGCATCCAGACTAAGAAGAATGTCAGAGTTTTAATCATAATTGTACCTGTAAGGATTATAGGAAAAAATCCCAGTGTGCTCACAAAAGAGAATCATTGATAAAAAATACAATTATATTGTAATTTTATATGCTGCACATCAATTTTGGAAATAAAATAACAAACAAAATAAATAAATAAAGCAAATAAACGTAACTGAAAACTAAATATTTCAAAATTGAATTAACTAATCAACTAGCAAGTTGATTGTTGTTCCGTACTGACATAAAGGCAAACCTGTACCTCCTGGAAGATGAGAGAACACATGACTGGATGTTGCAATGCAAAAACATGCAGAACAATAGACACTGCAATCAAATGACTTTTCCTGTGAATTTGGATGCTATCCATGTATGTGCTGTCTAACATACAGACGCATATAAAATATGACCACAGGCAATAACAAGCAGCTGATCGCTTTGCAGCCACATCAGTTCTTGCTGAAAGTACCAACATATTTCAGATGCTTCCTTATGAAGTGCAAGTGAATTCAGGTGGAAAACTTTATGCCTTCCTAATTCTCTTATTGAATCTATTGTGAGCCCAAAATATAAGGATTAAGAGCCTGTGAGGAAGAGTTGTGTCTCATATTTTTTTTTTTGCAAAGGGGAGATCAAGTCAATATCAGGTTCCAATACTCAAATGTGTGTGTTAAAGTAGTGGAACTGTTCACCAGGCAGACGTAAACATTCAGGGCTTAGCCAAACCTAGGGGGGTCCGGAGACAGGCGCCCCCAGGTCCCCCCCCCCAGGTAGGCCTATATGCACTATTTTTCAAGCCATTAGATATAATTGAATGCCTAAAAATCTGTACATAATTTGGAAAAAACATGATAGTTGCCCAGTATTTAGTTGTTCTCCAACTGCTTCAACATTGTGAAACCATTCACAACAACCAACACTTTGAGATCTCATATTTTTAACTACTGAAAAGAGGCAAAAAATGTTCTGATATTACTATTTTTAAGTTACATTGTAGAGATTAGAGTTGAACAGAGTTATTAATCTTAACACCTATTTTCGTGATACTATTCTGGAGTAGAGTTCACAGAATGAATGTTTAATTGATAAATCTACTACATTTGAATCCCTGCCATAATAATCTGTGCTGCTCTAATAGCAAATGAAGGATCTCTAACAGTGCCAAGTAAATGTGGTCGTCATAGAACAGAATGTTAGACAAAGAACATTGACACAGCAAACACAGTGACATCTGGTGGATTGCAAAACTTACATGATTCATTTCATCACAATGTGTTTGTAATGTATTTGGTGAGTGATTAAATTCAATGAATTAGCCTATTACTTTTATTAGATTATTACTTGGTATCAGGAAGAAATATTGTCATAATTATGCCTTTCTAATGTGCACCTCCATATTTCTGATCACAGAGTTTAGCAGTGAAATGTTAAAAAGTCTCAAATTTAATGAAGCACTTTCCAAACTGGCGTTTGAAGCATCGGACATAATCAGTCACATGATTTTCTTCATTTGACACAAAGTATTGAAACGGTGCACTTCACAGGAGTGAAACAAGCTTTGGAATCTCTGTACATCTCTACTAGCGAACTAACCACAGCTAGCATTAGCTTGCAGCAATAGATATTAAGCTAACGTTAGTCACTTTACCAACTTACTGCTACTTGTTTCAAATACCTGCACCTAATGCTGCTAAACCACTTCCTGTGGATGGCAGCTTTGGTTTACTCCTTTTGAAAAACTGTGTTACGTCCATAGTCTATTAGCTGGTTAGCTAGCTAGCTGGCAAGCTTGCTCGCTGAGGTGACACGAGTGAATGAAACAGACACACAAGAAAGCAACCCATAAGAGAGGAAAAAGGGGAAAACATTCTGTGGCCCAGCTGCTAGGGGGGCCTATGCAGTCCAGCACTAATGATGTTCATTATAAGCAAAGATAACCAAATTTTATTTTGAACCACAAAACATACCATTACATTTTTACTATTTTTTTTTAATATTGCTTCAGTAAAATATAGCCGGCTTCATAATGAAAACACCCTCTCCTGAAAATGGTATGAGTAATGTTTGTTGTATGCAACGTCAGAACATCAAAAGTGCACTGCTTGCGGCAGGCCATGTACCGGTATGTGTTTATGTAGGAGAGAGAGAGAGAGCACAGCATGTGTTGACACGAGTTAAGCAGATTTGCGAACGTTTTTTAGGGGGCCAGTCATTTCTGTGGGGAGGCCTGGGGCCGACCTGTAGTATAAATGGCGATATTTCTTCTGTAACAGAACTTTTGCTCCCTTGATATGGCCTTGCCATGCTATGTTCTGTACTTTCCATGTGGAAAGATTGGTGCCAATATGGTTTCCTGGCCACAGTGGTAAACACCAATCCTTACACAAGTCTGAAAGCAGAGCAGAAGGGTTTGAGGGAGCAGGGACTATTGAACACTTTATCAGATTTTAAAAAACATACTTTGCATAGAAATGTCAATAGTGTAAAGAGGATAAGTGGAGGAAAAGCATTTCTCTTACAAAATAAAACCCTTTACATTACAGATGAATAAAACATACACTCTTCCAAAAAGGTGTAATGAGCCATAAATGAGAAGATCCTCTAAACTATCATGCGGGTAATAAAGATAATGAATAGCTGCTAAAATGAGGTGACCTTATGTGACTATGGCATTGGGAACTGTCCCATCTAAGAGAAGAGATGTAAGACGTAGACCCTCCTTCTTCCCAATTATGCCTGGAATAGTTGCCTGTCATCCCCTCCTCTCTCTCTACACACACACACACACACACACACACAAGACCTTTTCCTAAACTGACACTTTAATTGGTCCTGAGTCACAGTGAGAAGGAAGGCTGACATGACACTTTGGATAATGACACAGTCTGTCCTGTTGAGTAAGGATGGACACACACACTCATGCACACTAATGAGGAACATGGATCCTGTCAAAACTAAGGCACTCAAAGAGGATCAAAGGACTAAAGTTTCACTTAATGGGAAATGGGAATCTGTTTTATTCACACTAATAAAGTTCCATTTGACAGATGTGTGTGGTAGTGCATACACACAGAGAAGGGGTCCTTTCACAAATGCAACAGCAAGTGGGGACATGGCTTGGGAACTAGAGGGCCTCTGATTCGAGTCCAGCACAGAACATTGCCGAATGGTGCCCCTGAGCAAGGCCCTGGACCCCTAAATGTCCCCTAGGCGCTGCACAATGGCTGCCCACTGCTCCTAATTAGGATGGATTAAATGCAAAGAACAACCAATTTCATCTCGAGGATCTTTGTACATAGCTTAGCATGAAGACTGGAAGCAAGAGGAAGTAGTTTTATGATTTTAAGGTGGTGATGTGATGTCACAATTTCTTGATGAATAACACTTTATCAGCCTAGCACTTTGTATGCAGTGTCTCCATCTGTTGTGTTGTTTGCCAGAAATTTTGCCAATTTTATTTATATAGCGCCAAATCACAACAACAGTTATCTCATAGCGCTTTTCATAAATGAGCAGGTCTAGACCGTACTCTGTGATATTATTTACAGAAACCCAACAATTCCCACCAAGAGCAAGCATTAGGCGACAGAGGCAAGGAAATATAACAGCATAACTAAGGGATGGTTCAGAACTCACCTGAGCCAGCCATAACTAAAAGCTTTATCAAAGAGGAAAGTCTTAAGCTTACTCTTAAATGTGGAGACGGTGTCTGCCTCCTGAACCCACACTGGAACCTGGAGACTCTAGGAACCACAAATAACCCTGCATTCTGGGAGCGCAGTGCTCTGGTGGGGTAGTAAGGTACTATGATAGCTGTTCCCATCTGCTTCCAGTCTTTATGTTAAGCTAGGCTAATTGCCTCATGGCTCAGACATGAGAGTGCATCCTATCTTTTCATATAACTCATATAAATCTTTAGCCTCATCAATACCTCAAATCTACACACTTCCTTTGCATTTCTGTTGGTCTTATTTTAGCTAAGATGACTTTAAAATGTTAAGATAGACCTTGCCAAATAATAACTAACTCTTATAAATTGACCTAACTTCAAGCAAAGGAGAAAAAAGCAGGTTTGACACACAATTAGGACCATATTTCTCATTCTATTCCATATTCTCTGGTCTTTCATTTATCTGTCCTGAGGCATGGCGAGAGACTGATGAATGGACACACCCCACTGTGTCTCTTTCAGTCTGTCCAGCGCGACCGCCAGCCAGAAAAACTAGGCAGACTATAATCAATTATCTGATATTTCTCCATTTCATATGCATACAGTCATTCATTTATTTTTCACTGTTGAATGTTGTGGCTTCACTGCATTCTAAAGTGATCATTCCTTCCCTCTGGAGCATGATTCTGTTTTTTATTTCTTCTTCTTTTGTTCTTCCAGTCTCATTTTGGTGCCCTCAACAAAGTATGTGTGTGCTCGGCTCTTTGGCACTCAAGACTACTTTCTTTAGGTTAGGGAAAGATCAACACATCATCATGGTCTTGGTTAAACATTTAGAAATTCAACAGTGACTAAAAGCATGAGGTAGGACCTGCGTTTATTAATATTTAGCAGGAATCAAAGTACTTTTGTTGACCAAACCTAAACCAGACCTGTGCCTCAGGATGCAAACCCAGGTCTCTAGTGTCAAAGCGTAGTCTTTGTACGCCATCCCTGCCTTTGAATGCAGGTGGTACATAATTGCTTCCTACACTAGAATAAAACCAAGATAGGGTTGCAAACACATACTTTTGAGGTAAGGTGAATTGTTGTGTCCATCTGTGTGGTAATGAAACATTTAAAAGGCACCATGGCGGCCCCAGATGAAAGCGTCTCCACTTGAGAAATAAAATAATGCTTATTGCCAAAGCTGTATGACTCCACTTCATAAATGTACAGAGACAAAAGGGAAAAGCAGCCTGGAGGAAAATAATAGAAATAACTGCAGTTTCTGGGAGGTTTTAAAATGAGTCTGAGTAAAAGCTGTTACACAAACAGCTATACACAGTCAGTGCAAAAACAATATGCGCAAATAAAGCGAGGTGAAAATTAGCTTCAAACTCAGTCTGAACACACACACAGCAAAAAAAAAAAAGGCCAACATTGGCAGTTTGTTATAGTAAAAAACAAAGGGGCAGTATCATCATATACTATTTAATTTTTCGTTATCAGCTCTTCCCCTTCCTCCCAGGAAAGAGCAAACGGTAAGTGCATGTGTATGTGTGTCACACTGGTGAAGGCTTGCAAGTTCCTTGTCCTGACACTCGGGTTTATTCTTAGATATTGGGTTGCTGGAAGGTAAAAAACCTGCAGGGAGGGTGGACACACACACACAAACATGCAAAACAAGTACACACACAAAATGACGTGCATAAACTCACACACACTTCCGCAAATGGTTCTGTACTGTCAGTCAGATCTATGTCTCTCATTGTGACAAAGCCGACTCATTCAACCCCAGTTCTCTTAACCCAAGGTCACCTCTGACCAGTGGCGACCTTAGATATGTATCAGGGTATAATCTACTGCAGTCTCTGGTAAGAGTGACAAACAGATAGCTCTGTGTTAAATACACTCGTCTCCTCATATAAAAAGTTGCTACATTATTATAAACTATGATGACATGGTTGTGGGTCACATCTCTCTCTCGTCTTCATATCCTTCAGTTGTAATGCATTAGTTCCTGTGGCTGCGTTGAAATACAGTATGTTGGTGTTCAACTTTGCTGTCTGCAAAGGTGTAAAACATTCTCAAGTTGTTGTAATTTGTTGTTAATAACTATAAGATATGAGTTATCCTGTGACTGACTGCCAGCATCCCTGTGAAGGGGAGACAGCCCTTACAAAAAACTAAATAATATTACTATGAAGAATACTATAAAAATACCACAAAAAATATAAAATAGTTATATTAGTATTACTATAGTAATTCTATTTGGAATGCACAATTGAAAATTACTATAGAGTTGGCTTCAGTGATCATATAAGTTATAGTTACTATACAATACATACAATATAGCATTCAATAGTTATACTATATTTGTTAAGGCAGTGGATAATGTGGATCCAGAAGCAGACAAGGAGACTGAAGTTGAAAGGCAAAAATCCCAGAGGTTAATTTGACGATAGTAAAAAATGTGCAAAAAAGATGTCCAGGTGGAAAGTCTTGAGAGCGGGCAGGCAGGTGTGGTGAGCAGGCAGGCGACAGAGAGCTCCTAGAGCAAAGCAGTCAAACAGAACACTCCTCACTTTAAGACCAAAACCTGAGACACATGCGAAAAAAAAACACAGGAGTCTAGAGCAGAGCAAACAAGCGAACCAAAAAACAGGTGTTGATTATGAAATGGCCATCAGGTGTGTAGAGGAGCCACAAGTGATTAGGTGATTGGAGCCCAGGGAGGAAAGCCAGGAGTTCCACGCCCATAAACACACACCCACCAAAACAGGGAGAACAAATAGGGGCGAGTTCAGCATTTGAAAAAAAACGTAGCAAAACGTTTTTTTTTCAACGGAAACGGTGGTGCCCCCGAACACCCTGTTGTGTACGCAAGCGCAATGCATTTTCCTGCCTTTGTGTTTACAAACTTGTCGCAGCTGATTGGGTAACACCTGTGGCACTCCCACCAAACAGAAGAAAACATATCTCGAAGCCCACTTCGGAACGTTGCAAACCGTTGCAAACCGTTTTGAGATTGAACGTGACAAAAACACTAGGAAGGGGAAACAGAGGAAACACTAGGGCTGAAAGACTGATACAGTCGCATCATGACAATATTGTTTATATTGTATTAATATAGTGTTTTCTTTGTGTGTGTTTTTCAAAGCACTATAGAAAATTTGAAGAGTGTTCAAAAAACAACTTCAGAAACACTATGTTTATGCTAACACTATTTAAAATATAGAAATACTACAAATATCTAGATACATAGTATTACTGCTGAAAGATTATAGTGTTATTATAGCTAATAAAATAGCACTACAGAAAAAAACTATTGTAATACCATTGCTGGTGAAAAATACTATATAACACTAAAAACTTGCTATAGGACACTGTAAAATTCTTATAGTATACTCTAGTAATACAAATTAATTTTCATTAGGCACTAGACCAGCGTCTAATTTGGAGTAGGCTATTAACTGAAGTTTTACGATAATCTTGGGATTTGTGTTGAATTATCCAATATATGTTCATGTCCTTCAATGAGGTTGTCCACCAAACCAAACTCAGGAAACCATTTCTTTATTGACTTGGCTTTGTGCACATGGGGCATTGTAATGTTGAAACAGGAAAGGGACTTCCTTCATGCTGCCCAAATGTTTGAAGCACACTATTGTCTAAAATTTCATTGCATACTGTTGCATTATGATTTCTGATAACTGGAATTAAGGGACATAGCCCAAACCATTTACAGAACACCAAAAGTCAGTGGCAATAGCTATGCCATACTTTTGGCCATAGTGTAGCAGCTGTTATAAGACTTGCTGAGTGCTTTTCTTTCTTTCTTTCTTTCTTTCTTTCTCTCTCTTGTTCACCCACATGCCTCCCTCTCACACTTATTGTTCTCTCACTTGCTCTGGTGTGATCTGTAAGTAGGGTGATTAGCAATAAAGGGGGAATAAGAGGGGGACATAATATGACAAATAGATGAAGATGGACACAATGATAGAGACGGAGGGAGAAAGTGGGAGTAGGAGAACGACAGAAACCCATTACAGTAGGTCTAAGCAGAGATTTATGTCGGCCAGAAATTATTACAGACGAACAGCAGATGAACAGAACACTGGTGAGAGAGAGCTGGAAGAAAGCCATACATTATTCATCGGATTTCTTCCAGCTTTCACACTCCTCTACTCTCTTCCAACTTTTCCTTGATTTGTCTCTTTTCCTCCTCTTTCCTGAGTAATTTTTCTTTCCTTTACCTCTCCTGTGATTCTGCCCTATGTGTATTCTTTGTTTGTGTCTCTCTTTATCTCCATTTTCCGTGATACAAGGCATTTTTCAAGTCAACCTTGTCTGGACACACGCACACATGCACGCACACACACAGCAAATATCACAAAGCACACACACAGTACATCCGGGACATGTGAGGACATTCCATTAACTCAGCCACATACACATCTTCCTCATACCCTAAAGTAAATCTCGTCCTACTTTGAAAATAACACATCTTCCAAAGATGCCTTAAAAACAGCGCTCTAATATTACTACTTCTTCAGGGTTTCTGTTTCTGTAAGGAAATTAAAACAGTAGAAATTATTTTTATTATTTAATTAAAAACATGCATTACACACACAACCTACGTCCAGGCCAACCTAAGGCTCTTTCTGAGTACTCAGACAGCAGCATATATAGTGAGAGGGTTTGTTTCATGGCTGCCAACAGCAGCGTGAGTATCACAGGGTACATGAGATCATCGCCCAGTCATCAGGGTGAGACAAGCTGTGAGCCTTAGAGCTGGCATTGCATAAGATGCTTTTCTAGTCTTCAACAGTTCTAATCCAAACTACAGTTTGTCTGACATGTATTTGTAATATGTTGGGGCACCCTTGTCACACAATACCTAATACAATACAAAATGTGTTAATGTAACTGGGAGCTGAAGGAAAACTTTGCAGGGCCTGGATGGTCATTAACCTCTATTATCTCGTGGCTAGCCTGGAGTAAATGTGTTTTGCGGTGAAAAGTAGCTGCCTGCTCTCATTGGCTGGATGTGGATGTCGAGTCGGCCGACTATATAGATATTTGGCATTGCTAGATATCTGGTAGACGTCGACGATGTGGCAGAAATGTGTTGAGGATTTGATTGATTTGATTAGTTCACACCGATCAACCGCTGATTTACTCACTGATCACAGCCTGATGGTCGCTGAGTGGCAAACCGGGCTAAAATTGTGTAGTGTGAACTAGGCTTAAGCTTAGCTACAGTAGCCTATAGTTCTGCATTTTTCCAGGTAATCAAACTATCTCTCATTAGTTGCATGTATCCCCTGTACAAGGCTGTGTGCAGCTGGACTATTTGTTTTATCAAATGCCACATCTGTCCCTCATGTTATTAGCAGCTCACAATTATTTGTTCTACCATGGTTCTGCACCTCTGGACTGTGAAAAAGTGAAAAGTTACTGTAAAAGATTATGTTTGATGACATTTGTCTTTGTTATTTACTTGAAATGTTTGATCTTTGATTGATGGAGTAATGAGGGTTTTTAAATCTGATAAATTCCTTTATTTATGTTATAATAACACAGAGAAATTTTCTCACTAAGACAAATTTTTACATCTGATAAATGTCCTTAACTTGAATACATAATCAAATAAAGAGACAGTTATTTAACTATATGTTAAGGAGTAGTTACGTTTATACAGTCTTACAGTTGCAACTGACCCTTTGAGGGTAACCGTAATGCTTATGTGGCCCTCGGTGAAAATGAGTTTGACACCCCTGCTCTATGGTGTTTATTGAAAAAAGAGTCCAACGGCAAGAATCCAATGAACTGAAGGAACTGTAACTGACCCAGGAGCTGGAGCAGGCAGAAGGTTAGCCGTTCAGGGGGTAGACACAGGAGAGGGTGATTGAAGTGCAGGCTGGTTGCTAGCAGACAAGGGTTGACAGGTGCCCTCCAACATGCCCGTTTGAGAAAACGTGATGCAGTGCCCTAATGGGTGCCCTTTCAATGGAAAGATTGTCATGCAGTGCCCTCTAAGATGCCCCTCTTGTGTAAGGAAATGTTGTAAAGTGGTGCACCTATGTGCAAACAACACGTTCTCACTCCCGACTCGTCACATATTGACGCTTGGTCAAGGCCCTTTGTCGTTGCCTTTTAACGACCTGGTTACCCCTTTTGCGTCATTTATTGATGTTTAGGGCTCCGCGGTCAAGTTAGCAACATTTAGCAACAACAAATAAAGAACTTCCGGTACAGTTAGCAACAATAAATACACTTTTTTGATGGTGGGGGAAACCAGAGCACCCGGAGAAAACCCCTCTCACAGGTGTGAGTTAACGGACCAGGGGGATTTTGGTGCTGTTTCTTTGCTAAGGCTTTTTATCTTACATGTATGCCGTTTCTTTGTTTACCACAACATGAGGTCCCCACAACTGAACATGTACACATCTATATACTGTAAATGCTATTTGATGGAATTGGTGATGTGGGGAAAAACAGCAGGGGGGTGGAGGAGGAGAGAACATACACATGCACAGAAAATCTATTGGATAGCATGTTTTAGTTTGGTTTGCCAGCATAAAGATTTCTGTAAGAGATTAATAAAATGATTACGATGATGGAAACCTCCAGGTTTTGTGTTGACTACAGGGGATGGGGTCACTGTAACTGCATGAACTGGATCAGCATTGGGTGCAAGGTAGTATGTGGCACAATTAACTTTCTATCTGGGCCAAAGTCAAGAGGTTTTTACATGTTGAAAATTGATTGGATTAATATTTCTACCTAACTACCTGGATTTAATTAACTACACTTACTGCCTGGGTAATCGTCTTAGTTGAATTCCTCTTTTTCCTACTCGACCTGCCCATTCAAATAGTAAATTTTAAAAAATGTTCTTGTGCAGATTAAACCCTTCCTGTCCTTTCAGTTGCTCTGCTGTTGATCAGTCTTGGCATTTCTCTGCAGGCATTCATGAGGCCAGCTGTCACTGACAAACTGGAGCCCTTTAGCTACAATATTTCTAGAGAGACAAGAGACCAAAAGAAGGTTGTTTCCACTCTTCTCTTTCTCTTAGAGTGAACTAGCATTTTTGGCATGGGTGTTCATCATTATGTAGTTTTGTTGTTTTCCCGAGTCAGAAGATATTGTACATATTATTGTAACATACAATGTTATTGACAGTCTACGAAAAGAGCTTGAATCACAACATTCCTTTGTACTTACTCAAGTATTTTTCCCACTTGAGAGTTACAGTACATCTGAATAAAGTATAGCAGTCCTTGACTGCTACTCAGCCATGTATTTATACAACTGGCAACTTTGTCCATGTGTCTCCTCCTTAACTTATTGTTCCGATTCTGATTGCTGCTTTTTTACAAAGATAACAAATTCCATTGGACATTCAAACAACTTTTCAGCCTTTTCTTATTCATTGAAAATTCTGTTTTATTCAGGTGACTGCAGTGATGGTTGACAATGTCAAAAGTTCATCACTGGTTCCTCATCAACAGTATCAATGGATCAGCTTCCGGGACTGACTAATCTGTTCTGGCACAACAAAGCTGATTAGTTCACTTCCAAAGTGCAAAACACACTTATTTTGAACACCAGACAGACTATTCCAGTGATGAAAGTATTGCCTTAAAGAGCCAAGTCTTACTTTTTCGCGTGATAAGAAATTAGTGTAGAATTTATATACTACTCTAACACAGAAATGTATCCTCTAAAGAGTTTGGCTACACTCTGATGAGGATCTCTGTGTGAATAAAAAGCAGTAACAGTATACAAAAAAATATATTTTAATCATTTAAAATGACAATATTTCAAGGCAAAATGTTCCTGTTCACTATACCAAAAATTTTTATAATTGGCTTAACGTACAAACATCAGACAATATTTAGACCTTGTGATACAAAAATGCTACACTGAATTTGAAGTTCCGTTTTCCCAATGACAACCACACCTTTTGGTTAATATGCTATCAAATAAATCCACAGGCTGCATATATTTGTACACTCAGCCCACTAGTTGTTACCCATAGTTGTAGTGAATATCATCTTTGCTGCCTGTGAATTGTTTCTTTTTAGACAAAATGTAAATAGGATCAATGTGTCACAAATACATATCTTCATCGGGATTGGAAGCGCATCATTTACAGGATGGCCATCTGCCTGTGCCTGTTGTGAGTTGTATTTTTTCCCTGTGGGTTTCTGGGTTTTGCCATTGTTTCATGTGTCCTTCTGTTTACCTCTGTTTCTCTCGTTTAGTTCATGTTTAGTGTTTACTTTTGGTCTATGTACTTCTGTGTTATTTTTGCCCTTGTCTGCTCTGTGTTCTCTTTAATCCCTGCTTCAGTCTGTATTCTTTGTTGGTTGCAGTTCTTGGTGATCTGTTATGTGTTCAGTAACCTGTGTCATGTCTGTTCCCCCAGTTATCACTCTGCATGCCAGTCTCTCTGTTTTCGCCTGCTCTCTCTCTGCCTGCCTGTGTCTTGTTAGCCTCATGTCCCTCACCTGTGTACCTCCTGCCAGCTCGTTAACCCTGTGTGTATATATCCTTGCTTGTTTCCCCTCAGTCTTTGTATGGTCATTGTTGCGTGTATACGCTCTGTCCCTCATTGTCATGGTTGTAGTTTGCTCTGTCTTGTCCTGTTACCTGCCTGTTCCCTGTTAGTTCCTGGAATTTTGGATTACACTCGTTCAGGATTTTCTGTTGGTTTTCTATGTTCATTTTTGGATTAGTCTCAGCCACTCTGCCAGTAAGTGTGCTCGCCTTTTGTTTGTTTATGGAATAAACCTCTTTTGAACTGTACTTCCTCTGCTCCGCGTCCTGCATTTGGGTCCACCACCCTGCTTCCCTTCTCAACCACCACAATCCTGACAGTGCCACTCTGGCAGACACTGTTTGCAGTCATCCAACTTTAATGCAATAAAGCAATTGTAGGTGGCACAAATTATTTAATAAAAAATAGTTATGTACACTCACAGCAACATAACTTTGAATATTATCAAATAAATCTCATAACACAAAGTACATGTATACACATGTGCCTTCACATCCAGAGATAGTTTCACACAAAGAAAAATAGTTCAAACATAAATCTGCTTTATATTTTGACACGATGATGGTGGTAGATAAAAGGTTAAGGGATCACCAAGGTTTATATGAATGTTTGTACCATATTTCATTTACCCCTAAGGGAAGATCAATTCTTTAAGACATTTCACTCAAAATGGCAAACTTTGACCTCATGGTGGAGCAAGAGTAAATGTCATGAAAGATAAAACATTGTCTGGGGACCATGAATGTCAAAGAGGAAGTCAGGTGATATTGTTATATAGCCACAAAGTCCACATAGAGAGGAGGTCAGGGTTGCTGGATGGGTCAACAAAACAAAAAAGACAGGAAGTCACTGTCATTTCCCGTTTCTAACTGACAGAAACGGTCAGTGTTGTTGTGTTATTTTATATTATGGCCACAAATGCTCCTTAACCTTAACCACATGTTTGTGTTTGGGACCTTGACGATGAGGGTCCCCTAATCGTTATGAAGTAGTCATTTTAACCAAACTACGATGACCAAACAATGATTTTCCCTTAACCTTTTTTTTTTGCCTGAACCTGACCAACCTTAACCATTTTGTTTTTTAAGAACAGTGATCCATAACAGGTTTGGAAGGCAAAAAACGATGTTGTTCTGCTAATGGGCTCAGAAAATGCATCTGTGTCATAGTATTTTTTTTTACATTTAATTTGGAGGATATTTCCCAACTAAACCGGAAATGTGGACTTCATGAGAGATACAAAACTCTGTGTTTAAAACAGCACATGGAAAAGTTCTTATCAACTGGGCGGGGAGGTTTGAATCATTATTGTATTATATGATGATGTGACACAGCAAAACAAACAGAGGAGAGGAGATAAGAGGACTTCCTCTTGTTAGACTGCCTGGGCGGAGGAAACTCAACTCTGCCAATAAGTAGAGACTCCAAGTGAGAAAGAGAACTGAGTGAATGAGAAAGAGAGAAATTCAGACAGAGATGGAGAGAGTTAGTTGCCACAAATTGCAATGTTTCAGGAATGACTAACGTGTGTGTGTGTGTGTGTGTGTGTGTGTACCATAGACTGTATATAAAAAGGTATGTACATACCTCCAACGCTTACAAATGCGTCTTCTCTCTCAATCTATCTCTCCATCATTCCCCTCCCTTGTCTCTTTTCTCCCTCCAGCTTCTTCGCTGTATCTATTTCCACAGACTGCTGCAGCACACGTCATTTATCTGCTATCTGAGGCACTTTGCCACTCTGCCCCGATCTGTGTTTGTCTGTGTATAAAATGATTGCATAATAGCTCAACACAAACAGCAGGGGGGGGGGGGGGTTTGGAAGGGCTTGAGGATTAAGCAGGTTTTCGTCAGACCAGCGGGGATGTTGTTTTTTTAAGTGACTTGGTTACAGTGTCTATATGTGTCTGTGTGTGGAGACTTTGTTTAGCTTGAATCATCACTGTTACCATCAATCAATCCATCCTACTATACCATCTCTCCTTCTTGCTTCCACTCACCCATCAAATAAATATTATTTCTATTAATTTGTCAGTTCATCCCTGTCCATGCATGGGTTTATTATTCATCTATTCCATTGATCAGTTTGTCTACTCATCCATTTACCTCCTCTCCCATCAATTAGTTGAATAAGTATTTATTTAACCCCTTATACCAACCTCCATCCTTGCTTTATTTCCGCCTATCCATCTCCTGTATTCTGAGATGTAAAACTGAACTTTAAATATCTCTGGTTGCATATTTATATTTCAGTTTCATGGTGAAAGATTTATTTAATCCAATGCAGTTCTAAACCTAGTGAATAGAGTGTTCTTGAGAGACCCAATGACAGACTCAAAGTTTTCAGTCTCCTTTTCACCCTTTTCAGTCAGATTTTCTCTATTGCCCCACTTCTTTGATTTTTCTCCCCCTTCCTCCCAGTGTAAAACCCCTTCCATAATGGTAAAATAACGGAAGGCGTGAGGCAGAAAGCTCAAACATTTCTTTTGCCTTAAACCTTCTTATGTGACGGATATGTGGAGTGTTGAGCCATGACCCAAATGGATACACAGAGAACAGTGGATTAGAGCAGAGAGAAAGGGGAGTGAAGAGGAGTGAGAATCATGGCTTGCATTTTTCATTTTATGCCTCCAACAGAAAGCTGTTGTCCTTATTGTTCACAAACAAACATGCTGAGCCATCTTCTGTCCCAACTCTTCACCTGGTTATAATTCCTCTTGCCATAAGCTAATCAGTGTCACACTGGATGTGAACATCTAATATTAGTTTAATTATTTTAATATAGATGGGCACTAATGAGCCTATGAATGAAACAGACTACCACTTGTAAATATATGACCACCTGACCCAACATGCATCTGCTGCCTATGGGTCACTTGGCATGCTCTTTTGCTGAGGCAATAAATGAATGAAATCAACCTGTGTAGTTTTTTATCACTAATAGTACTATGGAGAAATGTTTTCATGAGTTTGTTTTGGTTGTGACAAGGATGCACATGTGCGGGCACGCGGGCAACGCAAACAATCCTTCCATCGGTTTCACAAGGTTGCACAGATCAGCAGCTGGTGGCAGGAATACACAAAGGTGAGGCAAGATACAAGGCAAGAAAGACGAAGACTGCAAACTTTTATAAAAGAAATCCACATAGCACCTTTAATTGAGTTACTGTAGAGGCCAATTTTTACCTATGCGCTATCATTTCATTTTATATTGTGTATAATAGTGGTGCATATCACCAAACAAATTCTAAGAAATTTAACCACTTGGAAACAGACACCTATTTCCAAGAAAAACAACTGAAATAACATCCCCAAAATTAATGAGAATCAGAATCAAAATCAGAAGGAGCTTTATTGCCAAGTGGTGTTTAACACATACGAGGAATTTGTTTTGGTGATGAGGTGCTACACGTAGACAAACATACAGTTGACATAAATAAATGTAGAAATATATATATATATATATATGGAATAGACAATGCAAGTTATAAAAGAATAATAAAAGAATAGATAAAAATAATAAAACTTTTGCAGAAAAAGAACAATGTGGCAGATATTTACATGTGCATTGCTGTGGTTTGTACTGTGCTAATAACAAAAGTTGGATTGCAACGGAAGAGAAGATTGTGTACATAAATATATAAATTGACAATATAAAAAAGAGAATCAGTAATAACTTCTCAATCATTAGGCTAAAATGCATAATTCTCCTTTGATAGGTCAGAAGCTAAGGAATATGAATCAGCTGTAAATGAACCTATTTATTTTTAAAGAGTAAATGAAAATGCACTAAAGGTAAATATGATATTTTCATCCTCGACTGGTATAAAATCTATATTTTAATAGCAATATCACCATCAAAACCATCATCCTGTAGATAATAATGCAACTGAATATCTTTTAACACACCTGGAATACAACTGTAACTGTAAATTTGATGAAAAGAAACTAATATACAACAGTTATTACACAATTTTTCAAAAATGTACCAGGCGAATTTCCATATTTACTGTTTACATAATAACTTTTATTGGGAGTTTTCTTCAAAACATTGCTTCTGTCCATAGGGCCACGTTCCAAATAAAATAAAGCTTCCAAAACATTGAAATATTGATAAAAACAGTGTGACCAAAAGCACTCCCTTGCTTTACAGGTCCACAACTTGAGAACAGGACATCCTGCTGTAAGTGGGCTCTTTCTCTTTGGACTGAGCAGAGAATCGTTTGATATATTGGATGTCTGTGTAGCTCCTATGGGTTGGCCTGTAGACGGCGATAAAGACCATCTGTACCAAAGCAACACTTCTTCTCTCCTTCAATTTGAGAGAGAAATGAAACCTAACAGCTCAGGGATTGCGCAATACCAAGATGGCGGCCCAGGCATCTTTCTACACACTGAAAACAGCTGTTTTTCGACTGAAAACAGCGAAAACGGCAAAAGTAAGTGAGCGGTTGTCACTGTAAATTGGTGCATTTGTTCTTATTATTATCTGGCTAATAACTCTGTGAGTATAGTGATATGAGTTACACAGCTGATCAGAGCTGGATCTGAGCTTTCTTTCGTGTGGTCAGGCTGAGTTACAGAGCGATTTTATGTTGTGATGTAAGTTATTTTGATGCTTGGTGTTTGATGTGTGTTTGGTATGTATGTATAAAATTGGTTGGTTTGGTGTGGCATAGGGTGACAAAATACTAGGATCAGACATGGATTTCTCTTTGCATTTTGCATGAAAATCGATGGTCCTGCCCAGTACTGACATGCTTGTTATTGCCAGGCAATGAACCTGAGACTTTTGGGGTACCTAGGGGTCTTGGGCCCAGGGGCAGTTTACTCGCTTTGTCTCTCATGCAGGCTCTGTGGTGCCAACTGTTGCTAAAAGCCCCATAGCCTACATAAGTATTCAGCTGTTATCTGATTAAAAGCTGCTCAATTTTAATCATCCAGCAAACACTGAAGAGAATCCACATGATAGGCTCAAGTAGACCCACAATAATAGAAAGTTTATTGTCCCTTATTTTAAAATTCAATGGACATTTTTTTCTTAACTTTTAAAGACATTTTCATCGCACCCTCATTTATTTCTGATGGGAAAAATCCCATAATTGTCTAAATCTACCATTAGAAAAAGGAAAAAAGCCACCAGATACTGTAAGTCATTAAATGGAGAAAAAGGGTGTTTAATAATAATTAAAGGATGAGAAGAATCTGAAATGCACCGCACAGCTGTTACAACTGCTACATGTATTAACTGTAAACATCTGCAAGTTGATGCTTCAAATATTATGTTTAAAGCTTTGTACATGTATTTTCAATTGAATACATGTACTGTGCAGTCAACACTGGAGTCTGTACTGCAGAGATGTCAACACAATCTGTGATACTTATTTTGTTTTGATGTGGATCTGTAGAGGTGAACAGGCATACAGTAGTTTTGAATTACATTAAACATATTCTTTTATGCGCGGTGGTGCAGTGGTTAGCACTGTCAACTCACTGCAAGAAGGCCGTGGGTTCAAACCCCACGGACAGACACAACACACATACAATCATTAATTTAAATGCTTTGTAGTATTTGTCCACACAAACATGTACCATGTTGTTGCAACTTTGTTTTGCTGTTATGGTCACACACCCACACACACTTATAGACATAGTCAGCAGTGCAAAATGTCATGTATTGATGCAAACATGCCAGAATGTAGTGATTTGGTATAATGCATTAGCATTTATATATTCATCTGGTGAATCAGTACCTTTTGTAATACTGCTGGTGCTGATTTGACTCGAACATACTGGGCGTGTGTTACAGTGATAAATATGCAGCCATTTACTGTAAGAAGAACTGACTCCTTTTGTGATAAAAAGATTTTTGGCACAGTACAATGTGTGCTTCAACCCAATGAGTTACCTTCAGATTTTGGCTTGCAAATGACTGTCTCCTCTTTCCAAGTTAATTAAGTTACAGTTTTGTGACTGATGCTCCTGCAGTGTGAAAACCAACAATTTGCCCTTTGCGGAAGGCGGGAACATAAAAGTAGTGACAGATCATTAAATATGACTGGACTGTGTAGCTATATTGCTGAAGGGCAACTGCTGCTCATATATAGGATTATTCTGATGTATCCTTATGGTAATGCCTGATTTGTACGTAGATAGCACAAATCGCTGGGATGTGGATGTGTTATGAATCAGAAGGAGGGTTGTTGTTTTTTTCTCTCATTTTAGTTTTCTGGCCCACTGTGTTTGCAGTCTTGTTACCTAGTCACTAAGTGATATTTTCTTTGTAGACCAGCAGCAAAAATGTGGCTAACACTGTCTACTCCTTCATCTGTGTTTGATATAAAGAAAGTTATGGATAGTAGATTGAATCTTCTTTCCTCTGCTCTCCACTTCTGTGTCTGAATCTGATGAGAGTAGCAACCCTAAATTCCACGTGATCATCCTCATTAATCTTCCTTCGTCACCTCTTGTTGCCTCTGAGTATCCCGATGTTAAGCCTCTGTGCTTGTATCTGTGTGTGTTTCATGGAGAAATAGACTACCAGAAAGAGTATGTTTGTGTGTGGTTGTGTGTTTAATTTATTGACATTCAGTGTTGCAAACACAAGGAGAACAAGAGGTTACAAGGTGATCCCGCCAACTCAGTGCCATGGTAACAGTTGCTGTGACAGCTGGATAGATGGGAATAATAGGATGGGAGCTTGGAGATTCCTAAAAGGATTGACCCCTCCAGGGTCCGAAATTAACTTTTTGGCTCACCTGCCACGGGGACTGGTAGATGAAAAAATCCACCAGCCAAGCATATTTTTTACCGGTAAAATCACATATACATTAATTTAAGTACATTTAATTGATATGGTATTTTTAATGAATAAGTGTACATAGAAGTCAAAACAGAGCAACAAATAGTAAGACATGGAAGAGGTGGAACTAGCGCTCATAACAGTACATTTGAAAGTTTTGTAAAACTATCAGAACTTAAACCTCATAGTCATCCGACGACTCACTCTCTACCGCAATTACACTTTTTGCCTGGTCCATGAATTCTGGCCTCCTACTCCTAACAGAGTTTTGGTGCCACAGCATCACAGCTTTGCTTGGATCATACTCCCTGATCTCTGGAGAGGACAGCTGGACCATAAGGAGATCTGACAATGTAACAGACTTCAGGTTAGAGCGCCAATCGGTTTTCACCTGTTTCATGGTACTAAAACCTCTTTCACATTCCGCTGTGGAGGCAGGGAAGGACAGGACAAGGTCAACCAATGCCAGCAAATCAGGGCAGGAATGCTGATGGATCCTGTTGACATGGAACTAAGATATCTTCTCCAGGGACTGAGGCTCTTGGTATATCAGCACCTTCAGGACTGTCCACTGGTCAGGGATTCTTTCAACATGAATGCCAGAGGCCTCAAGGACAGGCTTGAAGTGGTCCACCAAGGTTTCCAGTTCAGAGTCACCAAAATCTAGAATAATGTTATACAACATTACAACAAGCATCATGCAGTTTTACTTCTCAAACTATAAGAATATGATCATGAACCTAAACCTTACCTGACTGCCCTGTAATACAAAACATAAAGTAACCTGCTACTGCATCTCCTGACTCTGGCCAGTTGGTGAAGCTGACCAGCTTGGTTGCACACAGGACCCCTACACTGGCATCCTGGAACCTGTCAGTCATACTCTCCACTAAACTGTCAAGCATTTTGTCCTGTGAGACGACGTGGGTCTTTATGTCACCTCTGGTCAGTGAAATTCCCTCATAGCTGTTGCCCATTGTGGCATTCATCATGGGCCCTTTTCTGATGATAAAAGAAACTCTTTCACATTCTCCCTCTCTTATTGATGTAATAATTTCTCTTAATTCTCTTTAAGTATTTCTTATTGCAGCTTTAATTCACATACTTGGTTTTGTACTTAAGTACGGCCTGTGTTGAGCACAATGAGCTGTGGGCTTCTGCTATGGTGATTGTGGACCTCTGCAGACAGGCAGACAGGTTGCTCAGGTGAGTTAGTGTGTCATGCAGGAAGCCACAGAAGCGGACAACAACAGCCTCCCTCACAGTACTGTAGTATTTCCTGGCCTTGGCTTGCTGGACAACTCTGACATTTTGGGCATCAGCAGATTGAATCTAAATGCATAAAGAACAAAGACATACAAATAGACAATTACTTGCTGTTAAAAAAGAATAATGACATGTTTTATTAGTGTTTCATTGACTAATTGTTATATTACTTCTAGTTATTTACTTGACAATTCACATTACATATTGATGATGATGTTTGGAGTACATAATATACTGTAGAAATCTAGACCAATACCTGTTCCAGGTGCTGGACAAGCCCCTGGTAACCTCGCAGAAAGTGATCAAGGGCACGCAATAGGTGTCCTACCCATCGAGTCCCACCAATTCTGGTGGGCACCAGTGGTGTGTGCCCAAGAGCCTGGAAGCTGTTTACGCGGTTTGCCCTGTTCAGCGAACTGGTGTGGTAGAATGCTCCATCAGTTCCCAGAGCGACCAACTTGCTCTCCAACTCATCACACACTCCCTCCATGATGTCACTGATGGCTTTACTTATATGTGCGGCATCTGCCTTCTCCACTGCATTAATTCCAACAAACTTAGACTCGATCTTGCCCTTGTGACAGAATCTGACATACACTAACTCCTCCTCTTTCACAGAGCTGTCTGTGGAGCCATCAGACATGATGGAGAGAAATTTTGTGTTTTTTAGATTTCCTCTGATGTTGTTTCTCTCCACCTCTGCAATATAATGCATAAACTCTTTGGCCTGCTTCTCATTTCTGTATGTTGACCCCACAGCAAGTCCTTTTTGTTCATCCAAACTGCAAAAATCAAGCATCCAAATTAATTCAATAACAATTACAATCATGTTAAAGAATTATAATCATGTTAAAGAATTACAATCATGTTAAAGAATTTTTCACAGTATGAATGCTAGCCCATAGCTTAGGGTGACCATATTTTGATTACCAAAAACCAGGACACTCGGCCCTGCAAAACAGATAGCTACTCAAATGATACTCAGAGTTTACTCAAAGATGCCTTTTTAATTTCAATACATTTAAAATAGGCTATGCCTCCTCTGTAGACACAGATTCAGATAGGCTTCTCAGAGGTTACTCAACATGTTTTATTATGACAGGTTTTAAAAATAATGAATGAAATGATGATAGAAATAATGTCTCTTCTGTATTAGAAAAATAAATATATAAATAATAATAACTAAAAGAAATACCTCCAAATTGAACACAAATAGCTCTCACAAACTTACAAAAACGAACTAACAAAATATATTTATATCTTTAGTTTTCTTCCTCTTTATCCTGTTTTTCTTCCTCATCCTCCATTTTTGCCCATATATTTTGCTGTAGAGCTGATCTTTCCCAGCAGTTTTTTGAAAATTTATTCATTTATAAAAATAAAAAACAACAGCCAGGGCGGCCAGGACAGGACGTGAAAACAGGACATGTCCTGGGAAAACAGGACTGATGGTCACCCTACCATAGCTTCATATAAAATGTTAGTCTAGCAAACATTACAGGAGGAAAAACAGTTTCACTTACTCGCACATCCACTCGAAGTCAGAAAGTGGCCTGGCCTTCTTGCCAATGGCATGTACAGTCCTAAACAGTAGCTTCATCTTCTTGCTGGTCTGCTCTGACATTGCCATTAGCGCTGTCACAGAAGTTTTCGAGAGTAGAGGCTCAGATTGAGCCAGAGACACAGACACGCAGGCAATGTGTTCATGGTCACGAATGTTCTCAAGTTTCATCGTTTTATTTCCGATGACAAATGAGTTGTTTCTGTTTTTATCTTTAGCATACTGGCGACACACAGAACAACTCATCACGACCGCGTCAGAATCATATTGTAGCCAGCCTCTTGAAACTCCGTTCTCTCCAAACTTCCATTTCTCACAAAACTTTCTTTTTTTATGTAATTCGTCCCCCTTTTCGTCTGTGGGTTTTCGTTTTAAAGGTTGGCTCACTCCTGGTAAATGTCGCCACATAACAGCTAATAAGCGGCAGCTAGCTGCAGATCGGTGACTTTGCAGTTCGTACCGCGCTTTCTCCTTTCCACAAGCACTCGCGTGGCCGACGTTGCTATGCAACCATGAACAGAGGCGCGCTTGGAAAAACGGGCGGCCGGGCACGTCTCAGTGTAAGAGTGTAAGTGAATGTCGCGATATTACTGATCATGGAAAGATTTTGCAGCGGTGCTTATGAATACATTGTAGGGAAAACACTGATTATTACATTACTATTTTGGTATGAACATTCACCCGCCAGTGTGGCGGATAGCCTTTTGAAATTTACTTGCCAAACGGAAAATCTACCGGACCCTGTTAATTTCGGACCCTGCCTCCCTCTGGTTATCTTTCATTGTCCCCCAGTCTGTTTCTGCAGGGGAGTAAACCCCATGGATTGCTAAAATCTACCCCATCTCCCTAAGGTCACCAGTCTCCCCATCAAATCAGGATTCCTCTGTGTCTCCATCATCCTGTTTGTTAATCATTTGACCTCTACGTTGCAAGCTCATATCGGCTGTTTCTCCAGTGACATAGACTGTGATACTTGCAGTCATGGAGTTGATCCCTGGGTGCTGCTGGCATCTATCTACACACCACAAACACAGATAATTAGAGGCCGAGAACTCGCACACATACTCACCTATGAAAAGGCAGTGGTGCAACATAAAATAACAACATGCTTGGAGAGTTCCTTTCAGCACACATCATGTGTAGATGTGATATGTGTAATGGAAGACAATTTACATTTAATCTCTTATGCATGTACTTATATTATTACTATTATTTTTATGTCTTATATACATATATATTGTTTTCATCCGTTTTCTTATTATTATACTACATTATAGTAGTCTGATCGGATCGGCTACCAGACCGCGATGAAGACTATGTGTTCCAAAGCGGCACTACCCCTCTCTGCAGAAATAGGCAAGAGAAGGCAGGCACACAGCTCCCAGGTATTGTGCAATAAACAAGATGGCACCCGGAGATGGGTTTTAGAAACAAATCAGCTGATTTTTGGATTGAAAACGGTGAAATTGGCAAAAGTAAGTCAGCGGTTGTAATCGTTTATGTATATTGGTGAGTTTATTGTTACTATTATCCAGCTAATTAGTCTGTAATTATGGTGATTTGAGTAATGTGAGCTTTACAGCTGATCTCAGGGGGAGATTAGCTTTGGTTTGAGAGGTTGGACATGAGGATAAATTGTGATTAGAGATAACTGGATGCTTATAACTGCAGCCATGTACAGTGCTCACAGAGCCATTTATGTTTTGATATAAGCTCATTCTCAGATGCTTGGTGTTTGATGTGGACAAAAATAGTTGGTTTGAGCATCTAGCTGAGCCTCCTAGCTTCACAGAGGTGTGTAGCATGGATAGGGTGATGCAATACTAGTTTCAGACTCGAATTTCCCATTTGCATTTTGTGCGAAAATCGCATGCTGGGGGCTTGTCTGTATCTATATATACTATGTTGCAGGACCCCCTCGAAAATGTGATGATACATCTCAAGGGGTTATCCTTAAATAAATTCAATGAATATGTAGCGTTTAGGTCAAAGCTGTGAGATTGTTTTATTGTTTTCCTTTCTTGTCGTTCCTCTCCTTTCCTTGAAGGTTCATTCAAGGCCAAGAGAGGATCTTTGTTCCCCAAAACATAGAAACCTGGACTGTCAACATGATTATGCATCCCTTAGCTCTGGGCCATACGCTCAAAGCTGCCCTAGTTGGTTGGTCTCTGGACCAGCTGATGATTGTTTGAGTACTTCCTTGTTCTTTTCTAAATACTAAAAGACAAAGGTTATTGTAATTCTTTTATTTGCTCAATCCTCCACCAGGAAATCCATGGCAATAAGTAATTAATATTCTATACCTTTTCTAGACAAGAAGATCTTGGCATCTGCTTTAAATCTTTATCTTGATGGCAACATGTCGGCTAAGTATAGTGCATTCAATTAACAAAGGTCAATTTTGGACCTAACAGACTCAGGACTCCATTGATGCAATTCAAAGTCACGTTAAGCCGATGCATACAAATTGCTTTTACGCAAACTTGTCACCTTGGTGTTTGCAGCTCAACTGCTCAGAAGCAAATTAAACAATGATTATGTATTATTATATAGCTGACACTACATATTCAAAAATAATCCTCCAGCTAATGTTCCAATAATTCCCAAGACATTTCCTGGAAATAACTATGTAATTCTGTATTATTTAAAAGGGAAATAGACGCTGTGTTGAATTGGTACACTTCCAAAAAATCTAATTACCTGCAAGCAAAATACTTTTGTTATAAGAACGAGTGATATTTATTTGGGCTTAAATTAAGCTTTTTTTCATACCAGAAAATTCCAATTTTCTCTGTGATTAATGCCACATTACACAGTTATTTCCAGAAAAAGTGTTACCAATTGATCTAATGAGCTGTTTGTCTATAGGCAACAAAGTATGTTCTAACACAAGACTGTCATGTAATGTACACTTGCAGTGTTTTCACCGGTTGAAGTCTTTTGAACACAGTATTATAATGAAAGCTGAAATACTGAGCCTTGCATATAGCATGGCACCATCATGGCCAGTTGCCTATAAAGTGTTTCTTTCCTACACAACATGCTAAAGATACATGTATTTATACCAGTCTGGATTAAAATGTCACCCAACTGTCACTGGCAGTAACAAAAGGAAGAAAAGTGATCTGTCCTTATGTACTGAACGAGTGAAGGCATAAACCTTACATCTGCATTGCCAGAGGCTTAAATCTGCCTCATAACATCCCTTTGTCTCTCATTTCCTTCCCTGCTTCACTGTATACCAGCCAATAAAGCTAAATCATCATAAAAGATTCCAAATAAAGTTCAGAGAATAGGGACCATTCATTTGCCCTCTGTAATGTCTCTGTTGATTAAGCTCCTGTTTTTCCTCCACCCTAACCGAGTGGATAGTCTTTTACACATGAGCGCTTTAATTTAATTGCATTATTTCAGCATCTCCCTATTATGCTGCGGTATTAGTGGTATATGATTGTACTCATTCATTTTCCTGGTTTTGCATCCAAGTGGGAAAACACAAGCTTGACCTTGGGTGGGTGCACTTCAAGTTCAGCAGATTAGGGTGTGTTGCCTGTACTGTGTGAGCCTGTGTTGTTCTACCTCCTGTCTCTCTGTCTATGAGTCTTTTATTCTCCACACTTCAAACATATATCCTTTGTGTTTGTTTGGATTTGTGTTCCAAAAAGAAGAACTTTACATGTTTTTCTGCTGTGACAGCTTCCTCTTAAATTAGGGTGACCATATTTTGGTTTTCAAAAAAAGAGGACAGTGGGGGAAGGAGGCAGACAGACACCTGCAGTCGGTGGAAGGTTGGGGCTGGGGGGGATTTAAGTACTGTGGCTGTGTGTGTGTGTGCGTGTGTGTGTGGGGGGGCGCAACTGTGTTATTGAACTTTAATAGAGCCTAATAGACTTTAATAGAACCTACGTGTGGGCTTCTAGATGTGGGTCACTGACACCCACACACCAGCTAATATTATAACAATGAAACTTTAATGTTTGTATAATACTAATATATTTATTGTTTATAGTAGGCGTATTTTTCACATTTCAAAAGCTTATTGATATTCAACAACTCAAATGATTCACAAATAAAACCGTTTTCTGTCTGGTAAGGGCTGATGAGGGCCAATATTAATGTATTAATTATAATTTCAGTATATAGTATCATAAGACTATATAGCTTACCACTAGAACACTATCAACCTACAGTTACAGCAGTTTGATTGTACATTGTTCTCATTCATTAAATCCTTGTGCAAGAAAATGGTCTATGGTGGTTAGTCTCTAATTTGTTAATGCTGTATGCTAACTTGTCAATAATGATAACCATTCATGCAGAACGAGTTCAACATTTTGAAAGTTTGCTGTAGCACCAGTCAGCCTTTATTAATGTTCCGCCCCATCCATGCTGTGATCGGTCGGTTCATGAAAAGTGACATTTTAAGCAGCTGATTTTCTTCCTACTCCTAGTATTTTTTAGCTCCCAAAAAGAAGACATGTCCAGTAGAAAGAGGACGTATGGTCACACTGACCCATGAAAGTAGCTGCTTATACTCTAGCTAGACCCACTCCTTTCTTAAAGGCAGGGTAGGCAAGTTGCTTCTAAAACACTTTTTGTCATATTTGTTGAAAATGTCTTTATACACCAATGCATATTAAAAAGTTAGGTGCTCTGAAATAGAGAGTATAAAAAACCAGCTGTCTGTAGTCCTTTCAGGGCTGCAGTAAACACAGCCAATCGTTCCATTCGGACCGAATGCAATGATTGGCTGGCTGACTGTCACTCTCCCTCGCTGCCATGGCTACCAGCCCTGCTGCTACAGGAGCTGCCCACATGCGCGCGCCCCGGACAGCTGCTCTCAAACCAGACGAGCGAAGCGGTCAGACCGGTGAGTGATATCTGTGTGGCTTTTCAACATAGTGACAACTGAGGAACACCAAGGGGCTGAAATCTGTTTTTTTATCATTTTGATGGTAATAGTTACTTTCATCGCTAGCACACGTAACTACCTACATAGCATACAGCTAACAGTAGCTCCGACTGCAGGCTGGTGTAGCAGCCAGAGTAGAGACGATGAATTCTATCTAGCTGTAGGTGAGCTGGACATTAGACAAGATTAGTATACATAAACAATGATGGCTAAAGGTCCCCAAGTATCTGCGTTTTTGGTATATAAGCTACCTATATAATTGTTTGACATTGTTTGTAGCTAAACCTACAGTGTGAAAACTTTTTACTGTAATTGGTGCTGTTATGCCATTACTTATTTTACCAGAAGTAAAAATTCCTCTGTTTTATTTCTACTGTGCCCTCAGGTCATCTGCAGATTTGGAGTCTTTCATAGCCCTGTACTTCTCACCAGTACACTGATTGGACCATGCTGGTTGGCCTGGATTACAGCCACTGTGTCCACAGTCCAGCCAGGAGAAAAGCTGATGACACAGTTCAGTATGTTGCATTATGAGTACTCTTGTGCATTTTACTCAATACATTTACAAGTGATGAGTCAAAAAATATTAAACAGTATGAGGAACACAGATGGTGCTGATTTACTGTTGTTATTGATTACATTTTATGTGGAAATGCTAACTACTCTATAAGAGAACAATGTAAAGCTCATCCTCTTTTCTGTATTATCAGGTACAGCAAGGTGTACAACGAAAAGTCCAGGAAGTGGAGCTTGTACTCAATGAAGGTGGAGAAGGAATACAGTTACATCGCAGACCTCCAGAGTGCCATCCTCCTCCTCCGATGGTTGTCTACTACTGAGGAGATGCCTAGAAGCAGAACCAGGAGACCTGATAATCCCCGTCAACCTGCGGTTCAGTCAGGTGTCCCTGCCCAAACTGTATTGCTAGATACAGCAAAATATAAAACATGTTTGGTTTTGAACTGTGGTACTCACGTCAGAGAAGTATGTGATATATTAAATCATCTCCACAGTAGCGGTACGATGCTACAAGTAAAGTTTGAACTGTCTTCATAATCAGTCAACATACCTCTGGACACACCTTGTCTCTTCCTGTATATACTTATTTTTAATTATGTTTAAAATGATCTATTTGTGATATAGGTTGTAGTTTTAGTAGTATATAATAACAATAAACAATAAGTGTTATACCACCTTTCAATAACACATAAATGTAGTTGCTTGATTGTTTATGATGCAAGTGTAAAGAAAAGGCATTTATCATTTTCAATGTTTTATTTAAAAAAGAATAAAAATATTATCCAGAACAGGGAAAAATCTTTGTATTTTCTCTCTACCCTCCTGAGCATAAAACAAAAACAATGTACACGTATTCATCCACACAGTGGAGGGAATTATTTGTGTAGCAGTTGGTGACATTACATCTTACACCCTGCTAGGATTAAACCTCTGTATTGTCCTGGTGGATCAGGATAACAGTTGCTACAGTTGGAACAATCTTCCAGAAACAGCAACTCAGTATCACGACTCTGTGAACCCGTCCTAGTGCTCCACACTGCCACACTACAAACGGTCTGTATGCTGCCTGACTGAACTGTGTGTTACTCTGTCCTGGGTCTGGAAGATCAGCCATGTGTGGTGCATGGAAACACTGTCATCTGCATGTTGTCCACAGTCCTCAGATTCTGGTCTGTAAAGTAATATATAGTTGTTAGAACCCCAAATTGGAAAGATTGGTGTAATTGGAAAGTTTTTATTGAACAGGGGTTTGTTGTTTTCTAACAGGACTTCTGTGTCTACATTACACACCAGGTCAACGTACATGACACAGATGAGCCGATGGCTAAAGCAGAGCCATAGTTAGTTGTTGTAATCAGTAAACGATAATAAAAAAGTAATAACAATAGTGGATTACATTTATATAGCACTTTATTTTTGACACCCAAAGGGCTTAGGGGGAAACACCAGAGAAACATTGAGACAAGTACACTGGGAGATAATAGACTAATATTAAAATATATATGTATAGATATACCTGTTCATGCCACAGCCCTCCCTCCTCTGCTTCGCCTCGACCCCGGGCCTGTTCCGGTCTGTACTTGGCTCTGAAGTGCAGTCCTCGTCAGAGACAATAATGCTGTCACAGTGGAAGCTCTAACATGCAAAACAACGTACATGTTATGAGTCTAACACGAAATTCATGTTTGTGTAGTGTAACTGATGGAAACGAGAAAATGTGTATCAGCCTGTTTTTCGCTTTACCCAATGTAACCGCAGCTGTTAGCACAGCTATCTGTTGCTAACAGTCAGCTCGTTACTGATTAAAACTCTGTCTTTTTAAACCTATCCAATAATAACATGCTAGCTTGATAGTGACTACTAACAGCGGGGTTAGTTGTTTATTTTCATAATGATAAAGTTAGATGTTTTCTTACCCTGATGTGAGCCGCCGCACTGCGCTACTCTCCACTTTTCACACTGTGCTCGTCCTCCTGCGGTGTCGGCAACGTGCGTTCACGTGTTTTGGGGCGTGGCTTTGGAAGGAGCCCAGAAGGGAGGGGGAGGGAGTTTCTCTGTTGGATACTTTCAAAATCCAGCAGTTTCTTGCTAGTTTCTCAAACTTACCAACCCTGCCTTTAAAGTGGGACAAATACTTAGCAGGTGTTGAGATAACATGCACAAATAGTAACCTGTAGTAGGAATCAGTGCCAGGTAGAGGATGTCATCGTGACAGATGGTCCATGGTTGAGCGGGCATCGTGATTTAAAAACCCGACCACTGGCAAAAAAAATAATTTTTCACATAATACCTCTATTGGAAAGCAGGTTTAAATCACCACGAACATTATTATTATAACTTTTAAATGTGCTTCTCACCCTCCTCAGAATTCTCTTCTCCCCACACACAGACACAAGAAGCCTACACCTCAGATAGACACACCAGCTTGACCCGTCTCTGTCTTCAGTGTCCGGTGGAAGTTTTGTAGACATCGCCCAACCCTTCTAACTAGTTTCAAATTTACGAGTGCAATTCAAACTTGGTGGACAGACCGCTTGTGGCTAATGGTAAGGAGCTAATGCTATGCGGACTGTGAAAAAGAGGAAACACGCAATGTTTATAGGGTATACAGGATATATATACACTATGACATTTTACTGTCAGTAGCATATCTTGACAGCGCGTCTCCTAGCAACACCAAAAACTGTTTTATAGTGTTTTTAAAAAAGGGAAAATGTACAAAATAGTTGCTGTATCATTATATTTCTTGTATTAATTCAAAACTTTTCTCAGAGAGAGATCTGACATCTAACATACAGTATATTGAGTGAATGGAGTGATAAACTAAGCCAACTCACCATTATCTTCTGCCTCATTGGGGCAAGAAACACACTTACACCACCCTCATCTTCATTAGTGACAACATAAGATAGAAGCTGCAAAACTGCTGTTTATCCCACTAAAGGTTCAGATACACACTCGCACACCTTAACACACAGATGTATAGAGTTGCACTCACTTTGAAACCTTTAAATAAAAAAACCTGCAGCATCAAAAAGAAGCAAAATACACACACACACACACACACACACACACACACACACACACACACACACTTAGCAGATGAGTTCACTGAAGCACTGGAGAACAGCAGATCTGCAAAGTAGATTGGAGAAAAGAAGCTATTTGTGATTTTACTGGCATGAAAATTGTCATATTGATTTCTTGTTATGACATGACCTCTACCATGTTAGCTGCTGGTGGATGAAATTTTTACATAAGAAAATCAAATCGCTCTTAACTTTACTTTAACAAATGAGGGAAAATGTTTTCACTGTAATCTTTCACTTCAAAATCATGGCGTGAACTGTCAAGCAACTTTAGCAAGTAGGCAGAGTAAGAAAATTTTAATTCAATCATTTGAATGGAATTGAATTTATTGAGTTTGGAGGGTTTTTTTAGACTGCCATCTGGCTTGAGTGGTGTGACAGAAGTGTCTCTTTTAATCCCCACACCAGAGCACAATGCTGCAAGCAGGGCACTGAACCCGCAGCTTCATTTCCATCAGCAGAAAAGACATTGTTGATTTTCTACTTCCTGTGTCAGGATTCTGAGGGGAACCCAGAAGCAAATTGGACAAGAGAGGGAGTTTTAACAATTTATGTAGACAATAGTGAAATGTGCAATTGGGGAAAACTGGCAGGCGAGAGTGGAGGAAGTCCAGGGGAGGTGATTCTGAGAGAGGCTGCCTGGCGGGCTAGAAGAGGGGTTGTATACAAACACTGGCTTTCAGGTAGCGTAGGCTGTATGGGCTGGGTTTTCAGGACTGAGTTTCCAGGGATGATTCCTGAGACAGAGAGACACTGTTAAGTTGCGGGGAAAACAGACAAGAAGCGAAAAGCTCAGGCAGGCAAAAACAGGCAGCCAGCAAAAGGCAAAAAAACATTTAACAAACTGGCTGGAGGGCGGTAGCATACTCAATACTTCACAACAATCCGGAGTGACTGGATGTGTGGCTGCTCCTTAAGTGCTGCAGATGAGTAGATGCGGAGCAGGTATGGTGGCAACCTGAGAGCCAGATGTGTGAGAAGCCAGAGATAGGCAAGCCCCCCAAGCACGGCCAGGACAGTGACACAGAACACCACAAGACAAAACAAAAACACACCAACACCCAGCACGTAAACCATAGACAAAGAACAAACTCACACAAACACCCAGACAGTCATCACGGCCAAGGATTTGTGACATCCTGTCTTTCTCCACGCGATCCACTGTGAATCTGCCATTCACTGGAAAGAATGCTTTATCTGTGACTCCTTTACAATAATTTACAATAATTGTTGAGGTGATTAAATTGCAAATATGAACAAATTTAATATAAAAAAAAAACACTAACTATATTTGAGTGATGTAATTTCTTACTAGAAGACACTGGATTGTTCAGATACAGTGTGCAGATTGAGGCGACTGTAGTTCACTAGAGATGTGAGAAATAGATGAGCAGGTGTCAAGAGGATTTTAATCAATGATGAATTTTCACGAGCATTTATGACAGATGCTCATTTGTGTAATTATGTCTTGCTGTATGATTTTTGCGTTTCTGGAAGCATTTGTGTATATTTGTTTTCATGCTACTTTAAATTGACTAATGCCAGATCCTGTAGTTTGAAAAGCATTTTGACACATTTCCTTATTTTGACTCATGCCAAGTACCTGTCTTATAAACTCTTAACTGCAGCTTGTTTTGTGTCATGACACTGCTTTGATTAACAGGTGTATTAATAAAGTAATAAAGTATTCACACATTACAGTGTTTTGCTTTATGACACTCTTTGATTAATGTGTTGTTTGTGAAGATGCAGTGTCATTTTATGCAACTTGCCTCATAATGCACTAATTATTTCAGCTTTCACACTTTGTATAATTCTATCAAATTCAAGTTTGGAGGAGAGACTGGAAGGATACATTATGTTTAATTCATGGCCAAAGTTATATATATAGTCATACATATTGTAGAAATGGCGCATATATGACGTGTGGCCTGTGGAAGGCAAAATACACAGGCATGTGTTTCTCTGGGGTTATATGTAACCTGTATCTTAATGGTTGGTCTGATCCTCACAGGAGAAGGACTACATCTATGTTTGTGGATAATGTTGAAATCTCACACAAACACGCTCTCTCCTTCTGATTCCCGCTGGAATACACACACACACACACACACACACACACACACACACACACACACACACACACACACACACACACACACACACACACACACTGAAATGTATCCACAAAAAACTCTCTTCTTTTCTCTCTAGCACAAGATCCCTCACACACACTAACACAAGCACACTCTTAAAGTGCACACACATATATACTGTACAGCCGACTCTCTCTGCCTGTGATAATGAGCTACACCTTCTCTCTGTCATGTTCACTTATATCTTTCGTCACCATACCAGTCCCACACGATGCGTGTTAGAGTGTGAGTGTGTTTCTTATTCCTTTTCAGAGAGACCCTTTACACTGCTCTTTAACTGTATTGATTCACCTCTTTCTTCTGGTGAACGACAGAATATTCCCGCTTTCAAAGCAAAAGTAAATTGAGGTAAGTATTGACCTGCAGGCTACATTCGATCAGTGCATTATGTGCAGGCTGAACATCTGAAGATGTCCAGTATTTCATTTTCATTTAGCTCTCACGAAACAGTCAAATGACAAGTGCTTGTGGTTTTATAATACAGTATAGACCATATTTTCTCATAACAACTGCTACTTCTGAAATTAATGCTACTATATAAACAAATCTGATGCTGAAGTGTATACACCAAATTTGCATGTTAAACACTAGTTTAACAATCCAAAATCAACCGTAGACATCAGACCTACTGTATGTTCTCTGAAGTTTGAAATGTTCAGTGTCTGTAGCTTACTATCTCACTGACGTTCAAGCAGCATCTGAAACACCCTCCCCCAACAATTTTCAGAATTTCTGAAAATTGGGTAGGGCTGCAAATGATCATTTTTGTAACTTCTGAAGAGGTGTTAAAGTTGGCAGGGTTTTAACTTCTCTCTCAATTTTATTTATTTATTTATTTTCCTGCCTGGCCCTTTGACAGACCTGGCTGGCTGATTGTTTGACTGTCTGGCTGTTTGCTTCACTGGCTGGCGACAGGCATGAAGAAGAAATTGGCAGGTAGAATATAAACGAGTCTGCCAGCCAGTTGCTTATCTGCCTACCTACAATCTGTCTTCTCCACCGCTTCCTATTGAAGGAAAGACGGAATAACGCCAGCAAACATGCCTGTCTCGACAAATACTATAATGTAGTCTTTTTCTGCACCAATCAGTAATTATTCACAACTGACTTTAATTTCACCTGTGACATGTAGCTGATCATTCTTCCATGTTTTAGCACAATACCATTAGTGATGTTTAAAATGTAAAATGACAAAACTGGTTGCTTTGCATGGCAAAAAAGTTATAATAATCGGTTAAAAAAAAAAAATTTAGTATAAGACAAAATAAGTAACTACTTATGAATGCAGTCCTATCCTATGATGTCTGGAAAACAAACTTTGAAGGAGGACAGGGCAAAGTGGATTATATGAGTTGATAGATTTATGACAGTGGCAGGCAACTGACCTTCCATCAGTCAATATTGGTGTCTTAGCAGTGGGACTCATGCATGGGGTGGCTCTTCTTGATGGCAGCAGCCCACAAGGATACCCCAGTCGGCCCCCTGACTGTTGCTGTATGTTTTAGAATGCACAAACCAAATATTTTATCATATAAGTATGAGGACATTTTAGGTTTATACAGACAGTTTTCATTAGTTCAGTTAGTTAGTTAAAATTCTGAAATATAGAAAGACATGACTTCATGCTGTAACCAGACTCTCTTTTTCTTTATATTTCCTACTACTCACTCATTTTGAGGTAAAAATAATCCTATCTATCTCAGTTCATTGTTCCTGTTCCTTTCATTTTTGTCAAGATTTTCTGAAATCTCACCCCTGACCTGCTTAATGTTGGTTTGCTTGCAGTGTTGGTGATCTAAGAGCTGGGATTTATTCTAATATGAAGGACATTTTATTTTATTGAAGGTCTTTTTTCTATCTCTAAAGTGTAAGTTGTAATAGCCTGCGATGGACTGGCGACCTGTCCAGGGTATACCCCGCCTTTCGCCTGATGTCAGCTGGGAGTGGCTCCAGCCCCCCCGCGACCTTGTACGCAGGATAAGCGGTTGACGATGGATGGATGGATGGAAGTTATTATAGCCCAATAAGACTTCATTAAAAATCTCCCTTGCAAATCCCACACACTTTTTTGATTGAATCAAATTACCTAAACCACAAAATGGATTCTCTTTACTGTTTACAAGTAAATGCCTTGACAAATGTTGTTTGTTGCTAAGGAAGACTTCCACATGTCTGTTTACTGTCTCTAAGGTCGGCTTCCTGTTCATATCTGTAGCCTCCAGTTACAACTTTTTGTTAACTTTTCTACACCCTCAGACTTATGCTTTTTATGCACTTCCCAAAACACACTCCACTCTAAAGTCTCACTTTATGAAGAGTTGCAGTATGAGAATCCTGCCTGAAGAGAGGCTATGAAGTCTTCATGTTGCACGATACAAGCACCACATACAACATCATTTATCAAATTGGGTCGGACTTGATGAATTTAGTACGAGGATTACATGTGTCCGTTTAAAAATACAAACAATAAAATGTCAGCAAAAGTTCTTATTCTATTTTCTATTCTTTGATTTAAGGTTGCTGGAAAAACATTTACTAAATTTGTTGACTTTTCTTGCTGTTTCATCACCATTTATAGCTATACAATGGGTTTATGATTAAATAATTTACTAGAGCACAACATTGTTTACATACATAGATAGCCTCTTAATTTTGCACCAAATTAATGCATTTAACTTTAAAATGTACAGAATCTTCTTCCAGGGGGGCACGCCCCGGACCCCCCGAGAGGGTCTGAGACGCTGCAGATTGTATTATCAGTTTTCTCAAAATTATAATATTTGGCTTCTGCATCATTAGCAGAGCATGTAACATAATCTCTGTGCACTTTGAGAGTTGTAATTAGCCTCTTAACTTTTTTATGTCCACAGGCTTTGACCTTTGACATTTATCTAACAACAAGATATTTTCTAGCACAGTTGTTCATCTTTTATTCTGGTGATTCAACAAGTCCATCTAAACCATTGAAGTGCCCCAACTGTGAGTCACAACACATTATATATGCAGAAAATGAATGGATCACTGGAAAATAGAATTTCTTTCTTATAATTTGTGACCATATCACATGACATACTGTATATACAATGGAAATGAACAGAAACGGAATGCATGAAGGCATGGAGAGATAATTACAGATGTCTAACCACAATGTCTTGATACATTTCCTGTAGTTTTATAACTCCATTTACACTACAGTGTGTGAGCCGGTCATCTCTCTCTGTCTTTTTTTCTGTCTTTGTGTGGAATGACAGCCAGATCATGAAGAGTAATTGCTGCTCTCCTCACAACTTCATACCAAATCACTTCACCAGCCTGTCTCATCTGATATCATCCTTCTCATAATGTAATGACATTTAGGTCTTTGTCATCAAGCAGCTCTGCCCAGCAAATTAACTGGCAGACTTCATAAAAGGGGCTAATCAAGGAGAGGAAATGGTGTCATAGTCCAACTGTAATAAGATATAGGGAGAGATTAATAACACAATTCATTAATGGATGGAAGGTCAGTCACGGTCAAACAATTTTCTCAAAATCCAGGGGATGCAGAGAAGCTTGGCTAAAAAAAATCCATCTTGCAGTGGAATGTGCAGTGCTCAGAGATGGTCTGAATGTGTGTGTGTGTGTGTGTGTGTGTGTGTGTGTGTGTGTGTGTGTGTGTGTGAGAGAGAGAGAGAGAGAGAGAGAGAGAGAGATAATCCATTTTATTAATAAGTCTCTCCATGTGCACTGAAGCTGCTCAGCACTGCAGATGAGTCAACGTTGCTTCCTGTGTTGAAGAAGCAGCGACAGAAACGGCACAACATGTCAGCTGAATTATGAATGACTGTGTGCTCCACAACAAATCATGTGCAATTCACGCACACACTAACGTGAACACGCACAAACACAAGGACCAGTGGCAGTGAATGGAGCATATCTGTGATTGTTTAACACTGACAAGCAGACTGCCAGACCCAGCACATACGCAGATCCTGAATACACTCATGCATCTATATGCGCGCGCTCGCATGCGCACACACACACACACACACACACACACACTCACACTTCAGTACACAGGCTCCTGAAGCCTATCACATTGCATATTGATTCCTGTTATGCTGTTTGGACACATGCTTGACATATAATGTCGTACTTAAAGGTGCAATGTGTATGAATTTAAAAGAGATTTGAGTTTTCATTTAAACATTTATATATTAACTCAAATTAAAGTACAAGGTCGATTTATTTGTCACATTAAAACAGGTTGTAAAGTGAAATTGAGTTTGTAACTCCCTGCTATGTAGCAGACAATATACAGCAAAATAAAAGTAATTGTAATAATGGTAAATAGAAATAAACTGTATTCAATGGAGCAGTGCTGAGGATGAATTTGAGCTTAACAGTCTGATAGCTGGGGGGCATCCCTGAGAAATACAGGCGTTTCTGAGCTTTCTTCACCTACGTGGAGACGTGAGACGACCATGTCAGGTTCTCTGTGATGCTGATTCCCAGGAACCTGAAATTGTTCATCTGCTCCACCTCAGCTCCACTGATGTAGATAGGAGACTCCTTCCTGAAATCAATAATCAGCTCCTTGGTCTGTGCACCACTCTGCAAGATTATAAATTTCCTCCCGATATGAGTCGTGGGTGTACAGCCTGAACAGGAGGGGGCTGAGTACACAGCCCCGGGGGGAGTGGAGGAGGTGTGTCCACCACTCCGAACTGTCAGAGGTCTGTTTGTGAGGAAGTCCAATATCCAGTTGAAGAGTGTTGTATTTAAACCCAGTGCTGAGTGCTGAGTTTGCTGATCAATTTCATGGGGAGATTGTGTTGAATGCTGAGCTGAAATCCACAAACAGCATTCTGATGTAGGTGTTGTTCTCAAGGTGTATGAGGGCTGAGTGGAGGGCAGTGGAGATGGCATCCTCTGTGGATCTGTTGGTTCTGAAAGCAAACTGGTGAGGGTCCAGGCTGGCAGGAATGTTGTTTTTTATGTGCTAAAGAATTAGTTTCTCAAAGCACTTCATCAGAATGGGGGTGAGATGAACAGGGTGGTAGTTGTTCAGACTACAGTAGACACTGCAGACTTTTTAGGTACAGGAACAATGGTGGCTGTCTTAAAGCAGGTGGGAACCCTCTCCTGAGACAGAGCAACTTGTAAAAGTTACATACTCTTCCACCATTTTGGTAAGGTTTTCCTCAAGGAGGGGGGACAAATAGAGAGACCAACTGTGTAGCTGATCTTCTCTAACCATTTCCACTGGGACATGGAAGGAGAGGAAACAAGGGATGCGTCAGAAGAGCTTGAGGGACGAGAGTCAAGGGGAGAGAGAAAGAGGTCAACCCTGTATTTGATCTTCACCAACTCCAAATCCAGTAGGAAAAAAGGACATACAGAGGGAAAGAGAGAGATGAAAAGAGAGGCGGTGAGAAGAGTGAGCATCTGTGAACACAGAAACCTGAGAGATGGAGAAAGCTACTGGGATTTCCAGTAGCTATGTAAAGTGTGTATATGTACCATGTCACCGGGTTATTGTGCATCCCTGTCTATTTGACCATGTCAGTAATTTTTTATACTTTATGCTGCATTCATTTTAGTAGTGTTGTTTTAGTAGTGCTTTTGAGAGACACGTTTGTTGCGTTGTATGTGTAAATGTTATCCGTGTACATTTTTGTGTGTGACATTGCGTGGTGAATATTTGCACATGGATCCCAGTAGTTTGCGTGTTTGTCTGGGCATGTAAATGTGAGTGTTTGTGTGTGTGGGATGAGATTGTTCAAAGCAAAACGTTGCAAATTACAGTGTGTTTATGTGTTGTAGCATATGAGTGAGTGCAAAATTACAAAGACATTTACCATGACATGTTAACAGAATGAGATCTGAACATTGATTCTAAATTTAGAAAACAAATCAACTGATGATGAACAAAATGAGTAGATTGGATAAGCTGGGTGTCATTCAGTCTGGAGCAATATGAACTGAACAGATGTTCCCCAGTCAGCTCCTCACAATTGACCCAAATGATGGGTTTGTTCCCAGCACATTATGCACATTATGCTGAGTGAGTTGTTCAGATGAGTTCCCTGTTTGTTCTTATGAATGAAAGTGGAACTAATGCATCACTGGCTTCCTACCCTGACAGCTAAAATGAACACACAACACTAATTTGAGAAATGTAAAGTGATATATTTAGGAGTACACAAGTGGGCTGGATTAAATTGGTAATGGTCAAGCTGAGAACACCTTTAGATTAATTTAGTTATTTGAATCATGTGGTACAGAGAGGATGTCCACTTGTTCTTGTAAACACCTTTGCACCTGCTGCCATATTCAGAAACTTCTTAGAGTAGTTGTCAGTAATGCATGTTAACATGAGCATCAGTTACTTTAAATTTAAATGTTGTCTCATCAGCTAACTAAATCTTTGCTTTGTCTCAGTTTGAAATGTATAATCTGAAATCCACAATACGTTCTGCATTGTTGCTTCAATAAATGGGGTGGTGATGCCACAGTGGATAAGACACATGCCTTTGGTGTGAGAGAGCCGGGTTCAATTTCCACTGCAACACATCCACCATTGTGTCCCTGAGCAAGAGACTTTACTCATAGTTGCTCAAGAGGCGTGCGACCTCTGAAATACATAGCAATTGTAAGTCACTTTAGATAAAAAGTGTCAGCTAAATGAGTAAATGTAATATAACTATCTTCTTAGCTACAAGAGAGGAAAAGTATGGTCAAGGATTTATCAGTGTGTTTTTTTATGGTTATTTGACCTTAGCAAAACGTATAATATCCCTGCAACACGGGTCAAACTGATTTGGATTTATATTTGATTTTAGGTAAATTTCCCATTCCGTCTCTGTCTTGCATAATTATTCTTCAGTCACATAATATTGTCAGGTCAGTCTAACCTCTCCTTACTGATATGCAGAATTGGTTCAACACTAAAATAAGCTCCTGTCCTTTTTTGCTAATGCTAGCTGCCAATATTCTTTACTGCCTTTCTTTTCTCCATATCGTGTTCTCTGGGCACTATGTGACGCTCACCTGTTCCCGTTCTTGCCTGCCTGCTAATCTCTGTCGGCGGAGACAGAGGAGGAAGAAGCTAGGGTGCTTTTCATGCAGTCGTGTGCAGAACGTTGCTTGTCAAAGTCACTTTTCATGAACCAACCAATCACAACTACTACCATTGCTGCGCGTCCCTGGCTAGAGTGGCTTGTCATTTGAGCAATAGAGGAGTGACAGCTTCTACTGTAGAGGGAACACCCCTGCGCCATAATTTAATGTTATAATATTTATTAATACACTCATGTATACCCGTTACTCCTCCAGGTTGTGGATATATTTTGTTTATCAAATGGTCAAAACTAACATAGATAACATAGATTTTGGTCATAAGGTAACTCATTGTATTTTACAGTATGCGTACCAATCATGCTTACTGTTGTGAGAAGTCACCCCCTCCAAAGGCCGATTCTGAGCAAGGAAATACCTGGATATATATATAATGCAATCTCTTCTATCCTCTATCTCTGCTGAAGTATAACAATCACTCCCCTGTCATCTCTCCCTCTTTCTCCATTTCTGACGGATAAGAGCTCTTATTAAC